>NC_092340.1:267650937-267966875 GCF_046630445.1 Rutidosis leptorrhynchoides | reverse complement strand
GAAAACATTTGATCTTTTGAAAATTCAATCTAGCTTTTACCCTAGACAAGTTTTCCGGAATAACCCTTCACCGGTGTTTGCAAAATATTTTTGTGGGTTGTGTGGGTTTCAGATTTGAAAATTTTAGCTCAACACTTGTGGTTTTGTGTTACCCACTTGCTTACCTTGTATTAGGAAAGCAACACGTCCTGTTCACTTGTCCCGTATATTACCTTTCGGTAAACTACCGTCCGGTTGTAAAGGAAAGCGATGAACAAGCAACTGTTAAGGCAATGTCTAATGACATGCATTTGATTATGGTCTAAAAACGTGTCGGATGCTATTACTATCCTTTGTAAGAGCAATAGTAAAGATCATCCTATGATTTTTCGGTCTGGCACAAGGTCCTGTCTCCGACCATGCTATGCAACTACCGTTCTTACGGTTGACACCCGATTTGGTTCAGGTGACCTAATGAATTCCAGGTGAATTCCTAGGATTTTACGTTCAATGGTAATGAATGCATTGAAAATAGGTTTTCAGAAAACAAATCGGTTTGTAATTTTGATCAAAATATTTTCTCGTTTAAGCTCGAGTTTAGATATCATCGAATTCCATGAGTTTGTAATTCTCAATCTTTAAGGTCAATCTCAAAGATTGAGTAATATCAGGCTTAAAAGCTGATTTTTAATCTTTAAGGAGATTAACATTTCTGGGAGTCTGATTCATTAGTCTTATCAAGCTAATTTGCAAGGCGCCCTCCCCATTTTACGAGATAAATCCTTCTCATGGTTAGGATAAATCTGACCACTTGGCGACCCTATTTGATGCTGAGGTCCGTGGATTTCCTGCTGATTTTAGTGATGACTTTTCTAGATTTTTCGTCAACCTACAGCTGGTCTGGACGACAACTTCTTGACCTAAATCAAGAAGCGCGTGTCTTTTTCAGAAGACTTTACTTCCTTTTAATGATGGAATTGATTCATCGTGTAGATCCATCTTTTCTTTTCTTTCATTGGGTAAAATAGTTAATTTAGTCCAAAACAAAATCACCTGCAATAACTTTACGGAAACATGTGCTAGATAGTTTTTAATTGAATAACTAGGTACATTCTCCCCACACTTAGTTTCCTTCTTTGCCTTTTTATTCTCCTTTATTCCATTTTAAATGAATTCAAGCATTTTAGGGTGTTTCTCAATTTATGTCCTTTCCGAGGTAACGATAATTTCGGTATTAACACCTAGTTTTCACCGTTCATAAATATATATAAACATGATTTTAAATTCATTTAGTTGAAAATTTTTCAAATTTTCATAAATTTGGCAAATAAACCAAGTATAAACCCGAGAGAATTTATAACCCTTCCCCACACTTGAGATCATGCAATGCCCTCATTTGCATGAAATCAGACTCTAATTATAAATTCATGAGGGTGATTAGTGTAGAAAAGTGATTGAAAATACCCAGTTTGTAATTACAAAGCTCGTCAAATGATAGATGGCGCGCCTCATCGTTCATCCCTTCTTGTTTTATCACACATGTTTTTTTCTTCAAAAACGGCTGATTTTCTGAGCTGTTTACTAATATTTGAAAAAGCGTCTTTTACCCTAATCATGCATTTTTATTAACGAGTTATGCACTAACCCGAACCCCTAATTTAACGTTAAGTGGGGTTAAACTTCCCCACACTTAGCTGACGACATGTGAAGTCGGTAGAATAAGTTCCAAGAATTAAAATAGTGAGCCAGTTATTTACATCTCGGGTGGTATATATTATATCAATGGGTTTAAAGTTTAGACCCACCCGATCGTCACTACTTAATTCTTTTTTAAGTGTAGCTTTTAGTAAATGGATATGTCTCTTTTCTGGTTCTTGGTCAAATGGATCGATATACACCGACAAACATATTTCTATAGGGTGGACAATTCCTAACATTTCCTTCCGTTTATTCTCGGGATCAAAGTTTTCACCTCTATTACCCAATTGGGTGAAATCCGAGGTGTCATTATCTATTACAGCTCGTAGTTCATTTTCGGTAGATGACTCGTCTATTGAGAATATTGGGTTGTAAGGTTGTGTAATGGTGAATTTCGGGATCAAAGCAAATTCTTCTTCATTAATGGTACTTATTGGTCTCACCATTTTGGTCTCGGGGGTAAAATTTTCAACGTTATCATTTTCCCAAGAGTACCAATTTGTCACCCTTACTTCTTCTTCATCATCCATTGATGGATTGATGATTTCGTCGGTAGAGGCTAATGTGTCATTATGTTGTGAAATTGGTATGACTGAATAAAAAGTATCATCGGGATAGTTGATGATTTCGGAGCTCTCGAATTCATCAAAATTCAATGATATGAGATTTTCTTGTACAATACTCCTCAGATCAACAGGTGTGTAGTCTGATAGAGTTTCAGCTTTCCGGTTTACAAACTCTCTCATTTGTTCATTTTGAGCATTGAGTTCTTCGAGTTTGATTTACATATTGTCTAATAAATTTTCAGACACGTAATTTTCCTCGTCTACTGGTTGTTGAGTTTGGAAATATTCTTGGGAATAATCCCAATTTGAATTGTATTCTTCATAATCATTCCATTCAGGTTCTGTGGGTGCGTAATTTTCCATAGGAACGTAATAATAACATTCCCATGTTGAGTGATAATCTCCACATATTTCACAACCAGTTATTGTTTCGTCATTCGTGATCCAAGATTGACCGAACGAATTGTCATCAACACTCGGTTGAGAGTATTGATTTCGTATGTCGTAAAGAGTTTCCAAGGCCTTGTTTTCAAAATTTTCCATTTTATTGCGATGGCCAAATTTTAGCTACAATGTGGTGCATTCACTAATTATCCTATTAGTTATAAAAAGATAAAAATTATTTAAAGTTATCAAATTAATAGACTTTTCTACTTTTGCCCACATTTCGAATAGCCAATAGATGCAGCAGGGAGCCAGAACCCTTTAAATCGGAAGCTCACAACTCAGCCACTAACAAATCCAACTATTACTACGAAGCAGAAAATTTGGATGTCTATCAATTTAACCGCTTAAAATAATTTTTCGTTGAAATTTTAAAGAAATTATAGAGAAGAAATAGAGAAAATTCTAAGTCCTAAAAACTAGATCGTCGAGAAATAAAAAAGAAAAAGATTGCGCGTCGAAAAACGTCGAAAAATAAAAAGGTGAAAAATAAAAAGAAAGTAACGCGTCGTAACTTAAAAGGCACTAAAATTTTAAAATGGCGTCGCAAAATTCTAAAGCACCTAAATCTTAGTCTAAAGAAAAAGCACTTAAGGAATTTTACGGCAAAGCCTAAGAATCTAGAAATAAAAATAAACTACGGCAAAAACTATGACTTAAAACTAAGTACGAGCAATAAAATACAAATATTATGCTAAAACAAATAAAAAGATACAAAATATAAAAAAATAATCTTAAAGTTGTAAAAAGTACAATTTTTATAAAAATATTATTTTTATATATTTATTTTATAAGAGTATTAATTTAAATATATAAATAAAACTAATTAAAACTTAATATAACTAAATAATTAAAATTAAATATTAATTTAATTAAAACCTAAATCTTAATTAATTAATAATAATAATTATTACACCGTATTAAATGCGATTAGGGTTTCTGGTCTGGCAGGTCAGGGCGGCTCCGCGAGTCGTGGAGTTTTAAGCCTGCAAACTCTGCGAGTCGTGGAGTTTGAAAAACGTGTTTTTTTTAATTTTATATTGTTTTTCTAAAAATATATATAAATATATTTATACAAAAATAAATTAAAAATATAGCGTTTCACCGATTTCTCCGGCAGCGGCGCCAAAAACTTGATGTCGTGCGAGGTGTATATGAAATAGTATTAATTTAAATACGAAATACGACGAAATATTACACAAGTTTTAATTATTTATTTACAAATGGGATATACCTAAATCTTGCTACAACACTATAGGCAGTGTACCTAATCGTAGAGTAGTATAGTTTTTAGTAAGTCCGGTTCGTTCCACATGGAGCGGGCTTATTGCACACTATATTTTTAAACAACTATATTTGTACAAAATATATATAATTAGATATAATAATATATAAAAGGGGGTTTACCGTTTAATGACCGGTTTGTCGATTTATATTTTAAGCAAAGCGTATAGTAAATGACGATATTTAACTAACAATATAAAATAAATAACAATAATTAAAATGACAATAAATAAAAGTACGAGGAAATATGAAATAAAATATATTATGCTTATTTAAACTTCCGTAACCATGATGTTTGACGTGTTGATTTTAGTTTATTCTCATGGGTTAATTGTTCTTTGTCCTGGATTATTTAATATGTCCATACGAATTTGTCCATAATAGTCCATCAGTCATAAATATAAAGAGCGAAAGCCTTCGTCAAATTATTCTTATTCCCGAAGTCAAATATTCCAACTAATTGGGGATTCAAATTGTAACAAGGTTTTAATACTTTATTTAATGAATACACCAGGTTATCGACTGC
This sequence comes from Rutidosis leptorrhynchoides, assembly GCF_046630445.1. Taxonomy (NCBI): domain Eukaryota; kingdom Viridiplantae; phylum Streptophyta; class Magnoliopsida; order Asterales; family Asteraceae; genus Rutidosis; species Rutidosis leptorrhynchoides. The sequence goes on along the minus strand of NC_092340.1, from coordinate 267,962,378 downwards.
GTGTAAACCAAGGTTTTACTACTTTGTTAACAGTTACACCAATTACCCTTGAATGTAATTCACCCCTCTTTCAACAAGTCTATTAACTATTAATCCAGTCCCGTGTCCGGTAAAATGAATAATTATTGGTATTTATAGATATCCCGCCCACCGTACCCAGTCAAGCGTATGTGGTTATATATAAATACGTCAAATTATAAGTTTGTATATTAAATTAACAAGGTATTGTTTAGTTAATATAAAACCCATTAATAGCCCATAGTCTAATTTCCACAAGTGTCGTTCTTTTATCCAAACCCCAATTATGGTACAAAGTCCAATTACCCAATTTTAATATTTTTAGCCCAACATCATGATTACTTCGGATTAAATAAGCATAATAATAACTTAGCTACGAGACATTAATTTAAAAAGGAGAACATAGCTTGCATTGATTATTTATCGCGTAGTGTTACACGGACAGAGCTCCGACTTTAAAACCCGTAAAATAACCTTTACATAACCCGAACTAATCTAATATAAAACTACCCTATACTATATATATTATATATATATATTTATTTATTTATTTATTACAGAGTATTATTATTATTATTTATTATTTTTTTAAAACTGTAGAAGCTCGTGGCCTTTTATAGGCATTTTGGAATCTGGCTGCTCCGCGAGTCGTGGAGTTTTTGGCCTTCAAACTCCGCGAGTCGTGGAGTTTAATTTTCCAGCTCACATCATTTTGGATCTTTGCTTCTCGACGTTATTAAATAATAATATAATATATATATAATTTTTAAGTATTATTTATATATTATATTTTATTTATGTGCATAGTTGACTTGTAATTTTTGCACCGTTGCGTCGCGCGTTGAGAGTTGACTCATGTCCCGGTTCCGGATTTTCGAACGTCCTTGCATACAATTTAATATCTTGTACTTTGCGTTTTGTAACTTGTACTCTTGTCATTTTTAGACGTTTTTCATCAATAAATTGAACCTTTTGAATTGTATCTTGTACATTTGAGCTTTTTAGAAGTTTGCGTCTTCAAATCTTCGTTTTTGCCTTTTGTCTTCGCACTTATTTATTTAAACAATTACAATTTAAAATAGGAAAATTACAACTAAATAATTTACATATTGGGAGGATATTGCTACTAAATATATGTTCATTTGGAGCACTATCATAGATCTATTGGGCCTAACAAACCCCATCCAAAGTACCGGATGCTTTAGTACTTCGAAATTTATATCATGTCCGAAGGAGGATCCCGAAATGATAGGGGATATTCTTATATGTATCTAGTTAATGTCGGTTACCAGGTGTTCACCATATGAATGATTATTTTTGTCTCTATGCATGGGACGTATATTTATGAGAACTGGAAATGAAATTCTTGTGGTCTATTAAAATGATGAAAATAAATGATTATGATAAACTAATGAACTCACCAACCTTTTGGTTGACACTTTAAAGCATGTTTATTCTCAGGTGTTAAAGAAATCTTCCGCTGTGCATTTGCTCATTTTAAAGATATTACTTGGAGTCTTTCATAGCATATTTCGAAGAACGTTGCATTCGAGTCATTGAGTTCATCAAAGATTATTATTAAATCAATTTATAGTTGGATAGTGGATATTATGAAATGGTATGCATGCCTGTCAATTTTCAATGTAAAGAAAGTTTGTCTTTTACAAACGAATGCAATGTTTGTAAAATGTATCATATAGAGGTCAAATACCTCGCAATGTAATCAACTATTATGAATCGTTTATAATGTATATGAACGGGTCCTTTCAGTTGGTATCAGAGCGGTGGTCTTAGCGAACCACGTCTGCATTAGTGTGTCTAACTGATAAGTCGATAGGATGCATTAGTGAGTCTGGACTTCGACCGTGTCTGCATGTCAAAAGTTTTGCTTATCATTTTGTGTCGAAAATTAACTACTTATCATTCTCAGGAAATTACCTGCTTATCATTTTTAGTCTAAGACACATCTTGCTGCATTGATTGCATGAATAGTGTATAGACAAAAATTCATATCTTAGCATATCTGCTAAATCATATCTTATCGTATCTGTTACTTTAAACTTTGCCTGACATATCCCGCAAAGTCCTCCGTAATCTACGAAATCTTTTGATCTATATATATATATATATATATATATATATATATATATATATATATATATATATATATATATATATATTCTATGTAATTAGAATACCATCCGTTAGCCAAAATCATTTCATATCGAAAAAAAAATCCTTTATCCAATCGTACGAAATGGAATTCGTCATCAGTTCAAGTCACTCAGATTCCGAAATGGAATCCCATTCAAGCTCCGAAAGCAGTGTGACCGGAATAGATCAACCAATTAGTCATCATCTATTCTGGATGAATTGGGTATGGGTTCGTAGCCTCCTCAATCATTGGAAACAAGAAGAAGGTGATCCCTTCCATCCACTACATTGCCCTCTTGACGAAGAACCTGAAGCACTTACCGGCGAACCTGTCCGAAATACCATTTTCTCGCTCATTTCCCGAGTATCTCGTCACGATTATATATTACATCAAATTTTAGATTTTATTTATCCGCTCGTCCGAACCGACAATCACCTAGGTGTAATAGAAGAAGTCAACGAGCTTCGCGCTCGGGTAGTGGCTTTGGAGAATATGGTGCAGAGATTACAAACACCAGCAGCATAACCAGTACCACCATCATCAACGCCAACAGTACCATTACCACCTCCAACCACAACCGCGTCGTAAACCTCAACTTCACAATCTGTCCCACGAGCATCAACGTCATACGCACCATAGATACCAAGGAGTACCAACAACAATAACTAACGAAGTATTAATTCATAACTTCATTGGAGAAACATTCCACGGCGATTATGTAATCTCTAAAGTCTTAGAGATTATCTAATCTAGCCCTAACCATAAAACAGTTAAGCGAACCAAAATGATAGAAGGAAGAGTAGAAACCCTGACAAAAATGGTGTGTGATTAACAAGCTAAACTTGCTTTACCAACAGCATCAACAGTACCGTCAGCGTTACCAGCATCGTCAGTACAGTCAACATCCGAATCAACAACACAGATAACATCACAAACTCCGTCAGTTCAAGAATCACTGTGGACATCATTACGAATCAATAACGTGTATATTGTATCAACGAGTTATGAAGAATTAACTCATTCCCTCTGAAGAAATTATATGTATATTATATATATATATTGAAATAAATCTTTCCGTGCTAAGCTATTGTGTGTGAATCTTAACTACTCGGTTAATTCATATTACAAATATGCAATAATGTACGTCCTTCGGCCGCAACTTAACCAGCGTTAACTACAATCTCTGTCGCAATTCAACAAATTCGAATTCATAATAAATCAAGTATATATTTGATTTTACACTTTCATCATCGATGTACCCGAAACTTTTCAGATAACATCATTCGTACTTTGCGAAATTCACAAGAATTCCACGAACCGAACATCATACATCAACAAATAACGAAGTATTGATTCATAATTTCAATGTCATTAAAGAAATACTGCGTAAAAGTTATGTACTTTTTAAAGCATTTAGGGATTATTCAAATCTAGTTTCAACCGCAAATCAAATGAGTTTAAGTTAACATTAACTCATTAAATCTATGTTACATCTGAAGAAAATATACATATATATATTCATAAAGACTGTAATAAAATTCTTTTGTACAAAATATTAATTGTGAATTTTTTTTAACGGGTAGGTAATATCGGAGAGATATATAAATTCACAATTAATATGTTACATTCTTCGAATCTAATTCAGCAAATCATCCATTATACTCCCTACTTTCACAACAATATACATTCTTTTATAGAAATCAAAACATCCATACTCATTCAAAATTTAATTACATATTCTGATTTTGAAATCTCAAAATTCAACTTGAGATATGACTAAAATCATCACTCTTAGGTCCTTACATCTTTCACAAGCTATATTTTGACTTCAAAACTGTGTTAGAACATCAAATGTATGTTAACGATTACAATCTGTGTTCAAACCCTTCAAAATTTCTGAAGACACTTCGAATGATGAGCAATCGAGATGATGATCCAACCACATGTTACCCACAGTTATGTACCCGAAAAACTCTTGAAACCAAAGTAAAAGTTTAAACAACGTATCCGCGTCAGATTCTTTGGCATTTATTAGCAAAAATAACTTTGCGACTCTTATTCAAAGTAGCCAGTTTTGTCATAGCTCCAGCAAGTCAACTTTGACTTTTTAGTCAGACTAACCTTATTATAACCTTGAGATATACACCATCATTACCAGGGAACCTTTTACATTCCACCACATTATTAGCAGATGTACCAACAACTTCATTACCCTTTGACTTTAGCCTCTCCAAAAAGTCATTATAATTATTCATTGAAACCCCATCATTTACTCATTCGCATCTTGTAATGAGAATTGCCATACGAATCATTGGGAATTAGCAATCAGTATTTTGAAATCTCGCAGCATGTCTATGCCAACAGTTATATGTGTATATATAACGTCTATCTTCTGGACTTAATTTGAATGTGAAGTTTCTGAAAAACACTCCGAACTACGAATTGGTTCTCCGAAAAAAAAAATGCTGATGAAGCAGCAAAAACTATAAACGACTTTAAAGGGTAAAAGCTGGATGATAATGATGAAGTGTGCTGGCAAAGCGCAGAAAAAGAGAAGTTTTGGAACTGGAAAACGGATTGAGCAAAGTAGGAAGGAGGCTGTGGACAAATTACAAAGACTGAACCTGACTTCAAAGGATCCAAATGATTCAGTACCTACTGAAGTCATTAACGAATACCTTGCTCCTGACTCTAAACTCCTGCGGACAATATTCTTCATCATCCTCTGATATTAGAAATTCTAAAATATCATCATATCTTTCATTATAAATATCCTCCATATTTCTGAAGATATTTTCTTAATTTTTCTTATTTGAAATCATTTACCTCTTCGCGCTATCTGTATTACATCATAAAAGAAACTATTTTAGTTTCTAAATTCTGAAACATTCAAGTTTAAAATAGGAATATTTTGAAGTAGTGTTGAGAACTGAAGCATGAATTAGTATAATATAATGACACTTGATCAATGTGATTATATTACAGTAAGTCATGTTGAGTTTCTAAATGGAACGTGATGATTCACAGATCATAACATCATCATGTGCCATGTTATACGACTCTTGTATTCTATTTAACCTCTAAAATATCAAGAAAATATTTCTTGATGATTCGGCCTTTTCCAAGGTATTCTAGTAATTTGACAAGTCAAGATCGTGCCATCACAATTTCCTTCCTAGAACATTAACAATGTTCATTCCAAAATTAATATCTGTGAATTCTGGACCATTACAAGCGGTGCTTAATCGCAAGAAGAAGAAACAAAAGGACAAAACTCTGAAATAGAAATTGGGGTATAAATTGCAGCAAATAAAAGAGAGCATTAACTGTGAATGATAATGATTATAGAAGACAGAAGCAGAGACTTTGAAATATAAGGGAACATATAAAGCCCAATGACAAACCAGAAATTATAAACCATATATATCAATGCATATAGCAATATAAAGACACAGGAGAACTAGAAACACTATAAACCCAAGAGTATAGTAGAAGTAAATAGATTCTTCCGGCGGTAGATGAAAAAGAAGAATGACCGATATGAAAGTTAGAAGTATATCGAGAATCAGAACTGGATGGAGCATATTGATGAATACTTTAAAATATGAGTTGAGGGGGAAAGAATAGAAGGTGATGAAACATGACTAGGAACTTAGAAATCAACAGATTTAACTCACACAATGGCGGAATAAGTGAATCAAACCCTCTAGTGAATAGGTTAAGTTTTTTTTGTGTGATTAATTTAGTCAAACCACAACTAAATCAAGTGTGATTAGATCAACACCTAGAGCTATTATTCAGCACCTGGGTGATTTGAACTGAGAGAGAATTGGAGGAACTCACTAGATCTGAGTGTGTGTAACAAATGAGAGGCTTAACCTAAAATGAAGAACATAAGACTTTATATACCCCTACTGTTGACTCACCCATATGATTCATTCATCACACGTACGAGTTGGCTTCATCAGCCGTACGGGTGATCACTCACTCGTGTCTTCTCATTTAGGTTGTAATTGTGACTTAGCTCAGCATCAACCATGCGTATGAGCCTGTCAGTCATACTAGTGAGGCTTCACTCGTACATCTGACTAAGTCTAACATAGTCAAACATCTAAATCTCGTTCCTGCAGTTCCTGTAACCATATACAAACACGGATAGGATAATAACGAGCAATCATGGTGGCCTGTAAATTGTTGTACCTGCAATGGATGTGGGTAGATGTCTAGGGACTTGCATAAAATGCATCAACAAAAGGTGTGAGTTGTAAGGAAACGAAGGAGGTGAATTTATAAGAAAATCTCTGACAGAACAATTAAAATGGACGATCGCATTTAAAGCGGATCCTAATTCCCTTGATTACCGGAGAGTCAAATCTTATTAAGAAGATTTTCTTCAAATCCCTTGAAATCTGGGAATCAATCATATCTACGTCAAATGATAAGATGAATCTACACTTACTCATTTCGCTCTTCTATGTTAGCTTCATTCGTACTCTTCATATAAATGGATTGTTTATCCAAATTATTCGCTGATAATAAAACTCTAATTTTCAGCCCGTATGCATCATGAAAACATACTTATTATCATTCACGACCTTTCCACTCAAATTTCGGGACGAAATTTCTTTAACGGGTAGGTACTGTGACAACTCAGAAATTTCCAACCAAATTTAAACTTTAATCTTTATATGTTTCTGACACGATAAGCAATATTTGTTAAGTTAAATTTCAAGAATTTTAAACTATGTTCATACATTCATTCAACCTCGACCAAGTTCCAACGATTCACGAACCATTAAACGAATATGATTATATATGTATATGTGTATATATATTATAACTTGAAACGTAAACAAAATATTAGATTAAATACTTTATATGATTGTATCTGTTTCAAAATGTTTATCAATGGAATTAGAAGATAAGATCAAATGATTGAATTATCAGATATATTGAATTATGATTACAAGTCTCTGTTGAAAGGCCCACGTTGATTTGAGAAATCTTTCCATTTTAACAATATTCGGAAAATGGTAAAGTGATTTATAAATAAGAACAAATTGTCAATCATTGAGAACTAGACAAAGGATAGTGGAAGATTGAATCTCATAAAGACTCGATTGATCTATTTAGTTTCAAACGTACAAAAACGTTTTTAGTTTAAAAAGAACTTTATTATTAAAACGTATATAACTTTTATAAATATCTAGAACCACTTTTGACAACTCATTACTTAACTAGTATGATAAAGATAACGATATTTATATTTTATTTTATTAAATATATATAACGATTTAAATTAATATTATATATATTTATACGCGTATTATACGTACATAGTTTTATACTTTTACTATACTTAAACTTTACCTTTACTTTATTTTTACTTTATTTTAACTTTAATAATTCACTTTAATAATTCATACTTTAATAATTCATACTTTAATAATTCACTTTAATAATTCATACTTTAATAATTCACTTTAATAATTCATACTTTAATAATTCACTTTAATAATTCATACTTTAATAATTCAAAAATCTATTATAAATAGAATTCAATAGGTTTCATTATTTCATAGAAACTTGAAAATATTTTTTTCTAAACTCTCTCAATCGATTTACATATATATATTTACTCCGTATTATTTCAAGATATTATTAGTATACATAAAATATTACGACGGAGTGCTGTCCGAGTGGTTTCGAAATTGTTTTTCGAGTATGATAGGATTAAGGAAATTATAGGTTATAGCTATGGAGGTGATTGAGTAAGGTTCATGGGTATGCTCGTGAGGTCAATATAGTGTTTATCATTTCCGTTGCTTCTACGTACCTTTCCTGCAATATTGAATCTCAATATTGATACGTAAGTACTCATAATTTAAATTTTACATACTAATAGTGTATCCCTGACTAGTGCTCGAGTATTTAGGATTATGCATGCTTGTACTTTTGATATTGCCCTTAGACAGGTTAGGTTGAATCTTGAATTAGTTACACTTGCGGTTGAGATAAGGTATAAGATATGCATGTCCATGGAAAGCTAGCGAAAAATTAAGAACTTTTCCTTTAGATATCGAATGGTTTCGATGAACGGTTTAGATGTTATAATCAATTGAATTTTCGATATTTTTATTAAAAATGATTATTATTATTGTCGTTTTTATCTTCGTTCTAGTTTTATCTTATTATTATGATTATTATTATCTTTATCAATAAAAGGGATTTATCATTAAAAATTGTTATTTTTTTTATTATTACTATCGTTATTATCGTTAAAGTTATAATTAGTATTATTATTATTATTATTATTATTATTATTATTATTATTATTATTATTATTATTATTATTATTATCATTATTAATATATATATCATTATTTAAAAATGGTTATTGTTATTGTTATTATTATTATTACTATATTATCATTAAGATAACAATTAGTATTATCGTTAATAATGTTATAGTAACTATCATTATTATTATTAGTGTAATTAAAACAAATATTTGTAACACCTAATTATTTTGATTACTATTATTATCATTATTATGAACACTATATAAAAGACGATTAAAAGCTATTAAACGAAACGATTAGGAAATAAGGAGTAAGAGTATCATGATGAAATTAAAATATTATAAGATATTGATTTAGATAAAATTATCGTTCTTATTATTTTTATCATTACTATTATTATTAAAAGTATCGTTAGTATTAAAACTATCATTTTAACAAAAATTATCATTTTAATAGAAATGTTATTGTTAATATAAAATATCATTATTATTATTATTATTTTAAATAGAATTATTATTTTAAAGATAATATTAAAAATTATCGTAAATATTAAAGTTATCATAATTAGAATTATCGTTTTATCATAATGTCATCTTAGTAATTATAAATATTGATATTTTTATAATAATAATTATTATTACAAAATAATACAACTTTTACTTACTATCATTATAGATATTATTTTATCAAATAAATATGTGATACAAACATATTTTACTACGTGTAATAACTTACTTTAATAATACATATCATATTATCTTTATGATATTAAATGAACCCTATAAATTTTATTACTTAATATATATAAAAGTATATTTTATTATATAAATTTAATATAAAATTTTATTTATTAATAAATAAATTATATTATTTACTCTAATAAATCTTTTAAAAATATTTAAAAATATAAAACGACGATATTTAAACTATATATTAATCATGTATAGATTTTTGGAAATTATTTTGAGTCAAATTTACTTTTGTTGACTTTTGCATATTAGTCTCGAGCATTAGGATTGTGGTACACTATGACTTGACCTAATTTGTTAGACAAATATTGACCAACACATAAATATATATAATTAATTTAGGTTCGTGAATCCGAGGCCAACCTTGCACTTGTTCAATGACGTTATATGTATTTTTACTACGAAATACAGTATGGTGAGTTTCATTTACCTTTTTACCCTTTATATTTTTGGGACTGAGAATACATGCGCTTTTATGAATGTTTGACGAAATAGACACAAGTAATTGAAACTACATTCTATGGTTGAATTATCGAAATCGAATATGCCCCTTTTTTATTAAAGTCTGGTAATCTAAGAATTAGGGAACAGACACCCTAATTAACACGAATCCTAAATATAGATCTATTGGGCCTAACAAACCCCATCCAAAGTACCGGATGCTTTAGTACTTCGAAATTTATATCATGTCCGAAGGAGGATCCCGGAATGATAGGGGATATTCTTATATGTATCTAGTTAATGTCGGTTACCAGGTGTTCACCATATGAATGATTATTTTTGTCTCTATGCATGGGACGTATATTTATGAGAACTAAAAATGAAATTCTTGTGGTCTATTAAAATGATGAAAATAAATGATATGATAAACTAATGAACTCACCAACTTTTTGGCTGACACTTTAAAGCATGTTTATTCTCAGGTGTTAAAGAAATCTTCCGCTGTGCATTTGCTCATTTTAAAGATATTACTTGGAGTCTTTCATAGCATATTTCGAAGAACGTTGCATTCGAGTCATTGAGTTCATCAAAGATTATTATTAAATCAATTTATAGTTGGATAATTGATATTATGAAATGGTATGCATGCCTGTCAATTTTTGATGTAAAGAAAGTTTGTCTTTTACAAACGAATGCAATGTTTGTAAAATGTATCATATAGAGGTCAAATACCTCGCAATGTAATAACTATTGTGAATCGTTTATAATATATATGAACGGGTCCTTTCAAGGTAGAATGTAAGAGTCGTTTACCATGCCACATGATGACGTTATGATCTGTGAATTATCAAGTTCCATTAGAAACTCAGCATGACTTACTGTAATATAATCACGTTGATCAAGTGTCATTATATTATACTAACTCATGCATCAATTTCCAACACTACTTCAAAATCGTTCTTAATTCAAACTCAAATATCAAAGAAATTTAGAAACTAAAGTAGTTTCCTTTATGATGTAATATAGATAGCATGAAGAAATAAATAATTTCAGACGAGAATATTTATGAAAATATCTTCAGAAATATCGAAGATATTTATGATGATATTTTGGAATTTCTAAGTTCGATGGTTGATAAGGAAAAATTTTCCGCAAGATTTTAACATGACTTCGGAGCAAAATATTTGCTGAAGGTTTCATCGGATCCAGAATTACCTGGATTCTTTGAATATATGGTATGATACTTGTATTTGGCCTTGGTCTCCTTCATGGTTTGCTCAATCTGTTTTTCAATACCAAATTTTTTTATCGAGCGTTCCTAACACTCCCTTCTTTATCATCAAACTTTTGGCCGTTTAGACCATCTACAATTTTTCTGTTTCCTCTGTATTTATTGCTATCATATATGAATCATCGGGTATCAATCCGAGGTGGTTTCAAGAGAATTGTGTTTTTAGATGATTAAACGCGGATGGTAATATGGTGGAATATAAAAGGTTCACCGGTAACAATAAAAGAGCACGCATATATATCAAGGTTATAATAAGGCTAGTCCGACTGAAAAGTTCGAAGTTGACTTGCTGGAGCTGTGACAAAATTGACTATCTTGAACCGGAGTTGCAAAGTTATTTTCGGTAATAATAACACTAAAGGAATTAGCACATCTATGTGTTAAACGTTTACTCAGTTTCTGAGAGTTTTTCAGGTGCATAACTATATGCATAAATCTTTTCTCCCGTAGATGAAGTGCGGTTGGTTCATCCTCTCGATTGAGGTGTTTTCAAGAATCATGAAAGGTTTAAACGCAGATTAGAATTGTCAAGATACAAATGAGGTTTAAGATGAAATCAAGTGGCAAACTTGAAGAAATGTTTAGTTTCATATGTTATAATCAATATTTTAATTCATTTTAATTGTCCAATGTTATTAGTCCACAGTCGATAGTCCACAGTTAGCAATTCAATAATTCATATATAGTTTAATATATAATATTCGAATTAATTAATACGTATCGTGACCCGTGTACATGTCTCAGACTCGATCATAACTCAAAGTATATATATTATTGTAGAATTAACCTCAACCCTGTATAGAGAACTCGATCATTACTGCATATAGAGTGTCTATGGTTATTCCAAATAATATATATAGATGCGTCGATATGATATGTCAAAACCTTATATACGTGTCCCGATATTTAAAGTGCGTAAAATAAATAGCATGAATTAAATGATGATAAATAAAGTGCGTAAAGTAAATAACAGAAATTAAATGACAATAAATAAAATTGCGATAAAATAAATTGTGATAATTAAAATGTAATAAGGAATTAGCAGTTAGCTAGGAACAGTTAGCTAGGATTTTGTTAGCGTGGATTCTTAGCAAAATTTCCCATAGTTAATTTGTTTGTTTCTAACAAATTTTATTTTGTCAAATGTTTTCTTCATTATGCCACTTGTTGGATTCTGGTAAATCAAAATTCAAATATGAAATTGAATGAAAATGGTTATTCTGCGGTGAATGGATACGTATATCGGTGGTTGTAAATAGGATAGTAAATGATCGTTGAGTCAGATTCGAAGAATGTACAGTGTAACTTATTAATGTGGAATCTAAATATTCCTCGGGTATTACCTACCCGTTAAAATATTTTCACCATTAACAGTTTGTACAATAAAACTTTTTAATTACAATCTTTATGAAAATATATATAGACATATATTTTCTCCAGATGTAATCATGAATCTAATGAGTCAATAAGATATTAATCTTATTTGATTTACCGTTAGAACGAGAATATATAATCTTTAAGACTTTAGAGATTACATAATCGTCATGTAGAACGAAGATAATCGATGTAGATTGATATGTAGAACAAGATAAAGTAGATGGAACAATAGGTAGAACGAAGATTACGCTCGCGGTACAGATGGTGATGCCGAGGCGTGTGTTGTTGATGGTACGGGTGCTATTGCTGGTGGTCCTATTGATGTGGGTGATATTGCTAAAGCTGGTAGGTTTTGCACCATGTTTTCCAAATTGATTACTCGAGCGCGAAGCTCGTTGACTTCTTCGATTACTCCGGGATGATTGGTGGTTTGAACAATGGACTGAATAAGGTTTAGAATTGTAGGTATTATATAATCGTTGCGAGATATCCTGGCAATGAGGGTGAAAATGGTGTTTCGGATAGGTTCGCAGGTGAGTGCTTCAGGTTCATCGCCAAAAGGTGAATTCGGTTGGTGGAAAAGATCGCCTTCTTTTCGTCTCCATTGATTAAGTCGACTACAAACCCATCAGATGAATTGGGGATGGATGATTGGTTGATTTATTCTGGTCACACTGTTTTCGGAGCTCGAGTGAAATTCTATGTCGGAATCAGAGGGACTTGAACTAGTGGCGAATTCCATTTCGTACGATTGAATAAAGGATTTTTCGATATGAAATGATTTTCTAATATTGGATGATATTCTAACTATATATATAGTACTAAAGATTTCATAGACTATGGAGGAATTTACGGCATACTTCAAGCAAGTCTACAGTAACAGATGCGCTAAGATATGAATTATCAGATACGCTAAGATATGAATTTTGTCTATACACTATTCATGCAGTCAATACAGTAAAATGTGTCTAGACTAAGAATGATAAGCAGGTAATTTCATAAGGATGATAAGCAGGTAATTTTCGACACGAAATGATAAGCAAAACTTTGACATGCAGACACGGTCGAAGTCCAGACCCACTAATGCATCTAAACAACTATCAGTTAGACACACTAATGTAAGACCTGGTTCGCTAAGACCACCGCTCTGATACCAACTCTAATGACCCGTCCTAATCCATCTGGACGAATACATTACATTTGGTTACATCGCGAGGTACTTGACCTCTATATAATACATTTTACAAACATTGCATTCGTTTTTAAAAGACAAACTTTCATTTCTTTGAAAGTTGACGGCATGCATACCATTTCACAATATATCAAACTATAATTGACTTAGTAATAATCTTGATGAACTCAACGACTCGAATGTAACGTCTTTTGAAATATGTCATGAATGACTCCAAATGAGCAAATACACAGTGGAAGATTTCTTTAATACCTGAGAATAAACATGCTTTAAAGTGTCAACCAGAAGGTTGGTGAGTTCATAAGTTTATCATAAACAATAAAATTCATCATTTTGATAGACCACAAGATACTCATAATTAGAAAACAATCTGTGCAGGTCTATTCCTGCTGTAAAATCATTCATATGAAGAACACCGGTACCTTTCAAACAACTCACCAACGGTAGCTAATGCGTAGTGCAATGACAAAATCATCTCACCGTGGTAGTTAATACAATATAATTCTTACAACGGGGGCTAATGCGTACGCAATGCAAAATCATCCCTCCGAGGGTAGCTGAAACGGGGGCTAATGCGTACGCAATGCAAAATCATCCATCTGTTACCAACTACAAAGTAGACTATAATACAATACAATACAATACATCAGTAGCTAATGCGTAGTGCAATGACGAAATCATCTCACCGATGGTAGTTAAAACGGTAGATAACGCGTATAACCCAGTCATCTTCTTCATAACCCTAAACCCACTTATCTCTTCATCATCTTCATAATTAATCCTAATCACTATTATATTATCTATTAATTACGATCATCATTATCATCATACTAACCATCATCATTATCAAACTAATCATCACCATAATCACATCCTCGTGATTTTTATCATTGAACATCTCATCGCTTATTTATTATCATCATCACCAATACCTTCCTAATCTTTATTGCTTCATCAAATAATTGTAATCCTAAGCCTCATTTGAATCTCATGTCATCATTATCAATTGATCAATCGAACCTTGAGTAATATAATATAATAGTCGAATAATATATCATATGATTGCTTCAATTACGGAATGGCTGTAGGAAAAAAGAATCGACTTGGGCCCTTCAATAAAGTAATCCCCCCACTAGACTAAAAGAATGATAATATGTCGACAACTTTATCTTTTGGGTGGGTCGTGTTTGTTGAAAAGTTAATCCATACGCTACTTTATAATCCTAATTATTTATGTATTAAACTATCTTATATAACATAACTAGAACGTCCCGGCCAAAAAAGTATTCATTGTGGTCGCTGTTATAACATCACGAAAGGATACCTAGTAGATTTCATGAGGAGGATCAAAAAGAAGGAAAAGGTGGTGTGTGTTGTTTGTTGTTGAATCGAAGCAAGAAGAAAAATATATGTCGAGCATGAATGTGGTTGTTTGTTCGGCATAGAAACAGCAACATGTTTGTTAGGAACTCAGCAGCAACGTGTTTGTAGGCTGTTTCGAATCAACGATTGTAAGCAGAAACTGTAGCCGGAACAATGGAGGGTGGCGGTGATTTAAGGTTGTAATCGACAATGGTGTTAGTGTTTTGTTCCGAACCCGAAACCGACGAGATGAGCAACAAGCAATGGTATAAGTTGGTGGTTTGGTGATTATGGTGGTGATGGAGTTCAACGAAAGTGATGGTGGTGAACGGTTGCAATGGCAGTAGCACAACAGCGGGATCGATGGTGGTTTTAAATGGTGATGGAAGGTTGTGATGAGAATGATCAAATATAAGGAAGT
Source organism: Rutidosis leptorrhynchoides (assembly GCF_046630445.1). Taxonomy (NCBI): domain Eukaryota; kingdom Viridiplantae; phylum Streptophyta; class Magnoliopsida; order Asterales; family Asteraceae; genus Rutidosis; species Rutidosis leptorrhynchoides. The sequence continues at coordinate 267,947,070 of NC_092340.1, read as the reverse complement.
CAAAAGTGTAAAGGGATAGATGCACGTACGAGTTACAATTGATGTTAGATAATCGTATTAATTAATTAACACTAAAATTGATCAATTATTTAAGGGAGGTGGTACCAATTTTCTCAATCAGACAATAGCAAGAATAGAAGAGTTAAATAAAAACAAAATAAAAATCGAATCTGTTAAATCTCTGATTTGTACGATTGACTAAGATTGAATAGTAATTTTATAGATTCAAACAAAAATCAATTACAGTAACTGATTAAGATGTGAAACTGATTTTGGTTCTTGTATGTAAAAAAAATGTAATACGTATCAGTATACAAAATAAATATAATGTATATTAGTATATAATTATTTATACGATGTATTTATATATATACCAGTATATCTGTAATTTATATATATGTACGTATTTAAATATATCTGTATTTGTATGTAACTATACATCAACTATATATATGTATATTAAATATATAAAGAAACCTAATAATATTAATTACATTAACATTCATCTTCAATATTAATTCTTAATAATAAATATGAAACTATTAATAATAGTAATAATAATAAAAATAATAATAACAGAGAATATAATGGTAATAATAATAATAATAATTCTATTAATAATAATATCTAATAATAATAATGCTGATAATTATAATAATTATTATAAAAGTGATAATAATAATATTTTTAATGATAATAATAATGATTTGTATTATTTCTATAATAATACATATAATAATAATAATGACTTTATTGATTGTAACATCTTAATATTATTTTTCATAATTAATCTTACTGATCTATTGTATTTTATTATTTAAATTTATATACATACTTTTATTTATTTATATATATCTATATTTATTTATTTACAAACACTTGTTCGTGAATTGTCGGGTTCGGTCAGAGGTTAAATGAATTCATGAAAATAGTTCACAAGTTTTGAGACTCAACATTATAGACTTTGCTTATCATGTCGATTTCATATTAAGATCAAGTTTAAATTTGGTCGGAAATTTCCGGGTCGTCACATTTATTTCTCTTTTCATTTGGATGATCATTGTATATGAACCACAAGTTGTATTCTTATTTTTTTTAATAAAAGTCTGCTAGCCTTTCAAAAAAAAAAATTCACTCTTTTAAGTGTTTTGTTGACAATTCTAAGGGTGTGTTTGTTTATCTTTTAATGGAATAGTTCAGCACTGAATGATAAACCATTCAGCATTTAGTGCGTTTGTTTCTGACATCTGAATGACATATGGTGCTGAATGGTTCAGCATTCAGTGCTGAACCATCAGAGCTAAAACACTCTCTCAACCATTAAGAGTCTAAATTTTATTTAATACTCTTCTTAAATTGTATTCAGAACACTTATCAAATAAGTATATTGAAGTTTTTTTTAATCCGTTCACATTGTGTTATCCAAAATGATTATCAAACAACTTATTGTCATTCATAACTAAATCATTCAGAACCTCTGAATCATTCAGATTATGAACCATTCAGGTTTTTAATTCAAATATCATACTCCGCAAAGATTATGTAATCTTTAATATTTTAGAGATTATTCATTTCTAATTCAAGCCGAAAATCAAATGAGCTTAATATGATATTAACTCATTAAATCTATAATACATCTGAAGAAAATATACATACATATATTTTCATAAAAACGATAATAAAAATTCTTTTGTACAAAGTATTAATTGTGAAATCTTTAACGGGTAGGTAATACTCGGGAAATATATAAGTTCGCAATTAATATGTTATATTGTACATTCTTCAACTTTGATTCAAAAATTATTAACTATGCTCACAGCGATATACAATCGTTTTCATACAAATTCAATTACATATTATGATATTGACGGATCAGAATCCAAGTCATAACTCTGAACCGGTGAAATCATTCTTAGATCTCTACATCTTTCAAAGCTATACTTTGACTTCAAAACTGTGAAAGATCCTTTGGTATTGTTTTTACCAAAAATAACCTTGCAATTCCTTTTCAAAGTATCCAGTATTATCAACCATTCAACTAGTCAACGACGACCTTTCAGACTTGTAATTTTGGCATATACGTTTTCGTTACTGGGGAACCTTTCATGTTCCACCACATTAGCAGTAAATTTACCAACAACTTCATTGATCTTTGACCTTCCAAAAAATCCTTATACTCATTGAAACTGTATCATGTACTCATCCACATCTTGTAACGGCAATTACCATACCAACTATCGGGAATTAGCAATCAGTATCTTGAAATCTTGTAGCACGTCTACGCCAACAGTTATATGTGTACATATAACGTCTACCTCCTGGACTTACATACTTCGAATGTGAAGTTTCCAAAAAACACCCCAAACTACGAAACTAGTTCTCCGAATTTTGGAAAAATGTTGATGAAGCAGCAAAAACTGTAAACGACCTTAACAGTCAAAAGTTTGATGATAAAGAATAGTATGGTGGTAAAGCATAGAAAAAGAGAAGGTTTGGAATTGAAAAACGGATTGAGCAGACCATGAAGGAGGCTGTGGACAAATCACAAAGACTAAATCTACCTTCAAAGAATCCAAATGATTCAGAGTCTGCTGAAATCATTAGCGAATACCTTGCTCCTTACTCTAAAACCTTTGCGGACAATATTCTTCATCATCATCTTATCTTAAATATTCTAAGATATCATCGTATCCCCCATTATAAATATCCTCCATAATTCTGAAGATATTTTTCGAAACCATTCTTATCTGAAATCATTACCTCTTCGCGCTATCTGTGTTACATCATAAAAGAAACTATTTTAGTTTCTAAAATCTGAAAAATTCGAAAAAAAAATGGATGTTTTGAAGTAATGTTGGGAACTGAAGCATGAGTTAGTATAATATAATGACACTTGATCAACGTGATTATATTACAGTAAGTCATGTTGAGTTTCTAATGGAACGTGACAAAGGTTCACAGATCACACCCTCATCATAAACCATGTTACATAACTTTTTCATTCTATATAATCTCTAAATATATCAAGAAAATATATTTCTTGATGATTCGGTTTTTTCCGGATATTCTGGTAATTTGACAAGTCGGATTGTGCCATTACCGTTTCTTTCTTAGAACATTAATTATGTTTATTATGAAATTCATACCTACGAATTCTGGACCATTATTCGCTTGACTTAAGGTCGGGAAGAAAAAAACGAAAGCATGAAGCTCCTAAATATAATGGAGAACATAAAGCCCGATAACAACCCCGAAATTACAAACCGTGTATATCAATGCGTATAGCAATATAAAGACACGGGAGAATAAAAAACACTATAACCCCAAAGTGATAGTAGAAGAAAATAACTTCCTCTGGTGGCAGATGAAAAAGAAGAATGAAGGATACGATAGCCAGGAAAATATCAAGAATCAGAACTGGATTAAGCATTTTCACAATCTATTGGGATGTATGAAATAAGAAAGAAGATTATAGGAGTGGTGAAAATAAATGAAACGGAAGAGGTCAATTTATAGCAATCGAGACAGATTACGCATTTAATCAAAGAAAATCCTAATTTCCGCAAATTTCGAAGAATCAAATCTTATTTAGATTATGAAGATTTTCTATTCCTTAAATTCCGGAAATCAATCGTAACTACGTCAAAAGCTAAGACGAAACTCTATTCTTTCATTTCACTCTTTTACGATAACTTTTCTCATACGCTTCGAGAAATCGGATTGTTTTATCCATATAATTCAACGGTGATAAAATTCTATTTATCAACTCATATTCGTCATGAAAACATTTCTATTGTTAGCCATGACGACCTCACTTAAATTTCGGGGAGAAATTTCTTTAACGGGTAGGTACTGTGATGACCCGAAAATTTCTGACCAAATTTAAACTTTATCTTTAAATGATTTAATGTTTCCGACACGATAAGCAAAGTCTATGAAGTTGAATCTTAAAATTTTAGAACTGTTTCATGTATTAAATTACATTTGACTGCTCTCGACGATTCATGAACAATTATATGCATGTATATATATATATATGTACAAGTAAAAACGAATTTCCTACCGTAAAATACTATTTGCTACAGTAAAATGACTTTCCTACCGTAAAACACTATTAGCTACAGTAAAACACTATTTGCTACAGTGAAACCGTATTTTGCTACAGTGCTACAGTGAAAACACCTTTGCTACGGTGATTTGCTACAGTAAACACTATTTGCTACAGTGGAACACTATTGCTGCAGTAACACTATTTGCTACAGTGCACTATTTGATGTCGACGAACTAGCAAACAAAAACAGGATAAGGCGGCCATGCGATCGCTTGGCAAAAACATTGAAAACTCATGCGATCGCATGAGGTACTGTAGCAGGTCACATACTATAAAAGCTCGATTCATTCCTCTGTACTATTATTTTTTTTATATTATTATTATTATTATTATTATTATTATTATTAAGATTAATATTATTATTATTAATCTTATTATAATATTATTATTAGTAGTATATATACCTAAAATACTACGACGAGGTTATGAGCGTGTCACCTTCAAAATGGGTTTTTGAGCGGGATAGAGCTAAGAAAATTATGGGTTATTGTCAAGGAGGTTATGGGTAATGTTCGAGGGTATATTTGTGAATCAAATCAAGTGTTTATCATCTTTGTTGCGTCTACGTACTTTCCTACAATATTGAATCTCAATATTGATACGTAAGCACTCATATTTTATCTTTTATACATTAATTGTGTATCCATGTCTAGTGCTCGAGTATATATATTTATGCATGCTTGTATGTTAAATTTTGTCATTAAACAGTTATGATGAATCACGAAGTAAATACATATATTACTGGTAAAAGGTATATGATATACATGTTTTTGGAAAGCTGGCGAAAAATCAATAACTTTTCATTTAGATATCGAATAATTTCGATGAACGGATTAAAAGATATGATCAACTGAATTATGATTAACGTTAATTGAAATTGCTTTTGAATCTACAATTAAGATTTAAACAACTTGTTTACGAGATTGATAAATTGGATTTTTGAATATTACCAACCGAGTAAATGAATCCTTATATAAGGTATGTCTCGTTTTGTTGAACTATTGTCAAAATTGACTTTTTGAAACGACTTTGGATAACTTTTGTATGTCGATCTCGAGCATTAGGATTGTTATACACTATGACCTGACCTAGCTTGATAGACATTTATTGACCAACATATGTTCTCTAGGTTGAGATCTACGGTTATTTGATATTCCGAGTTTCGGTCATGTTTTGGTGAACAACTTTATGTGCTGCTAAGGTGAGTTTCATTTGCTCCCTTTTTAATTGCTTTTGCAATCTATATTTTTGGGCTGAGAATACATGCACTTTATTTTAAAAATGGATACAAGTACACACTAAATTCTACACCGAGTTTGAACCGAAAATCCCTTAGCTTTGGTAACTAGTAACTGCCAGTTATAAGAACTGGTGGGCGCGAGTAGTAGTATATGGATCCATAGGGCTTGATATCCCCGTCTGAGCTAGAGCACTAGCCTTTTAACGGACGTATGCTATTTGAGAAGCGTACACGTTGGTTTGCGTGTATTATTAAGATGATTATACAAAGGGTACAAATTATATATACGTTAAGTTTAGTTACCAGGGTGCTCAATCTTGTAGAATATTTTGATAAACGTTTCTGGATGAAACAACTGAAATCTTGTGATCCACCTTTATACACAGATTATGCGAAACATTAAAACTATGAACTCACCAACCTTTGTGTTGACACTTGTTAGCATGTTTATTCTCAGGTTTCCTAGAAGTCTTCCGCTGTTTGCTTATATGTTAGACAAGCTATGTGCATGGAGTCGTACATGGCATATTTTTCAAGAAAACGTTGCATTCACCAAATCATCACCATGTATCTTACTTTGACTGCATTGTCAACGGAAGTACTATTGTAAACTATTATTTACAGTGATTGTCTATATGTAGAAATCATCAGATGTCGAAAACCTTTGATTTAAATATTCATTTATGGTGTGCCTTTTCAAAAGAATGCAATGTTTACAAAACATATCATATAGAGGTCAAATACCTCGCAATGAAATCGATGAATGATGTGTTCGTCCATATGGATTTGGAGCGATCGTCACAGTCTCTCATACTTTTAATTAGTGAATTTGAGTATTATTATTATTATTATTATTATTATTATTATTATTATTATTATTATTATTATTATTATTATTATTATTATTATTATTATTATTATTATTATAATAATAATAATAATAATAATAATAATAATAATAATAATAATAAACTTAAAAGTTTTAAAACTTACAAAAAATTAGTGGGAAGCCTAGAGACAATCTGGGCCCCCACACCTCTAGCAATAGCAAAACCTATCCTAGTAAAAATATGAGCAGCAGCACCGGCACCAATATCTTGAGCCATCGAACTCTTCTGAACCCGCTTTAGCAAAGAAACAGCCTCCATTTCTAATTCTCCAAGGGAAGAAAATGAGAAAGGAATGAAACCATAACCAATCGCCTGACAGCTAGATCCGTACTAGACCCGCTTCCGACGAGCCGCATCAACCACAGCACGTCCAGGGACAAAGTCAGAAAGCCCAGACTGTGTCAAAGGAGAAGACCCTGTCAAGTCAACACAAACATCACGACCACAATCCCAGGAATAAAGTAACACATCTGCAGGTCTGAGGGCTCTGTCGTTCTCTCCAGACAACCCAATGTCAACATCCTTCCTCACTGAAATCCCAGATCGATAACAAACATCAACAAGTGAATCCCGAACAACATTATGTCGATGCTTAATACCCACCACACCAGCACAAGACACCGCGTGATCCCCAAAAATATCCCCAGTAAAAACCCTTGAACAGGCAGAGCATGCCGTCGAGATAGAGAATAATGGAACACCCAACCGGTAGCACAACACACATCGGTAAGTCTTTGCGTTCATCGTCTGACCCAACCCCAAAATAGGGACTACCCTTAGCCAATCAGAGGTGTGATCACCCTGCTGTGATTTCCATAAGGCCGATTGTCGGGGAGATAACGAAAAAGAGGATTCTGCAGAAGCGGTAACCTTTATGAAATAAACATCTGCCAATTTCTTCATGAGTATTGGGGCAGCGACCTCACTCGGATTACCTAAAATATCAAACCCAACCGTTTTATTAAACAGACCCAATGCATCTTCAAAAGCACGACCAAGACCAACAATACCCGCATGACGTAGGAGCTTGGTCTGCAACCCAGCAGACTGTAATCGAGAAGCCAGAAAAGCATAATGACGAACATCTCCCGCAGAATAAACACCAAGCCCTCCAAATGCAAATGGCAAGGTGGCAAGTCGCCACTGCCAATCACCAAACCCAGGCCCTGAAGCAGTAACAATACGCTCCAAGGAAGATCGAAGGGCTCCATCAAAAGCGCGTTGAGCCGCCTCAAATATACTAGGAGGACAAGTACGCAAGGTAAAGTAGAGTTTAGAAACTCCCGTACATGCCCTAAGCAACAACAACTCACACTGAGGATCATCAAGCTTAGCAACCTTATCCATAAGCGCAATGGACTTGGTCACCCTTTGCATCACCAGTTCACTACAAAAACCAGGATCGGAACTTGCGGGGGCCCCAAGCAACTTAACACCATTTAAAGGTCGAGCAATATTAGGAGGAAAGACACCTACTTGCCTGCTGCGAGGGTCCTCCGTAGGCCAGAAAATTTCAGTTTTTTCAACGTTGAGATGTAGCCCAAAACGAGGCCCATCCTCCATAATCAAATGCAAAACCTTCCCCACCACCAAAGTGTCCCCAATAATAGTGCCATCATCCAAATACCACGCCTGAAGACAAACCTCAAAATTATCTCTGATTTTAGAAACCAAGGGTTATAAGACCGAAGCAAAAAGCAGCGGACCAAGGGGATCACCCTGTTGCACCCCCTGAGAAGACCATAAGGTGTGGTTCCCATAATACAATCTGGTTGGATTAGAGTAGCAAAATTCAACCCACCGAGAAATGCTCGGACTAAGGCGGCGAACTTCACGTAACATGACCGTACGATCAACTAGATTGAATGCATTTTGAAAATCAACTAATAACATAGAGAGGCCAACATCAGAGCCACGATCCTCAATCAACCGATTCACAGTATGAAGAATAGCCTCGCCACCTGACGAAACCCCAACACCAAATTGAAGACCATCGAAGTAACTTCCCAAAGACTGGCCAACCATAGCAGCGCCAACCTTCGAAACAAGACGTCGCCAAACAGTACCCACAGCTATAGGACGAAGACCCCCGCCGGGCTTGACAAGCGGTGTGAGGGGAGCACTCGCTATATACTCTCCTAATTCCATAGAGCACCTTCCAGCTAGAAAGAGATTAACGACCCCGGTAATAGAGCCAACTAACTCATCCGAGACTGCCACAGCAGCACCACTCAAGCAGTCCATAAGGTGTTGTGCACGTAAACAATCCCTACCACATGATGTGCCCCGAGGAAAACTTTTAATCTGGCCCAAAACAACAGTAGAAGTCGTAACGAGGTGAGGGTGATCAACCGGCATATTAGGCAAGGATGGAGCTATATTATTATTATTATTATTATTATTATTATTATTATTATTATTATTATTATTATTATATTATTATTATTATTATTATTATTATTATTATTATTATTATTATTATTATTATTATTATTATTATTATTATTATTATTATTATTATTGTAATTTTTTAAGTGTGCATTGAAATTTTTTAAGTGCTCTTTGAAATTTGAAATTTATCTAACCCATAGCGTATACAACTTTTTGATGGAACAACTTTAAAGATATTTGAAATAAATTATAATTGTTGAAATTTTTTACTTTACATAGTACTCTCCGTATAAGTTTAGTTTCTCATTTTGCCCAACTCGAGCCCAACTTGAGCCCATATTGTAAACTCACCGTTAGCTTAGCTTAAACGCTCAGCCCTGTTTCTTTTTGCAAATACATAAATGGCTACTGCAGACTGCAGAGTGTAGTTGCAGCAAATATTTTGTCAGTGAAAATGGAGAAACCTAATAAAAAGCAAGTGTTTTTGTTCTACTGTATGGAATCGCAAGAACTTGCTCACAAAATCTCCGCTCAATCTGACCTCATTCAGCTTCAATCCATCAACTGGAGGTTTGTTAGTTTGTTACTACTCATCCTCCTTTCAAATTTAATTTTGTTATTTCCATCTTGCATGCTTCAAATTATTGTTTTTTGGCCCTGTTTGTTATATGGGTTTAACTGCAACTTTGATATTAAGGGAGTATAACATTAAAATTGCTATAAAGTTTGTATCTTTATATTAGTCTCTCTTTTATTGAGCTGATTTAATTTAATTTATTATTTACTGTAGAATTTCAGCTTCACTAATTGAACAGGGCCTGGGTTAACAAGATAAATGAAAACCCTAATTTGATACATTCCCAATTTTAGAGTATCTCATTTAACAATGGTACAAATTATGATAAGCTTGATTAGCATCAATCTATCTTAGGGTTTGTAAAACATTTTCCGTATTATAATCAATTTTATGTTTAAGAAAAAATATGTGGTGTTTAATTTCAGATTATTTAGGCATATCAATACTGTTTTAAGTAGAAACTGAACTTTTTCACTTTATTTTATAGGAGTTTTGATGATGGGTTCCCCAACTTATTTATAAACAATGCACAAGATATCAGAGGCCAGCACGTTGCGTTTCTTGCATCGTTCAGCTCGCCAGCTGTCATTTTCGAGCAGCTTTCAGTTATATTTGCACTCCCGAGGCTTTTTGTTGCTTCGTTTACATTAGTGTTACCGTTCTTTCCAACTGGTTCATTTGAAAGAATGGAAGAAGAAGGAGACGTAGCAACCGCATTTACCATGGCTAGAATATTGTCGAATATTCCTGTATCGAGAGGTGGTCCCACAAGTTTAGTTATCTACGACATACATGCTTTGCAGGTCGGTTTCTTAATAGAAAATGCCTTAAGTTTCTTTACCGTAAGATGCTTAATTTATAGTGTGTTTGTTTATTATAAGTCACTGTTTGTATATTTTGCAGGAAAGATTTTACTTCAGTGATCATGTTTTACCGTGTTTTGAAACTGGGATGCCTCTGCTGAAGCAACGTCTTCATCAACTTCCTGATGCTAATGATGTTAGTCCATACACACTTTAATAATTTTACGCGTCACAAAAATAAATTATCATCTTTTACATTGTAATTTATGTTTATGTCTATCTTTTATATCGATTTTTAGGTTGTAATTGCCTTTCCAGATGATGGGGCTTATAAGCGATTCCACAAACAGTTGGATCATTTCCCCACAGTGAGTTTAACTTTTTTTTATTTAATTTTATAATTTTTCAAAAAAAAAAAAAAAATTAGGAAATTTAATTCCTTTACATCATATAGCATATAGATCCTGCTATAATTGGTTGACCGAAGCAGTTTTTGTGCTACAAAGTTTTTATTTTTTTATTTTTTTAAAGGATGTGTCTTAAATCTGATTAGAAGACATTAATGTTGTTTCACCAAAAATTGTCTTGGAATACATTTAGCTGACTTTCAACTCATTTGACAAGTTCTCCTTTACCTACATATATTTGACCAATAAAAATAAATTGGTATCTCTAATCGTATGTGATGATTTGGAAATCACAGGTAGTTTGTGCAAAAGTTCGTGAAGGCGATAAACGAATAGTTCGTTTGAAAGAGGGTGACCCGGCTGGTCGCCATGTTGTAATCGTCGATGATTTGGTGCAATCTGGAGGTACATTAATTGAATGCCAGGTACCACCTTTTATTCTAACTTTACCTTCATCGCTTAACATATCATCTCGTGAAGGGCCAATCATACTAAACGTTGTGAAACTTCGATCAGTTTCGGACGTTAAAGATAGAAATAGATGTTTCCGGATGATCTTTTTTGTTTGCCTTTTGTTATCCAGAAAGTTTTGGCAGCTCATGGGGCAACTAAGGTCAGCGCTTATGTCACACATGCAGTGTTCCCTAAAAGATCGTGGACAAAATTTATTCACACTGATGGCGGTAAGATCTTGAAAAATCTTTCTCAATCGTATTTTTCTTAGTTGGTAAGATGGGCAGATTCGGAAAACTGGTCGAAAACGGCTGTTTTTTAGTGCGCACTGAGATAGGCTGGGTCGAGTTAGGTCATCGTTGTAAAAAACACCGATTAATCCCCGGACACTCCTTTTTAAAAACAGCCCGTTCTGATTTTCCAGTATCTGTTTAATTAATCTGTCAAACTCGGTTAATGGGTTGAAATCGGATTTGTTGATCACAGTCGGTCAAAGTTAAAATTGGTTTAACATTTTAACATGAAATTAAATTTAAACTAGAATGTAGAGTTTTTGAACAAAATGGATGATTTTAGACAATTATGTTGAAGTTTATGTTTATATTTATGGTTTTCTTCTTTATTTATTATAATTCTGAAATTTACTCCGTATTATTTAAATGTAAAAAAAGTACAATTGGATTAATCCCATATTAAAACCCGAATAATCCCCGTTTTGCAACCTTGAGTTAGGTTGACCGGCACACTTTTATAGTGTACTACCATTTAGGAGGTTGTATGCAACAAAAATAGACTTTAACATCTGGATTGTTGCCCCTTTTAGTCTTTTTTTTCCCCCCTTTACATTACACAATGTAAAGTGGCCTATTTAAAAGTATACTAGTTCTTATTGTAATAGTAATGGGGTCTAACATGCATTCATACATGTATACAGAAAATTCAAACAAGGCGTTTGCATACTTTTGGATAACGGACTCATGTGCTCCTACTGTTAAAGATATTTCAAATCAAGCTCCTTTTGAAGTCTTAAGTCTAGCAGGATCAATTGCAGATGCACTTCAAATATGAAATATGATGATGTTTAGTTATTTTAGACATGGGTTGGTTTGATACTTTGATCTAATAATCGACTGTGTAAAGGTTGCTACCATTACCCGAGATGTTGCCCTTTTCATTTTATAATCTTCTGAACAAGCATGGTATGGTATGTGACGCCTTTTGCTACTATCGCTCATGTATCTTTCATGTGGTATAAGTTTTGGGTCTAATTTGACTAGGCATCTTATGTCAACTGCAAACTTACCTTTCTGTCAAAACCATTTTTGGTCAAATTTTTGTTTAATCGTACATCGTACATTCAAATTAAATCATGTGCTATAATCATTGTTGTAAAGAACTCCGATTACTTTCCCGATTACTCCTATTTAAGAACAAACCATCTCGATTTTCAAAAAATGTATCGGTCAATGTTGGTTAATGGGTCAATATCGAATTTGTTGATCAAAGTCGGTCAACACTTTAATATGAATTTGAACTAGTATTTTAAAGTTTTTGAACAAAATAAGTGTTTTTAGACAATTATGTTAAAGTATACGTACTATATGTTTATGGTTTTCTTCTATTCTATATTTACACATAATTTGAAATTTATAGTTTGACTATATAAAAAATCCGATTAGTTCCCAAATTTCCGATTACTGCTTTCAATGTTCCAATCGATTAATCTCCAAAAAGCGAGTTTTTCAACCTTGGCTATAACTATTGAGACGAGGCCTAAAATAGTAAAATCCTTGCATCAAGCTAGCCAGTACTTGTTATCGTCTCTGAAAATGATGACTTTTTTTTTTTTTTACTAAAAGAATTGTCAGAAGTGGGATTTGAACCCACGCCCCCTTTCGAAGACCAGAACTTGAGTCTGGCGCCTTAGACCACTCGGCCATCCTGACTTGGTGTGTCTGAAAGTGATAACTGATTAAATTTAATCCAAGTAAAATCCAAAAAGAAGTAATGCAAACTAACCTAATACTCGTACGTGTTAGGTTTGCATAGTAAAGAAAATTTTCATGTGAAGATATTCTGCACTTAAAAATATGATTATATATAATGGCCTAAACAACCCTCGCAATTTTGCGTATGCTATTCTTCGCTTAAGGCTTATTTCAAGAAATATCATGTTTTTGTGCCCAATATTCAAATCAAAAACAACAATCGTTGTGCCATGAGACTGACTATTTTAGTGATCCGAAACACAAGCGACTGACAATTTTAGTGATCCGAAACACAAGCAACTGACAATCACAGGCGAGGTATATGCCAAGTGTCAAACACAACCCATTTGGTTCCCCCTGTGTTTGTTTGGTGTTAATCTGGGCAGTCTGGGCATAGTCTAACCAGGTACTTCAGGCAGATCAAGACAAATTCCTCACATTATTACTACATGAAAGTAAACCATGTGAAGAATTGGATTGCTAGTATCATTATTTTCTGCAGTTTGTTGTTGCTTTGGTGTTTAAACTAAATGCATCGAGTTCTTTTGTAGTATTTATTAACTTTAAATTAAATATGTAAAGAAAAAAAAAAGGAAGATATATACGACATACAAAGATAAAAGAAAAACAGCTTGAAATCTTTATCCACTTTATTCTCAAAGAAACTCTTAAATGTACATTTCTCTATTTTTCACTCCCTATATGCTCACCAAATCATTTACTTTTGTAAACTACCCACAGCCAAAACATATGCACATAAGAACTCGATACAACCAGAATCACCCATCTAGTTCTCTGGTATAGAATCCAATGGTCCCTGAAATAAGTGAAAAACAATATAAGCATTTACTTCACAAATTCATCTACAAGAAACATAAATCGTTACAAAAAATAACTATTTACCTGAGGAGATGGTGACCGAATGTCCACATCAGCATTCTGGTCACTAGCAACAGTGTTCGAAGACGGCGATATAATCGGGTCCCACTGACAAGGGGTATTTTTGGAAGACTTCAAAGGCAGCGTACGACATAACCACGAGTCTGACGGGGGTGCAGGGAGTTCAAAACCCTTACATTCATAACCTTTCAGACCTAAATCACCAAACTTTTCATCAAACAAATCAAAATCTTCATAATCCTTGCAGGACTTCGTACACGTTTTTCGTTTCATACCATCTTTTGATTCATCATCTGACTCTGACCATTTATCGAAGTTGGATTGAGATGGTGATTTGACAGTTTGCACAGTATCCACATAAAGAGTCTTTTCAACCATCAAATCTTCATCTTCTTCATCTGTTTCTTTTGTGTTCTTATCAGCCAGTAATTCCTTAAAGCTTAAAGCTTTTTTCTTTGAATTTTTAGGGTTTTCTTCAGGAAAACTAGATCGAATTGGTTCGCTAAAACTGACTGAAACTGCCCGTCCCTGCAAACGATTATAAAGCTTCGATCCCTCCAAATTTATAGTTTCAGTCGATTTGCTCTTCAAAACACCATTCCATGATCTTCGTTCATACATTCCAGTCCTTGCAGGCTTACATAAAAAAAGATCCAAATACAGGATTAGCAAAGATTAACTAAATTTAAATAAACAATCATTAAAAACTATATATATAAAAAAACTTTGTTACCTCATTATCAGATCCAGTTATAGAACTAACAGTAGAAGAGCTAGCAGTAGATGTCGTGAACTTTGTTGTTAACTTTGTCCTCATACACATACCATGAACGGGATTAACAGAGCAAAAACGTGGGATTAAACCACAAAATTTGGATGAATGATTTTGATCATGATAATCAGAATCACTATCATCGTCATCATCTTCATTATCATGAGAAACATCCTCCAAAAAGTTAGGTCCATATCTAAGTTGACCCTTCTTATCATCCATAAGCTTTTTAAACTCTTGTTGTTTCTCTTTAATGACGTTTTTCTTGGATGTATGTTGAGATACATTCGAAGCGATTGCTTTAGCAGCAGGAAGAAATCGACCCATCATGAATTCGCGCATTTTTGGATCGTTTGGAATAATCCCAGACGGTTTTATATCTGATCCAACACTACAATTATAAAAAGATGTTTCACTCCTTGAAAGTGTATCAACTGCATCCATAAATGCTTCACTATCATCATCATCTTCATCATCATGATCATTTCCAGAATTACAACTTTGTTTCGATGTTGATGCCCCACTGTCAAATCTTGTATCTAAATCTTTCTTTGAAGATGTAATAAACCTACCAGGGGGTAGTTTCGGAATACTGGGAGAATTTATCTTCGTTTGAATTTGCTTATCTTTCGGTTTACCTGGACTGTGTTCCCACCCAAATGGAACACTCCCTGTGTTCATCAACGGGTCTGATTTCAACTCGGTTTTAGATGGTCCCACATTAGGTCTAACCGGAGCACGATTTTCGGTTCTTCGATTCTCGTTTTTCGGTGAGGGTGTGGTTGATGAAACTCGCCTGACAGACAAAAGAGGTCGATTGATGTTTAATCCACTGCGCTCCATCATATTCGATAATAGTTTGACTGTAAATGTTCTGCAAGGATTCAAAACTTCTATTACTATTTCACCATATATAATCATGATACCAAAACAGAGGAATTATAAATGAACATACATTGTGCAAAAACTTATCCCTATCTATTTGCTTTATTAACCTGATATATTAATAACCATCATCTATATTTCATATAAGAACTCATTAATCAAATACACATTAAACATATTTAAATAATTTAAAAGAGCACTCAAGAACCTTGCATTCAAAATTTATATAAAACAGTTATAATTAACAATTAAATTAAATATGCATACTCAAAATTAATAATAACAAGAACGCCATTATTCCAACATTCTATCCTAATTCTTCAAACTATTTATTTATTTATATCTCAATAATTTCACACAGTATACACCTACCTATCTACGTGTTCAATTATATTTCCATTCAATCACAGTTCATTAAATAAATTCTTTAATGTATTTAATCAAACACTTCATATCATAACTTTAAATTCAAACATTCTGCCTCAATTTTGCGAGAAAACAAACAATTAGTCCTTTTTAAAAAAAAAAAAAAAAAAGCGATATCTCTGTTCATTGACGCATTAAATCAAACACATAATATCCTAAAACTCAGGTTCAAACAGTCTTCCCTAACTTCATAATATTCAACGATTAAAAGTGAATTAATCAATGAATTACCTTAAAATGATGAAGATCTTGAGGCAAGAACTGATGAAGAATTGATCATGAAGAAACGAAAACAGAGGATTAACCTAATATTACGCCTGTATTGAGTTGATTGTTAATATAATCAACTGGATTGCGTTAATATACACGTATACACAAACTGTCAGAGGGGAATCTGACGCAAATTTAAAGAATTAAAAAAGAAAAAAGAAATTGTTATTATGAATATGAAATACGAATGAAAGAATTAATACGCTTCGCCTTTTTTATTGACTGAATTGAAGGTGTGTGTATGTGCAGTTTGACTCCATCAGTTTAATAGCGGTTACACCTCTATTTTTTATTTTATTTAATTTAATTTAGCTTTTTATTTTTTATTTAATTTAAGTTTATAATTTATAATAGTAAAAAAATATTTAAATAAATTTGTTGTTACAGATGTCTGCCTCTATCATTTATGTTAGTCAGAAGACACCCGTTGGAATTAAATTTCCTTTGAAATGGCAAATTTCATTTGTGATAGATTAAAAATATATATGAAAAATGTTTATCGGTTATTATATTTATATTTTAAAATTTTATTGAATTAATTGTAAAGTATAAATATTTTTTTATTATTATTGACTTTCCGTATATAATTTTAGTCCTAGTATTACTCATGACAATTGTTAATTATAAGTATAAATATATAATTTTTTTAAAGATAAATATTAATTTAAATGACACTAGTTAAAGTTAATATATGTAATAGAAGTAAAAGGACAATGAATGTAGATAGGTAGGTAAATACCGTTTGAAACATTGCGAAACAACTTGGTTCCAAAGAAAGTGGGGGTTTTCATTTGGAGGGCAATGAATGGTAGGCTCTCCGTATTGTCGGAACTTGACAAGAGGGGAATCGACCTTAATTCTGTCCGTTGGCCCATTTGTGATAATGATATAGAGACTATTCAACATGCTCTTTTTCAATGTCAAAAAAGCAAAGAGATTTGGGGCAAGATTCATAAATGGTTCGAAATTGTTTGCGGGTCTTTGGATAACAATAATGCGTTTCGGGGTATTTCTTCGTTTCAAACTACGGGTATTGGCTCTAAGGTTTGACAAGAGGTTGATTAGACGTGCGGGTATCTTATTTGAAAAAATTGTAATAAGATGATCTTCAAAAAATTGTGTTGGAATCCACCAATGGCTTTAAACGAAATTCAAGTGAAGAGCTTTGAATGGATTGCGAAGCGTTGCAAATCCTTATCGATCGAGTGGCATACTTGGCTATTGAATCCTAAATGTTTAATAGTCTAGTTGTTTTGTGTAGTTGGTTTTCTTTTGTGGTTGTAATTTTGGGTAAATGATTTATGTCGGTTGCTCCCTTAGCATCCTCATTTATCTCTTGCCCTTGTAGATAGTGTGAGTTCTTGGTCGTGTTGGGTTTTTCCCATTTTTGTATTGTACTTTTGCGGTTTTTAATAAAGTAAAAGGACAAATAAATACTACACTAATAAATAATTAAATAATATATGACTATATAAGAGTCTTAATGTAATTTCTTATGTCATAAGCTACTAACTTATTTATAGAAAGTTACTTTAGTTATGAGCTAAACTTTTAATTAACTTGTAAAACTTTATGTGCTATGTTTAGCAATGATATTCATGTAGGTTATTTAGTTTAACTGCGAAGAGTGTGACTTCTAGTTGAACCGACCATTTTCAACTGGTTTGCTATAAATTTTGAATATATATATATATATATATATATATATATATATATATATATATATATATATATATATATATATATAGAGTATATAAAGTATATACTAATACATGAAGCATGTTACAAGGACTAGTTGTCACATCTCACAAGGACTAGTTGTCATATCAGCGTCACATCAGCTTTTTCTCAACATGACTAACTCATGACTAAACACTCTTAACCATGACATACTTTTGAGACTCACTATTATGTACAACTATATAAACAAAAAATACAAGTTAAATATACATATACATCGTCCTTGAACATGCTTGAGAAAGAAATCGAAGAGGGAGAGGAAGCTGGGCAGAGAAGAGGGTAGTAGCAGGGCACGCTGCTGTCATTGGCGTGGTGCAGAATGGAGAAGATGAAGGCACCATTGGGACTCCTCTAAATACGCTATAAAACTAGAACATTGCTTACAAGATTCATAAAAAGACATAAAATAACACTTGAAATTAATATAGTTTACCAGTTACACAATTTTTTAACATTTTATCATGAATATGCATAGGAAAAGCTTTATCACCATTAGAATTGATAATTAGTAAAACTTTATTACTAATAATTATAAAATGAAATAAATAACATATAATTTGTGAAAGTTGGTTGTCAAGAAATTAAAATGAAGATAGGGGGTTATAGCCGACAGAGAGAATGATAGGGCCGTAACATCATGGAGATTGGGTAGGCAATTGGATTGGGTTTGTTTTGCGTCTTGTACTCTGGTCCATTTTACAAACTAACTTCTAACACATTATCATTCATTTGTACATAAGTATATATATTTTTATTATCATTATTATATATTTTTTAAAGATATCGACATCGAATGTTCTCATTTGTCACCCACACACGTGTTAGGAAGAAACACAAATCGCGACGACTTTGGCAGTACCATCGAAGGTTGGAAAAAACGCCAGAGACCTTTTCAAATCGCATCAATATCATCAAGGGTTGGAAATTCCCTGCTTGGAGTGAGAATCGAACCTGGATTGGCAGTACACCAAGTTGGATCTCACTCCCATACCACTCAAGCGCGATTGTTATTATTATATTATATACTCACTCCGTCTCATCTTAAGTGTCAACTGTTGATTTCTCAAAGTCTTTCTTTTTTAACTTTGACCGTCAATATTTTTATTTGTGTTATATGATATTTGATGAAATTTATATGGAATGAAAACACATTTAAAACTCAATTTATTCGTATAACTTCCATCAAATATTATATAGCACAAATAAAAATATTTACGATCATAGTTGATAAAGACAGACTTTGAAAAGTCAATAGTGAACACTTAAGATAGGACGGAGGGAGTGTTATATATATATATATATATATATATATATATATATATATATATATATATATATATATATATATGTTTGAACTCGCAAATTGATTGAAAAAGGTTATTTTGTACTATTAAGTTGTATAAATGGGTCATGATTTTTTGTTTGATTGTTAGGCCACTCTTAACGGTTTGTGGTTGGATCCGCCAACCACTCACACCAATATCAGCAACAAGCCAATGGTTAGTGGTTGTTTCACTGTGCTTTAAATTTTCATTGGATGACAAATTGAATTACGGACCGGTTGCATTTTTTTGTTGTACATGATGCTTTTAAACTTGTACCCGTAAATAATTAATTAATTTAGTGGGTGTGAGGAAGTGTGTGATGGGTATGTCATGGTTGTTAGCAGTTAGTCTTTGGTTATTCATCGGAAGGAAGTGCTGATATGGCGTTGATGTGGCAATCAGTGATATCATGACATAACGTCATGGTTAAGAATGGTCTTAATGAAAATAGTAAAAGCATTGGAAGTGACTTGCTCGACACTCCACCACTCTTGCATGGTATTTTGTCCGGCGTTCTGGGTCCAACGTCCTAAAAGAGACGTTGAAATCCGATTGTTTTTTTCATTTAGATCGACTACTCCCGGTGCTCTAAAATGGTTTTTACCTATTTGTTCGTTGATAAAGAAATTCTAATATGATTATTTAATTCAAACAGTTTGTTAGCTAATCAAAAAGCGTTTTCTCAAAAATAGACGTCTAAAGTTTTTGCTGATATACACTTTCTTTCTAAAAATGGACTGTCTAAAGTTTTCATAGACTTGTCGATCAATTATCAAAACTCTTATAAGCAGTGGAATATATAGGGATCGTTGAATACGTAGAATATAATTAGTATATTAAGAAATTAAATTATTTCGGTTGCACGTAGTTCCCCATTGAGAAAAGATAGAAATAATAAGAATAAATAAGACAATCATGTAGTTCTTGATATGTCACTACTTGAGAGGTACGCTTCTTTAGTTTCTTTGAGTAGAAGCCATATGATACATCCATATAAAATGTTACTACACATAAGACCCACTCCAATCATAATAACATGATTCTTTAAAAGGATTAATGTTATATCAACATTTCTTTAAAAATGCTCATAAAGACTTAACGTTATCAACCACAACAAACTTTAAAAGAAAGACGGAACCACTAATTTACATATTAACTAATAGACAAAAGTTATGAATAGTATTAGGGGCATTTTCGACTTTTCACCATTTTTTTTTTTAATTTTAACTAAATTTCATTTTACCAACAAAGGCCTCCACATTTTTTTAAAAAATTCAAATTGACCCCCAAACAGGGGGTAAAGTGTCAAATAACCATTTTCATAAAAAATCTTAAATAAACTTCACCCAAATATTCAACGGGTCATATCTTTTCGCTCGCAACGAGTTAAATTTTTCCGACACCATCGTTAAACTCGAAATAATTTTAGGAACACAATGTCACTAGCTATACGCAAAACGGACGCTTTTTAAAAAACGCTAAATATTTGGGGTACTTTTCATACACGTTGATTTTGCGTTAAATTTTTAAAAGTCGACAATTCCATAGCGAAACGCGTAGATGCACATATATTGTTAATTTAAAATAACATTTAAATCTCTTACGGGTTATACCTTTTAGTTCGACTCGAGTTGCGCTTCAACGACATCATCGTTAGCCACAAAATAATTTTACTAAACGCAATAAAATACATTAAAAATCGAACCCCCGGCGCGAAGCGAGGGTTCAATAACTAGTTATATACTATATTATCAATTTAAATGTAATAATCAAATAATAATATAAAACAAATACTACAAATTACAAATAATCAAATATGAAAAAGACTTGCTCCGTATTAAATTTGTTTGAAGTATATCATAAATGTTTTGCGCATAAAGAATTGGTAAATATAAAGAAAAGAATAAGTAAAATGTGTATTGTCAAATAATATCCATCATGACTGAACCAGGGCCGGTCCTGAAGTTATTGATGCCCTGTGTGAAATAAAAAAAAAATATGCCCTGTAATTTCTTTAAGAAGCTAACCGATTATTTTGTATAAATTTTACATCTAGTCAAGCTACATGTATGTCCATCTTATCTTATTCTTATTATTATGTAAATCAAATGGGAAGTGATCCGTACACCACCTCTATTTTGCCATACACCACTAAATAAATTTTTTGGACATTTTTACTCTTCCTTTTGTTCACCACCAACTCCCCTTAACTTCTCAAAGGAAGGGTAAAACTGTCTAAATAATTGTTTTGGTGGTGTATGGCAAAAACAAGGTGGTGTACGGATGAATTCCTAAATCAAATATATTAAATATAACAATAACACCATAAGAGAATAGTAATAAACCTTAAATTAGAAATCTGAAATAAAAAATAGATATCAGGTTACATTATAAATTTACTACACCGATTCTTGATCATAATATGAGAGTTTATTCACATATTTATTCTTTGAGAATTTAACCTATTTTAATATTAATAATAATTTATTAATTAGTAATTAATAATAATAATATATCTAAAGACTATTGGAGGAGGCAAGTATAGTCAAAATAAAGAAAACTAAAGATAGCCTTTAAATTGTACGGAGTACTCATCATTAGTTAATTATAGGGAGCTAACTGTGAAATGATCAAGCTTAAAGGTCTTAAATAAGATATACTATATTTATAAGGGGTACTGAAACAAACTTTTCAAAGATACCGTCTTCTTCTTTGCAGCATACCTGCAAACATACTTCTCCCCAAATTGCACAAACCCTAGTTCTTATATCTCTTATAGAACTTCACCAAATTGAAATTAAAGACATAACTTTACTTTATAGGTTCATAAAATCATATAATTAGCTTTAATTGTTTAAATATCAATTTCATCAACTACAAACATTCAAATTCGACATGAAATCTTGATGCCCCTAGTTGTTTGCTGCCCTGTGCCGTCGCACGCTCTGCACAGCCCTAGGACCGGCCCTGGACTGAACCCTACCTATCGTGACAACAGAACTAACACATACCGAATGTTCAAGACTATCATCTACACGGTGCCTATGACACCATCTTGGAGACACAAAAGACGAAATGCAGAAGACGATGATAGACACGGGCTTAGAAAGTTAATAAACAAATGCAACTAGGAGCGTTTGAGTACCATTTGATGGTCAACAATGTCAACCCAAACTTTAAAGATGACGTGTTGGAATAAGACAATGAAAAAGATAAATAATGTTTACAAGGATTTGGTTTTGGTGCTCGTCATTATATCATGTATTCATAATTCATGTGGTATCCAAAAAGAATGTAATTCTAGGTAATTCTAGCTTTGTTTTCCATTATTGATTGATTGATGATACCCGTACTAATTTAATAATAGTATAGTAAAGTAATAATAAAAATAGTAATAATATTTAATATTTAATATCAATTAAATAAATTAATAACAATAATAATCTATCTATCTATCCTATATAATAAAAGGGAGTTTATGCTTAGGTCATTAGATGTTAAATAAGATTGTAACATGTGCTTATAAAGGTATAAATGATAATTTCATGATGTCATTATTCTTCCACTAAAAACAATTAATTAATAATTAATTAGTAAAAAATCAATACAAATCAGATCACTATACGGATACTCATTATCCACATAAAATAGTGCACTATTTTTTCAGAAAAATACTGTGCTCTTTTAATTTCCTAAGCACTTTTTTGACCACATGTAAAATTTGAAATTTAAATTCAGAGATTATCAAAGAGACTTTCTATTAAACCCTTTACCAATCACGATGGATCAACATCACCTCCCAGATTAATCACATGAGAGATTATCCTAACATCCTATTTCAATTGGTTAATGATTTTGTACATTGATTCCGCTATCGATCTTGATCTTATATCACGATTCTTATATCTTTTTAGGTGTTAGTAGATGCATTTTGATCAATGATGATGGTAAACCATTAAAAGAATGAAGAAGGGTCATATTAAAGGAAGCACATGGAATGTGCTCGATGAAATGTCCCAAAGAAATTTAATTTCACGGTACCGCTAACTTTAAGTATGATGATGATTTACCTTTTTTTTTTATGTAATTATGTCCTTTAATTAGGATTTAATTTGTGTATTTTGGATTTTGGAGAATGATGTGTCTCTTCTTTTATGCGCAGATGGTATATGAAGAAATGAAGGGGGAATTGGTTTTAGTCCTGGGTATGGTGAGCATTTTTTTATGGCGCTAATTGTATATTTTTTTATTTTTTTATTTTCTCTGAAAGGCTTTTTAGTGGAGTATTTTCTAACAACGTTTTTGTTGGATGTTGATAAATATGGTTTCTTTTGTCGCTAACTCGGACTATTGCTTCCTAAACCTTTTTATAGTTGATTAAACGATATGTTTCTATATATTAGAACACTAAATTTGATTGTTATTTGTATAACTGACTTATATCCAGCATACATATTGACATGTATCAACTACAAGTTGTTGGTTATGTGTGTTCTCAAAATTCCCTACATATGTGTCCTGTATAAATATTGGCGTATGAATTTTTCCATGTAAATCATGAATAATATAACTTTCACTATTGCAAGATGTAGAAAACGCTCTTGCTGCAAAACAAACATTCTGTTGTTATTTTTGGTAGTTTAGTTTAAGTTTTTGTTAAATTTGTATTTTGTAGGTGTCATTTAAGTTCAATATGATGGGCCATTACTATTGTTTATATTTTAATTTTTGGTAGTTTAGTTTAATTTTTTGTTAAGTTTGTATTTTGTAGGTGTCATTTAAGTTCAACATGATGGGCCATTACTGAATTAGAGACCACTGACCTTTTTTTTAATTAAAAATAAAGGAAACACAAACGGTACATGTGTCGTAAAATGTTGCAATATTCGTTGAAATCAATAAATGTATAAATAAAATCACTATAATGAAAGTAACCCATCAATATATGTATTCGAAATTGCTATTAACTGTACAAAAGTGTTTTTCAGTTTTCATCCTATGCACATGCTACATTATGTTTCGTCCTTTGCATATTTTTCAGTTTTGGGTCTCTCATGTACATTTTGGCCCATTTAACTGTTTCGCATATATTCACTGTATGTTGGATTATCTAATGGGTGACGCTATTTCATGTATGGCTCCCCACATCGTATATGGAAAAAAGAAGGAATGAAGGACCGATTGTTGTTGAATCTTTCTATTTCAGCTATATGTGTTAGAGGTTGTGAAACTTCACGACATTATCTCCTTTGTTGCAGACGGGTAACATAATTATTTAACTGTTATTTGTTGAATTTCGGAGCAAAGGTATATAATATATGATTTTTTTGGAAATGTATTTGATTGATTCATTCGTTAAAGGTTTGATTAAGTGATTGTAAAGTTGTTTTTTTTTTAATTTGTTAATATTTATGTTTGTATGATGAGCTTTCTTTGTTTAGGAACTGACCAGCATTTGTGCAGGTTCCATGTACAGGTGCATTAGATTAAGCCATAAATCATAACTTCTCAAGAGTTTAACATCTAAAAAAAGAAGTAAGTTGACACAAGACTCATAACAAAATGTCAAAGTTTTATAGCATCCTTCTCTTAGTATTTCAACAGACTTTCATTAGAATTGGGTAAGGTTCTGTATAGTAATATTTTGCAAAAAGATGTGCTTGATGAAGCAAAATGGGTATGGTTTTTCCCAAAGTAATTGACTCATAGCTATAATGTTTTTATGATATATGATGGTAGTGTCATAGCTTTGAAAAAGCTAAGCCTAAATAATAAGATAAGTTTTTGGAGAAAATGGATAGTGACCGTTCACTGAGTCACTACTACATATACGATTTTTTATAACTGTGAATGAAAATATTGTTTGTTGAATTTGTCTTAATACAGGGGCGAACCCGACCACAGATGGGGCGGATGTAAAAACTTATTACTAAATTTTTCATTATAGCTGAGGCAAACACTAATAAAAACCTTATTTTTTAGTAAAAAATTTTTTTTTAGTGTAAATTTATAAAAAAAAAAAATCCAGCTGGGGCCCTGCCTCCACTATCCTCCGCCACTGTCTTAATATAATGTTGGTCATAGTTCATACAACTTAGTAGTGATTATTTTCTTTTGTTGAATCATTTAATTACGACTGGAAAGTTTTTTAATATTCGATATATATTATGTTGATTTTAGATTAAAATTTACCAAGTTTGATTATGCAATTTTGACCCATAAATTGTTTTAAAATGCAAAGATGGAAAGATTGATGCTGAAGTCAAATTCATTGGAACTATGAGCATGAGAGCGTAGCAAATTGTGGAAGTTAGAATACAACCAGTTAATTATCGTTTGTTTTATGATGTCTTTTTGTTAACTTTGTATAAAATGCATATGTTTTCATCCACTATCCATCTTACTGGAGTTACTAGACCATCCACTTTGCTAATTCTATGCAATATGATCATGAATGAGTTATATTATTACTACATTAATATTTTTGTATTAAGGTAGCAATCTATCGTAATGGATTTTAACCAAACCCGTGAATTCACGGGTCACTTAACTAGAATCTTCGTATTATGCACTCTCATAAAATGATATCCAGTATATCTTTGTATTATGGATTTTGAAGCATAACATAAAATTTACCTTATTATATCCAACTAATCAAACAATAAAAAGATGGTTTTAATTTATGAAACCGCGGTAATCTTAATCTTAACTACATTATATAATGCAATTGGTTCAAACTCTTAATCCCTTGATCAAAGTCGTAAGGCAGCCTTCCAAAGACCTTTGTCGTTAACCTCGAGGTGTTGGTGTATTAATATGGCCTGACTTTCCAGGGAAGTCATGTGTTCGATGCATATGAGCTGCAGTATATTTTTCTTGAGGTTGCCCGCTCATTTCATAGACCTCGGAGGTTGTGGACGTCTTACGTTCGAGCCTCACCCGAGGGGGTTTACCACACGCGATGTACGTATGGATTCACCGTGAGGTTTCCTGAGGGGCCGTAGAACTGTAATGTTCGTACCGAGGAAATGATCAGATAGGAGGGTTCCGACATCGCGATCGGACCCGTCAGTGACTCCTAACCACTGTTAAAAAAAGACCTATGTCGCTATCCCTGAGTTTGTGCAACATCACTCAAGTAATTAGTCAAAAGAAAGTACACAAGCCTATTAAATGTATGAAAACCAAAGATGAGTTACTGGGCACTATATCATGTTGTATATGTATGCCAAGTCTGTATAACTAATAAACTTACATTATTATCCTTCAGCATCTAAAAAAACATTGCTAATATTCACCTATGATGCTATCCAAATTTGGATGTTTCAATTCGTTCACAATAAACGCATCAAGTCTTGATAACTTTACCTTTGTATCGACCTCTCTGAATCACAAAATCATCAGGAGGTTGAAATTCTTCCAACCATGAAACTTCTGCGCAAGTATCGCCATTTACTTCAATTATACCTTCAAGGGCCAAGTCTCGTGTCAATCAAAATGTATAAATGTTGACTTCGACTTTTGAGGTCAATCATACCAATTTTCATATATTTAGATGAAGATATCGTCACCGTTGTAAAAAAACCCGATTACTCCTTTTAAGATCATACCGATTTGATTTTTCAAAATCCGTTTAATTAATCAGTCAACGTCGGTTAATGGGTCATAATCAGATTTGTTGGTCAAAGTTAAAATTGGTCAACATTTTAATATGAATTAAAACTATAACTTTAAAGTTTTTGAATAAATGGACAGTTATGTTTATTTATTCAGACAATTATGTTAAAGTTTATGTTTATTGGTTTCTTCTATGTTTACGCATATAATTTTGAAATTTATTATTTAAATGTATAAAAAGTCCAATCCGATTAATCGCCAATTAATCCCCGAGTTGCCGATTACTTCCTCCAAAGTCCCGACCGAGTACTCCCCGAGTAGCGAGTTTTGCATCATATCGTTAAACGCGTGTTAATTAAAAGCAAAAACATATGAGCAAATATATAGATTTTTTTACCAGGTAGATCAACTCCGGCAGACCATCTGAAATACGTGCAGTGCCGCCCATCATCGGAAGAGTAAGGCGGCGACAAGATGTCAAAGATGGCACAAGGAGTTACGGCATGGAAACAATGGATGTTGCCACCTGTCGTTGGGTATAATATTGTGGTCCCACAAGGAGCAGTCATCACGGCATCTTTAACAAGTTTTGCAGGTCGTGCTGAAAAAAAAAAAAAAAGAAATAAACACAACAATTAGAACAAAAAAAAGGACTTGTTTTCAACTCAAAAATCAGACAAAAAGATTTATCAATCACGTATCATCACGGATCTTTTTAAGCCGATGAACTTAAAAAAACATTTTTTTTATTTGTTTACATTACAAAGCAAGATACAACAAAAAGATGATACCTTGTAATGAATCGGATGATGAGGGTTCATCGAGCCAATCATACGCTTTTACATGCATAGATCCATAAAGAAGCTTGCTATAAACAGTCATGCTGGGATGATTATGAAGGGGAATAATTGATGAAGGTGGCATGCAAAATATCCCCATCTGGAAAGAAAAAAAAAAAGATGTATCTTTTAGTCTCGTGCAAAACAGGAAGACGCAAACTTAGAAGTTTTAAAACTTACGGAGAAGCTGTCGGACTCGTGAATATGAATATATTTAATTGGTGGCAAAGATCGATTGGCTCTGATTTGTTCATTAATGGGACCTGTCCAGTTACGTACTAATTGTGCTTCCTGCTCTAGCCCTACATCCAAAGGCTTGATTTTATCTGAAAAGGGACCAAGAGTTTAATGGTCATAAATCATATAGATATATGTATGTGTGTGTTATAAAAGCTAGACAGATAATCAACGAATGTTATAATTGACAACATGCCAAATAGTCAGACTATACCTTCTTTTAACATGATTTTGAAATTCATTGGCGTTAACGCCATAAATGTTAAATTTAAAAAAGATAGTGACAAACTCCTATCAAATTTATTTGCAAACGGTGTAAACCGACAGGGACACTCAAACCATGTGTTTTGTATGGAAACTCACCAAATCCACACAATAAGAGTCGGATGTCTGTAAGAGATCTCCACCGAATATCCCTATCACGGGAATATGATTAATCCCATAGTGGTAAGAGGTGTAAATTCTTGACACGAATGGGTCAAACCCACGCCCACATTTGCAAAGAGCTTCTACATTGCGGGCCCTGGCTTCAAAGACAACGGATACCATTCGTGCTGAAGTGCAATGGTTCCTATAACGACAAGAGTCCAACTATAGGATGTTTATCATATGAGGGCTACTTGTGGCCTTGTAATTTTTCATTTGATCAAACAAGATATGCTTCATGTTATTATAGCAAACAAGATAGTTTTCGGATACGTTGACATATATAGGTACGCGAATCGCTTATCCTTTGAGACAATATATAGAAAACAATATATTAAAAAAGTCGAAAACTTACCGCGACACTTAATGATATTTAAATATAAAAAGAATTACTATTTACTATTACTATATATACTATTCCTTTTGCTATAGTTCATCACACACTAACCCAACACTCCAAGAATCCAAAAAAAAAAAAAATTAGTTACTACTCTACGAGCAATTAAGATGATCCCAAAGACAACTAAGTATTTAACAAATAAGACATCAGTGGTAGAAGTCCAAAGGATATTCTGAAAACTTATAATACTGAGTACCAGTTATATACCAAATATAGCACCGCATTTCATCTTCATATACTCCTAGAAACTAAGGTACCATTTTGATTCACTGGTTTTGTTTGCATTTCAGAGTCATCAAAATCGTTTAGTATATTGGACAATACAATTTGTATATCTATAAATCTCAAATGAAGCAAATAAAGAGCAGTGACACATACCTAAGAGAGAACGTATTTTTTCAGAAGCGTCTTCCGAAACCGGTCCATTTGTAGTTAAAGACGCTTTACATGAGTTATAAAGTTTTTGTATTTGAGGCATTATTTAACACAAAAAGTCAATACGATCCCCTTCTGCAGAAATCTAGTCAATTTCAAAAGGCGAAAACGATGCCCAACACAAAAGATCGAAAGGTCCTCTAATATAAAGGAGCCCCTTTGTAAGTAACGTTTTGCAGTGAATCGGGATCACAGTTGGTTAATTGAATCTTACAATGTTGACCAACTGCACCATGGTATATCCACATCTCCGTCAATTGGTCGGGCCCCACATGTTTTCACCAATGCCTATGCACATCAAAATATAACATTTATCAGCTTAGAACAATAACTTACTAGTGTTCGTACAATGATCATAGTACATAAACAATCGATTAAATTTGAAGTAAAATAAACAGCAGTATCAATATAGTAAACACGGAATCGGAATTTTGCAGCAAATATAACCTCAGGTATTATACGGTGACCAATGGGAAAAAAAAAAGCTACATAACACTAGATGAACAAAATCAAAATTAATCGAAGCATGATTAAGTGAAATCTTGAACATTTGCAAAACTGCTGCATCAGTTAATGGTTCAACATATAAATTTCATTCTAGCATATAAAGATAAGCTTAGTGTGGGGGCAGCGGGAAGGGGGTTTTACCGGCCATGACCTTGGATTGGTCCGGGTTTCCTCCAGGGCAGTAGTTGGGGCAGGTAATGCAACTACGGGAGATGAACGCGTGGGTGGTTAAGGTGATCCCAAACTGATAGTCCAAAAAAAACAAGATCAAATACGGAGTACTTCATTTCAAAAATCTTTCAAGCTTTTAGATTACAATTAACAATAACACTTTGTGGAGTAAATTGAAAATAAAATTACTATAATCAACTTTTGCACTCTAAAACCTCATTTTAAGCAAACGAATCACAGCTTTACAGTTTAAAAACTCATTTTTATGTAAAAATATCACAACTTTTGCAATTCCACAGAAAAAAATTCCTAAATAAGCATAATATAAACAAGACCCATGATAATATTGCGAATAAAAGTCATTAAAAATTAAAACTTTCTGAAACCCTACAAGCCAAGTACGCTATAATTCCAATACGCACAAATTAGCTATAATTAACTAACAGCTGGATATGTTAATAATCGTAACTAATCTACCAAAAATTTAAAATTGAGAAAGAAAACAACCTTGGCAAGCTGCGAATTCAAAAAGGGTCAAGCTTTATGATGTAAAAATTGGAAATTGAATAAATCGATCGAAATTTTGTGGATTCCGGCAGAGATGGGTGCGTGATAACTTGCTGGCAGGTTTACCCTTTTGCTACAGTTATATTCACCAGGTTGCCACGTTCCGTTCGACTGTCAACAACTGACCTTTCGATATACGCTAGGATTTGATTAATTCCCGATTAAGCAATTTGTTCCGATTTTTTTATTTCATTTAATTAATCAACCAAAGTTGATTTTTTTTTTAAAGGCAACCAATTAGATTTTATTACTACCTCTCAAAGGCTGTACAAAACAAAACAGTGGCATGAAATACCACGCTCAAAACAAACGAATACATAATAGGGACTAGTAACGGATTATGTAACTAATTATTTCAATCGATTTTATTTGTCTTGCAACTCTTCGCGATCCATTCATAACTTTTGACTTGAATCTAACCGGCGGATTCCAACACTTATTATTAAAAAAATATTCATTTCGATTCTTCCAAATAAAGAAACCACATGACCACGCCACCGCTTGCCAAATCTTCGCACACGATGACGATAATTGTACGGAGGAGATCCCACTAAAGGCATCGACAAGGCTTGAAAATGGAGAACCACTCAAGCCCCACCAATTTTGAACTCTATTCCAAATATCACGAGCAACTCGACATGAAAAGAGAGAGTGTTCAACCGATTCGATATCACCTTCACAATCGGGCAAAGGACCGAGGGAAGATCAATGCCACGCATGTCAAGTTCCGACAACGGGCAATCTCTTCCGTTTGGCCCTCCACACGAATACCTCAACTTTTTTTGGGACCAAATGATTTCGCACCGTTTCCTCCATGTTGACACCTGCACCTATCATCTTGGTAGTGATAACATCAGAAAGTGCT
The DNA here is from genome assembly GCF_046630445.1 of Rutidosis leptorrhynchoides. Classification (NCBI taxonomy): domain Eukaryota; kingdom Viridiplantae; phylum Streptophyta; class Magnoliopsida; order Asterales; family Asteraceae; genus Rutidosis; species Rutidosis leptorrhynchoides. Next base: position 267,915,828 of record NC_092340.1, on the reverse strand, counting down.
TTCGTGGAGAATTTACCATTACTATTTAACGACCACTTCCATGTATCCATTTTTCCCGAATCCATTACAAACGTGTCCGGCAACCTGTTTAGCTCAACTAGATCAGATAATGTTCGTCTTCTTGGCAGTCCAGACCAGCACCACGAACCAACACATTTTGAGCCATCCAAAAAAAAAAACTCGATCATGGACAGACACCTGCGGATCAACCTCAAGCCGGAACAATCTGTTAAACTTTTCCATAAGAGGCACCTCCGAGATCCAAATATCATTCCAAATGGAAGTTCCTTTGCCATCCCCGATTTTCTTAACAAATGAAGATTTAAAAGGAACCCCAGTCGAATCAATGCCTTATAAGTTAAAATTGAATTTGATAATTAAAGTCGGTCAAAGTCAAAATTTGTTAATATTTTAACATGAATTTAAACCATAACTTTAGAATTTTTGAACAAAATGAGTAATTTTAGACAATTATGTTAAAGTTTATGTTTATCTTTATGACTTTCTTTTATATTTACACATAATTTTAAATGGGGAATGGGCCAGATTCATTTTTTTGAATTCCTCTCCTCACCACCGTAATTCGCCCTTCCACCACCACTTTCATTTCCTTAATCACTGTAAGTCACGCTTCCACCACCACATTCAATTCCTTAACTACCATATTCATCACCTACACACTTTGATTCTGTTGGTTTTCACCCATTAAATTCCTAAATCACCTTTAATTACCTTTGTCAACTACCACAAAACTCTAGGTACTGTGACGACCCGGAAATTTCCGAACAAATTTAAACTTTAATCTTTCTATATTCCCGACATAATAAGCAAAGTTTGTTAAGTTAAATCTCAAGAATTTTAAACTGTGTTCATACATTTATTTAACCTCGACCAAATTCCAATGATTCACGAACCATTATATGAACGGATATGATTATATATGTATATGTGTATATATTATAACCTCGACCAAATTCCAATAATCACTGTAAGCTATGTTCTTCCTTTTTAAATTAATATCTCGTAACTAAGTTATTATTATGCTTATTTAAATCGAAGTAATCATGATGTTGGACTAAATATTAAAGACATGGTTATTAGATTTTGTACCATAATTAAGCTTTGGACAAAAGACCGACACTTGTGGACATTGGACTATTGACTATTAATAGATAGGGGGTATTGTCTAATTGAATGACAACTCATTAGAATCTGTCGAACCTATCTTCAAATTAGTTAATCTAATAATTATTAAAATGATTATGTATGTTCTATTTAGTGACGTTTATACGACATCTTTTACGATCATTTATTTAATTATTCGGGTTGGGTAATTGATTATTCATTCTGATCAAGTGGGTAAATTAATATTCATATCTCATTAAAACAGGGGTGGATTACATACAAGGATAATTGGTGTAATTGTTAACAAAGTAATAAAACCTTGGATTACACGCAGTCGATAACCTGGTGTAATCATTAAACAAAGTATTAAAACCTTGTTACAGTTCGAATCCCTAATTAGTTGGAATATTTGACTTCGGGAATAAGGTTAATTTGACGAGCATCCTATCGCCATTGATTTTTCTTTAGAATCATCATCTAGTCAAATAAGTACTCCAACTCAAAATCCCGATAATCCATTTTTTGAACCCGACTTCAAAATTGAAAACCGGAGGATATTCAAGGACAATTCCAAGATCCTGAACCACTAATCATTCCTCCTGAACCACACGCACGGGCCAAGGTCATGCCATTATTAAGCCAGATATTAATGCACCAGATTATGAAATCAAAGGAGAAATCCTACACATGGTAACTAATCAATGCCAATATAGTGGTACGCCAAAAGAAGATCCAAACGAACATCTTCGAACCTTTAATAGGATCTGTACTCTATTCAAAATCAGAGAAGTTGAGGATGAATAGATCTATCTCATGTTATTTCCCTGGACTTTAAAGGGAGATGCCAAAGATTAGTTAGAATCGTTACCTGAAGGGGCAATTGATACATGGGATGTTTTAGTTGAAAAATTTCTTAAACAATTCTTTCCGGCATCTAAAGCCGTGAGACTTTAAGGAGAAATTGTTACGTTCACACAAAAGCCAAATGAACCTCTATATGAGGCATGGACAAGATTTGGAAAGTTGTTAAGAGGATGTCCGCAACATGGTTTAGACACTTATCAAATAGTACAAATATTCTACCAAGGATGCGACATCACTACACGAAAAGACATCGATATAGCAGCTGGTGGTTCCATTATGAAGAAAACCGCAACCGAAGCTCACAAAATCATTGATAACACAGCCTCCCACTCACATGAGTGGCACCAAGAAAAATATATCTTTCGTTCATCTAAAGCGGCTAGAGCCAATTCTAGCCATGACTTTGATTCCGTTTCCGCAAAAATAGATGCTTTCGAGAGACGAATGGAAAAGATGAATAAAGATATTCATGCAATACTAATCAGTTGTGTGCAATGCGGTGGACCACACTTAACGAAAGATTGTCACATTGAACAAACCATGGAACAACGTGAGAATGTTTCCTACATGAACCAAAGGCCGGGAAATAATTATCAAAATAATTATCAACAGCCAAGGCCAAACTTTAATCGAAATCAAAACATTCTTTACAATCCAAATGGACCCAACAATAACTCGTATAACCAACAAGGTCCGAATAACCAACCAACTCAAAACAACACTTTCAATCAACAAAGACCTAGCTTGTATAAACCACCACAACAAATCGAAGAGAAAAAGCCAAATCTGGAAGAAATGATGGCAAGGCTAATGGAATCTCAAACACAATTTATTACATCTTAAACCCAAACAAATGAGAGGTTTGATCAGTCATTAAGAACTCAACAAGCTTCTATTTTGAATCTAGAAAAACACGTAGGTGCTCTTGCTAGCATGATGAGTGAGAGGGAACAAGGAAAGCTACCGAGTAATACTGAAGTAAATCCTCGGAATGAGAATGTTAATATGGTTACAACAATTTCTGAAAAATCAGCACCAGAAGATGGGAAGGTTTTCGATGTGAGTAACAATGAAGAAGTTACACCACTACCCCCACCCGAGTATGTAAAGCCAGTGGTGGCACCATACAGACCACCCATCCCATTTCCAAGAAAAGGAGTTGAGTATGAGCAAGTGATAGGTAATAAAGTTTGTGATACCTCTGGAAAGAAGAAGAAGAATAAGAAAGTGCAAGAAACAAAAATCGTAAAAATAAACCCGGTGAAGACAGTTTCACCGAAACCTCCACCCAGGGTGGGTGATCCGGGTGAATTTATTATTCCTTGTCTACTTAGTGATTGTGTCATGTATGATGCACTAGCAGATTTAGGTGCAAGTGTGAGTGTTATGCCTCTTTCATTATATAAGAGATTAGGAGTAGGTGAGTTAAGTCCAACAGAAATGAGTGTTCGACTCTTTGATCAAACCATTAGGCACCCAGTTGGAATTGCTGACAACCTACCCGTTCAAGTAGGTAATTTAACCTTTCTAGTCGAATTTATTGTCATTGACATAGAAGAGGACCCAAACATTCCTCTAATTTTAGGTCGACCATTCTTAGCATCCACCAGGGCGTTATTTGATGTACGAGAGGGTAGAATGACACTTAGTGATGGGGATAAATCGATCATCTCTGTGATTCAAAAGACTAAATCTCCACCAACCAAAACCGTTGAACCGATAAAAACGATTGGTAAGAACCATATTGTTTTACCAACTCCAACGGTAGTGCTTAACAATAATAAAACGCCTAAGTATGGGGAAGATAAAGTAAAACCTAATGATGACCTGATAACAAAGAACCACGTTATTGATACGAAATCAAATGACCCCGTTATTAATAGTTCAATGAAGAAACTTATTAAACGGATTCGCGATGCTATAACCAAGGGGAACTTTAAGTTATGTAACCGGTTAGTATCCAATCTATTGCCTAAAGAAAAGGTAAAACTAGTTGAATTTGTGGATATTACACAGGAATTCGACCAATGGCTTAAAGCAAAAGTCACAGATATGCAAGTTGATTATGGTCCAAAAGAAATTGACAATGAAGTTAATCACAAATTCGACACCACAGCTACCTAAGTGTGGGGAGATTCAGATGTTCTAAAAAGAAAATGCTGTCTAGAGTTAGTTGTTCTGTTCTCGTATAGTTCCGAGAATGGAATCCGATTGGTCTCTTCCACTAGCAGACACTAAAGAACTAGTTTTCTCCCCCCATTCTGAATTTTTGCTTTGTAGGTTTTGTATTAAATTAATACGCATTTTTTTAAATTTAAGTTTTGTGTGAATTTAAAAACAAAAATTACTTTATTTCATTAAGTTTAAAAAAATGATTTCTAAAAATTCATCGTAAGTTAAAGACTAGGTCATGGAACCGAAATTGCTTTACCCGAGGGCGGGGCGACAAATTTTGTTATCATTATTTTTAATATTATTGATCTAAAGTATACCAAACCAAAAAAAAATTAAAAAAACCCAAAAATCTTTGCTTTTAAAACAATCACTTTAAAAACGACAAATTTTAAATTTTGTCGAGGGACGGACTAGGTAAATATACGGAAACTACCTAAGGTAAAAGGAAACAAAATTTAAAAAAAATTATTCATTTAAATTGTTTTAAAAAGAAAATATATATATATATATATATATATATATATATATATATATATATATATATATATATATATATATATATATATGTTTGTATTTTATATTATATATAAAATAGGGTAAAACAATGCACTTTCAAAGACTGACATTAAATTTCAGCAAAAGCTACTAATTTTGACGATAAGACGGAAAACATATGTGAAATTACAACAAAAGGAATGAACGATGAGGCGAGCCATCTATCATTCGACGACCTTAGTAATTACAAACTGGGTATTTTTAATCACTTTTCTACACTAATCACCCTCATGAATTTATAATTATAGTCTGATTTCATGCAAATGAGGGCATTGCATGATCTCAAGTGTGGGAAAGGGTTATAAATTCTCTCAGGTTTACACTTAGTTTAATTACCAAATTTTGTGAAAATTTGAAAAATTTTCAACTAAATGAATTCAAAATCATGTTTATACATATTTATGAACGATAAAACTAGGTGTTAATGCCGAAATTATTGTTACCTCGGAGAGAACATAAATGGAGAAACAATCCAAAACGTTAGAATTCATTTAAAATGGAATATAGGAGAATAAAAAGGCAAAGAAAAAAATAAATAAAAGCTAAGTGTGGGAAGAATTTACCAAGTTATTTAAAACACATATCACATATGTTTGTACAAGATTATTACAGGAACTTTTGTTTTGGATGATTTTAATCAGTTTTACCTAATTTACTGTAATATATTTGAAAGAAAGATGGATCTGCACGATGAATCAATTCCATCATTAAAAGGAAGTAAAGTCTTCCGAAAAAGACACGCGCTTCATGATTTAGGTTAGGAAGTTGTCGTCCAGACCAGCTGTAGGTTGACGAAAAATCTAGAAAAGTCATCTCTAAAATCAGCAGGAAATCCACGGACCTCAGCCTCAAACAGGGTCGCCAAGTGGTCAGATTTATCCTAACCATGAGAAGGATTTATCTCGTAAAATGGGAAGGGTGCCGTGCAAATTAGCTTGATAAGACTAATGAATCAGACCCCCAGAAAAGGATAATCTCCTTAAAAGATTAAAAATCAGCTTTTAAGCCTGATATTACTCAATCCTTGAGATTGACCCTAAAGATTGAGAATTCAAACTCATGGAATTCAATATATCTAAACTCGAGCTTGAACGAGAAAATATTTTGATCAAATTAAAACCGATTTGTTTTCTGAAAACCCATTTTCAATGCGTTCATTACCATTGAACGTAAAATCCTAGGAATTCACGTGGAATTCATTAGGTCACCTGAACCAAATCGGGTGTCAACCGTTAGAACGGTGGTTGCATAGCATGGTCGAAGACAGGACCTTGTGCCAGACCGAAAAACTATAGGGTGATCTTTACTATTGCTCCTACAAAGAATAGTAATTGCATTCGACACGTTTTTGACCATAATTATCTGCATGTCACGGGACATTGCCTTAACAGTTGTTTGTTCAACGCTTTCCTTTACAACCGGATGGTAGTTTACCGAAAGGTAATATACGGAGCAAGTATACTGGACGTGTTGCTTTCCCAATATAAGGGTAGCAAGTGGGTGACACAAAACCATAAGTTTTGAGCTAACATTTTCAAATCTGAAACCCACCAAACCCACAAAAACGATTTACAAACACCGGTGAAGGGTTATTCCGGAAAACTTATCTAGGGTAAAAGCTAGAATGAATTTTTAAAAGATCAAATGTTTTCATAAAGATCCAATTTACTTAAAGGATCTAAATTTTCATAGTCATGTGGGACTGTAAACCACATCGTTACTACCATTATTTATACCGCCGTATCAAAATCACTGATGTATAAAGTGTGAGAATAAAAAAGTGATTCGAGTGAAGTGTGATTTAATTTCAAGTTCTGTATTGCTTGAGGACAAGCAACGTTCAAGTTTGAGGATATTTGATAGTGCTCCAAATGAACATATATTTAGGCACAATATCCTTCCAATATGTAAAGCTTTTAGTTACTATTGTTCTATTTTTATGTAATAATCGTTTAAATAAATAAGTGCAAAGACAAAAGAAAAAAACAATGATTTGAAGACGCAAACGACGAAAAAGCTCAAAAGTACAAAGTACAATCCAAGTGGTTCAGATTATTGATAAGAAACATCTCAAAAGTTACAAGAGTACAAGACGCAAAACGCAAAGTACAAGATATTAAATCGTACGAAAGGACGTTCGAAAATTCGGAACCGGGACCTGAGCCAACTACGGAGCTAAAATTACAAATCAACTATGCACATGAATATAATATAATATATATATATAATTATATTAAATTATATATATATATATATTATATATATTAAATAAATATGTCGACAAGCTAGGAGCCAAAAAGTATGTGACCAGGAAATGACGGTCATGCGATCGCATGGCCAGAAGGCACAAATCTCATGCGACCGCATGAGTTACTGTAGCAGACCACATTCTATAAATTCAGCATTTTTCGGACGAATTTAACAAATCTTTTTCTATCTCTTACTCTCAAAATATATATTTATATTTATATTATAATTTTAATATTAAAGTTTAATAATAATAAGGTTATGTTAGCGAATGTTGTAAGTTTGTAAGTCAAAATTATGTCCGTGTAACGCTACGCGATAAATAATCACTGTAAGCTATGTTCTTCCTTTTTAAATTAATATCTCGTAACTAAGTTATTATTATGCTTATTTAAATCGAAGTAATCATGATGTTGGACTAAATATTAAAGACATGGTTATTAGATTTTGTACCATAATTAAGCTTTGGACAAAAGACCGACACTTGTGGACATTGAACTATTGACTATTAATAGATAGGGGGTATTGTCTAATTGAATGACAACTCATTAGAATCTGTCGAACCTATCTTCAAATTAGTTAATCTAATAATTATTAAAATGATTATGTATGTTCTATTTAGTGACGTTTATACGACATCTTTTACGATCATTTATTTAATTATTCAGGTTGGGTAATTGATTATTCATTCTGATCAAGTGGGTAAATTAATATTCATATCTCATTAAAACAGGGGTGGATTACATACAAGGATAATTGGTGTAATTGTTAACAAAGTAATAAAACCTTGGATTACACGCAGTCGATAACCTGGTGTAATCATTAAACAAAGTATTAAAACCTTGTTACAGTTCGAATCCCTAATTAGTTGGAATATTTGACTTCAGGAATAAGGTTAATTTGACGAGCATTTTATAATTATGACCGATGGACTATTATGGACAAAAACCAAATAGGTATCAAATAATCCAGGACAAAGGACAATTAACCCGGGAAACAATTAATCAAAACATCAAACATCATGATTACGGAAGTTTAAATAAGCATAATACTTTTATTTCATATTTCATCGTACCTTTATTTACTGTCATTTTAATTACTGTAATTTACTTTATCGCAATTTAAATTCTGTCATTTATATTATCGTCATTTATCTTTACGCTTAAAATATAAAATTGACAAACCGGTCATTAAACGGTAAAAACCCCCTTTTAAAATAATATTACTATATATAATTATATATATTTTATACAAATATAGTTGTTAAAAATATAGTACGTATCACTAGCTCCCTGTGGAACGAACCGGACTTACTAAAAACTACACTACTCTACGATTAGGTACACTACATATAAGTGTTGTATCAAGGTTTAGGTATATCCCATTCAATAAATAAATAAATAACTTGTGTAAAATTGTATCGTATTTAATAGTATTTCGCAATAAAAATATAACTATTTCGTATACACCTCGCACTACATCAAGTTTTTGGTGCCGCTGCCGGGGACTCGGCGAAACGCTATATTTTTATGCTATATTTTAGTAAAACTATATTTTTGTAAAAATATATTATTTCTTATTTCATAAAAATATTTTGTATTTATAATAAGTGTTAAAAATAATAAAAAGAGAAAAAAATATAAAAATATAAATATTTTTAAGATTTCGTTTAAAATATATAAAATTAAAAAGTATTTTTATTTTATTTTTAGTTTTTTTTTTAAATATAAGTTTGTTTTTATTATTTTGTAAAAATTATAATCTGAAAAAAATATATAATTAAAACGAACTGGGCCGAACACTGTAGTAGCCCAACTTATGGCCTGGATCCACAGTCCATGCGATCGCATGGCCTCAATACAGAAGACTCATGCGATCGCATGAACCTGTCTGACAGGTCTGATCACAGAGCTGGTACGGTTTAGGGTTTAAATTATTTATTATTATTATTATTATTAACCTAATTAGGGTTAATTATTTTATTAATTAGTTTTAGTTTTATTTAATTTGTATTTTTAAGTTATAATTAGTTTTAATAAATATATAAACTTAACTTTTATAAAATAATAATATAAAAATAATATTTTTATAAAAATAAGTAATATTATCATTTTTATTTCTTTTTATAAATTGTATATTTTAATCGTTTAATTTGTAATTTGTATATTTTTCATTCGTAATTAGTTTAAGATTAGTATTTTTCCGTAGTTAATATTTATTTCTAGATTTTAAGACTTTGTCGTAAAATCCCTTAAGTGCTTTTTCTTTATATTAAGATTTAGGTGCTTTAGAATTTTGCGACGTCGTTTATATATTTTAGTGCCTTTTAAGTTATTGCCGTTTTGGATATAGAATTCCTTTTAAGCTTTAATACCTTTAGACGTAAGTTTTAATTTTTAGTTTTTTTTTGGACTTTTAAGTTTCGACGCTGCATTTTCTTATTTTTCGACGCTTATTTTTCGACCTTTTATTTTTCGACGTTTTTCGACGCACTCTTTTTTTTCTTATTTCTCGACGCTCTAGTTTTTATGGCATATATTTTTATTTCAAAATTTGGACGAAAAATTATTTTAAGCAGTTAAATTGATAGACATCCAAATTTTCTGGTTCGTAGTAATAGTTGGATTTGTTAGTGGCGAGTTGTGGGCTTCCGATTTAAAGGGCCCTGGCTACTTGCTGCATCTATTGGCTATTCGAAACGTGGGCAAAATCAGAAAAGTCTATTAATTTGATAACTTATATAATTTTTATCTTTTATAACTAATAGGATATTCAGTGAATGCACCCGCAAAACGTTCACCACCTTTCATACGTTCACCACCTGTAACTCGATCAAGATATCTAGCCAATATTATCGTTGTGATGACCCGGGAATTTCCAACCAAATTTAAACTTAATCTTTATATGATTTCGACAAGATAAGCAAAGTCTGTAATGTTGAGTCTCAAAACTTTTGAACTGTTTCATTATATTCAATTGACCTTCGACTACTATTGACGATTCACGAACAATTGATTGTATATAGTTATGTGTGTGTGTGTGTATGCATATATAAATAATAATGATTGAAAATATAATTTAAAATATTATATGTTGTTCTTATCAAAAGTAATTGAGTGTAAATTTAAAATGAATCTATATATATAACTATATATATGAATTCTATGATGAATTATTATTATTTGTATCATTATTAAAATATTATTATTATTTTCAATATATATATATATATATATATATATATATATATATATATATATATATATATATATATATATATATATATAAAATAAATATAAAGTCGATATATAAATTGTTATTATATTATTATTACTAATATTATCAATCATTAATAATATTAGTATTATGATAAACACTATTATTAATAATAATAATCTTATTATTTTAAATTTTATAGTTATTATTATTATCATTACTAATTGTATTATTATTATTATTTATATATTTGTTATTAGTATTAATATTATTATTAATACACATATATATTTACAGATACATGTATATATACGAAATATAGTTATACATATATAAATACATATATAGAGTATATAATTATACACATATACTGATAAATACACTCACATACAGACTTTTATATATAAAACAGAATTATTGTTATTTTTTTTACTGAATTACTCCATCACAGAATCCAAATTCGATTTATATCCTTGACTCAATGTATTCAATTCTTTGTATCTATCTGCTAAATGATTCAATTACAACAACTAAAGCCAAATCAGTTAGCAGTCATGTTCTTAAATATTTTTTTATTTATCAAGCTGTACGATGGTATCTCTCTGTCGATCCTCAATTGCTATAAAACAAAGAAATTCATTGGAGTATTATCACATTCAATTGACTTTACATACTCACTCTCAATTATAAAATTTTCCAGCTGTAAATTATTGAATTAAATATAAATTGAATATGAAAACAGGTAACTACCCTGTACGTTCCAAATTTGTGTCCATAATTTGATTTCAAATCAATGTTTAAAATCTATTTATGCAGAGATGTTAGGAACCTTTAGTTTAAACTATCTGCAAAGTTTGGATTGCCAATTTTCTATATTGAACTCAAATTTCAGAGTCAAACTTAAATTGTCAAAAAGTCAAAGAATATGCTTCAATCGAATTCAAGTTTCTGTATGTGTTTCAATTTCAATTGATGCTTCAAAAAGTTTCCAATAACGAATTACTATCGATTTCATATTGTAACTTTTACCTAAAAGTGCCTAGATTTCAATATCACGATTGAGGTTCTCGTGTTCTTCAAACAACTGGTATGATTTTTTTTTTGTTTCGTTTTGTGTTTTATCAGTAAATGATAATTGATTTTGTTTCTGTTTTAATCCGAGTCATAAACCAAACAAAGTATTTAGCTATTATAAATTTGATTAGAACCTGGTTGACTGAATAAATTGGGATGAAGAAGAAGGGAAGCAGAAATAGCAGACGGGTTATATGAATATTATCGTGGGTTCTAATCAGAAAAATGGTCACGGTTTGATGGTTAAGGGGAGCTTGGTATGAACGGGAGGTCTCGAGTTCGATTCCTGGGAATGACAACTATTTTTTTTAAAGCTATATGGAGGTAGTTTTCCAAAATTTAAATTATTATTATTATTATTATTATTATTATTATTATTATTATTATTATTATTATTATTATTATTATTATTATTATTATTATTATTATTATTATTATTATTATGATTATTATTAAGTAATTGTTACCATTTAATATTATTATTGTGATTATGCATATTGTTAATATAATTATTATTATTAAAATTGTAGTAATTATACTTATTACTAATATTGTTATTATTAGCATTATTATCAAAATCAAGTATTATTTAGTATTACTGTTATTATTGTTATTATTAATGATTAGTATTACGGTATTTTTAATTATTAACAATATCATTATTTACAATATGATTATTAAAAATTTGTATTATTTAATAAATATTAGAATTATTATGAATAACATAAGTATTATAATATTATCATTAGTAATAAGGTTGCTATAGTAATTATTATTATTAAATATTAGGTATTGCTATCAAAAGTATTATTTTTAATATCATTAAACTTTTTATTAAAAACTACTGTTGTTATCATTATAAGATTTATTATTAAAACAATTATTAATATTATCATTAATAAGATCATTACTACTATTATCACCATCATTATTATTATCATAAGTATCATTACTAATATTATGACAAATATATATTTTTACATAAAAATACTTTACACTAATACTAATAATACATAACACTATATTTTTACTAAAATGAAAGTAACTAAACTATATATAAAATGAAACAACTAATATATAAATATATGTTGTCATCATATATAAATCCTAATATAAATTTTTATTATTAACATTTGTATATGGATATTCATATAAATAACAAATTAAGTATCTTAATACAATATTAACCAAAAATATATTAATATAACTATATTAATATTTTTATACAAAATGAATACATTTAATTAAATAATGAAGTATATATATAAGTTACTAATATAAAAATTACATCACTAATAATAATATATATATTTATTCGATTACGATTATATATATATTAATGAATACACAAATGATATAGGTTCGTGAATCCGAGGCCAACCCTGTATTGTTCAGTTGTTCAATGTCGCCATATGTATTTTTACTATAAAATACATTAGGTGAGTTTCATTTGATCCCTTTTTACTCTTTACATTTTTGGGCTGAGAATACATGCAAATGCTTTATTAACTGTTTTACAATATTTATATGCGTGAGTTTCATTTGATCCCTTTTTACTCTTTACATTTTTGGGCTGAGAATACATGCAAATGCTTTATTAACTGTTTTACAATATTTATATGCGTGAGTTTCATTTGCCCTTTTTACTCTTTACATTTTTGGGCTGAGAATACATGCAAATGCTTTATTAACTGTTTTACAATATTTATATGCGTGAGTTTCATTACTCCCTTTTTAAATGCTTTTGCAATATATATTTTTGGGACTGAGAATACATGCGCTTTTATAAATGTTTTACGGAATAGACACAAGTAATCGAAACTACATTATATGGTTGAATTATCGAAATCGAATATGCCCTTTTTATTAAGTCTGGTAATCTAAGAATTAGGGAACATACACCCTAATTGACGCGAATCCTAAAGATAGATCTATCGGGCCCAACAAGCCCCATCCAAAGTACTGAATGCTTTAGTACTTCGAAATTTATATCATGTTCGAAGGAGGATCCCGGAATGATGGGGATATTCTTATATACATATTGTGAATGTCGGTTACCAGGTGTTCAATTCATATGAATGATATTTTTGTCTCTATGTATGGGACGTATGTTTATGAGAAATGGAAATATGAAATCTTGTGGTCTATTAAAATTATAAAATGATTGTTTATGATAAACTAATGAACTCACCAACCTTTTGGTTGACACTTTAAAGCATGTTTATTCTCAGGTATGAAAGAAATCTTCCGCTGTGCATTTGCTCACTTTAAAGATATTACTTGGAGTCATTCATGACATATTTCAAAAGACGTTGCATTCGAGTCGTCGAGTTCATCAAGATTATTATTAAGATAATTATAGTTAGATATATTATGAAATGGTATGCATATCGTCAATTTTCGATGTAAGGAAGTTTGTCTTTTCAAAATGAATGCAATGTTTGTAAAATGTATCATATAGAGGTCAAGTACCTCGCGATGTAACCCACTATTTTGAATCGTTTGTAATCGATGTGGACTTTGTCCGGATGGATTAGGACGGGTCCTTTCAGTTGGTATCAGAGCGGTGGTCTTAGTGAACCAGGTCTTGCATTAGTATGCCTAACTGATAGTCATTAGGATGCTTTAGTAAGTCTGGACTTCGACCGTGTCTGCATGTCAAAAGTTTTGCTTATCATTTTTATCGGAAATCATCTACTTATTATCCTTAGGATATTACTTGCTTATCATCTTAAAGTCTAGACACGTCTTACTACCTCTATTGCATAGACAGTGTATAGATAAAATCATATCATAGCGTATATGTTTTTATTACTTTCTCCTGACAGATTCCGTAGATTCCTCCGTAACTTATGGGATTTTAGTATTATATATGCATATGTAGATTATGTATTGCAGGGTACTAATCTACATCCTATAGTCTATTTCTTATCAAAAATCCTTCATCTGATCGTACAAGATGAATACTGCAATCAGTTCGAGTCCCTCAGATTCCAATAGCTATTCCGATTGTTATTCCGACAGCTATTCCGACATAGATGTTCACCTAAGCTCCGAAACAGCGTCATCGGCATGAATCAACCAATCAGCCATTATCGATTCATCTGATGGGTTCGTAGTCGACTTAATTAATGGAAACGTGCAGAAGGTAATCCCTTCCACCAACCGAATTCACCTCTTGACAATGAACCTGAAGCGTTTACCGGCGAACCTGTTCGAAACACCATTTTCAGTCTCATTTCCAGGGTAACTCGACAAGATTATATTCTATCCACAATTCTGAACCTTATTCATCCGTTCGTTACGACCGACAATCATCCTGGAGTAATAAGTCAACGAACTTCGTGCTCGAATAATCAATTCGGAGAATATGGTGCAAAATGTACCAGTTTCAGCAACATCATCGGCACCAATAGTACCATCAATAACAGCACCAGTACCATCAACAATCCATGCTTCAATATCATCATCTGTACTTTGAGTATGATCTTCGTTCTACGTATCGTTCTACCTCATTTATCTTCGTTAGACATGGCGAATATGTAATCTCTAAAGTTTTAGAGATTATTTATTCTAGTTCCAACCGAATAGCAAATGAGTTTAATATCATATTAACTCATTAAATCCATGAATACATATGAAGAAAATATATATGTATATATGTTTTCATAAAGATTGTAATTAAAAATTCTTTTGTACAAACTGTTAATGGTGAAAATATTTTAACGGGTAGGTAATACCCGAGGAATATTTAAATTTCACATTAATAAGTTACATTGTACGTTCTTCGAATCTGTTTCAACAGTCATATACTATCCTACTTACATCCACCGATATACAAATCCGTTCACCACAGAATAACCATATTCATCCAATTTCATATTTGGATTTTGATTTATCAGAATCCAACAAGTGGCATAATGAAGAACACATTTGATGAAATAAAATTTGATAGAAACAAACAAATTAACTACGAAAAATCTTGTTAAGAATCCACGCTAACTGTTTCCAGCTAACTGTTCCTAGCTAACTGTTAATTCCGTATTATATTTAATTATCGCAATTTATTTATCGCAGTTTATTTATCGCAATTTATATTCTCGCAATTTTATTTATCGTCATTTAATTTCTGTATTTATTTTACGAACTTTAAATATCAGGACACGTTTACAAGGTTTTGACATATCATATCGACGCATATATATATATATATATATATATATATATTATTTGGAATAACCATAGACACTCTATATGCAGTAATGATCGAGTTCTCTATACAGGGTTGAGGTTGATTCTACAATAATATATATACTTTGAGTTGTGATCGAGTCTGAGACATGTACACGGGTCACGATACATATTAATTCGAATATTATATATATAATTATATATGAATTATTGTATTGCTAACTGTGGACTATCAACTGAGGACTATCAACATTGGACAATTAAAATGAATTAAAATATTGATTATAACATATGAAACTAAATATTTCTTCAAGTTTGCCACTTGATCTCATCTTAAACCTCATCTGTATCTTGCCGATTACAATCTGCGTTCAAACCTTTCATGATTCTTGAAAACACCTCAATCGATAGGATGAATCAACCGCACTTCATCTACGGAAGGAAAGATTTATGCATATAGTTATGCACCTGAGAAACTCTCGGCAACTGAGTAAAAGTTTAACACGTAGCCGCGTCAGATCCTTTGGCATTTATTAGCAAAAATAACTTTGCGATCCCTTTTCAAGGTAGCCAATTTTGTCACAGCTTCAGCAAGTTAACTTCGACTTTTCATTCGAAGTAGCCTTACTATAATCCTGATATATACGATTACCCTTTTGATACCGGTGAATTCTTTTATATTCCACCATATTACCAGCAGACGTACCAGCAACCTCGTTGCTTCTTGGCTTAAGTCTCTCTGATAAATCATTATATTTATTTATTGAAACCCTATCATATACTCATCCGCATCTTGTAACGAGAACTGCCACACCAATTACCGGGAATCAGCAATCAGTACTTTGAAAACTCACATCATATTTACATCAACAATTATATGTATGACACTTATCTCTTAGAATTATGAACTCTCATTCTGAAATTCTGAAAAGCACTCAGTCACAAATCAATACTATGAATGTTGAAACAGCTGAATGAAGCAGCAGAAACCATAGACAACCGTAAACGACCTTAATCATCGGAAGTTTGATGATAAGGAATAGTATGTTGGAAAAGCTCAGAAAAGTTGGAACTGGAAAACGGATTGAGCTAACCACTAAGGAGACTAAGGACAAATACAAGGACCACACCCTATATTCAAAGAATCCAGGTAATTCTGGATCCTTTGAAATCTTTAGAGAATATCTTGCTCCTAGGTCATGTTAAAATCTTGCGGAAAATTTTTCTTCATCAACCATCGAACTTAGAAATTCCAAAATATCATCATCAATATCTTCGATATTTCTGAGGATATTTTCATAAATATTCTCGTCCGAAATTATATACCTCTTCATGCTTCCTGTGTATCATTATATTGGAAACATTCAATAGAAAATTTAGTACCGAAAAGCAGATTATGCGAAACTATGAAGAAAGCCGTGGACAAATCACAAAGAATAAGTTTGACTTCAAAGAATCCAAATGATTCAATGTCTGCTAAAGTCTTTAGTAAATATCTTGCTCCTTACTCTAAACCCTTACAGACAATAATTTCTATCATCCTCTGATCTTAGATATTCCGAGATATTATCGTATCTTTCATTATAAATATCCTCCATATTTCTGGAGATATTTTTATAACTATTCTTATCTGAAATCATTAATCTCTTCGTGATATCAGTATTACATCATATAGAAACTGTTAGTTTCTATATTCTGTAAACTTTCGAGCTTAAAATATGAATGTTATTGAAGTAATATTGGGAACTGATGCATGAGTTAGTATAATATAATGACACTTGATCAACGTGATTATATTACAGTAATTCATGTTGAGTTTCTAATGAAACGTGATGATTCACAGAAGATCATACCATCATCATGTGCCATGTTACACGACTCGTTCATTCTGCTTCACCTCCTAACATATCAAGAAAATATATTCTTGATAGTTCTATTCTCAGAAATTCTGGTAATTTGACAAATCAAATCGTACCATTACGATTTCCTTCTTAGAACATTAACAATGTTCATTCCGAAGTTTATATCTGCGAATTCTGAACCATTACAAGCGGTGTTTAATCGCAAGAAGAAGAAACGAAGGGACAAAGCTCCAAAATATAAGAGAAAATATAAAGCCCGATAATAACACGGAGGTTACAAACCGTGGATATTAATACGAATAGCAATATAAAGACACGGTATAATTAAGAATAGTATCACCCCAAGATAATAGTAGAAGTAAACAGATGCTTCTGATGGAAGATTGAAAAGAAGGATGACAGAAATGATAATTAAAAAAATATCAAGGATTAGAACTGGATTAAGCATTTTCACAATTTTTTTGGATGTATGAACTAAGAAAGAAAGTATAGGAATGGTGAGAATAATGGAACGAAAGAACTTAAATTATAATAGAAATATCAGACAGAGTAATCGAGGCAGATCACCGTATTTAATTATAGAGATCTTAATTTTCTTACTCGCCGAAGAATCAAATCTTTTAGATTTCGAAGATTTTCTTTAAATCCCTTGAATTCCGGAATTCAGACCTGACTACGTCAAAAGTTAAAACAAATCTTTATTGTTCATTTCATTCTTTTGTGATAGCTTCACTCATACACTTCGAGAAATCGAATCGTTTTATCCAAATTATACAATGGTGATAAAACTCTATTTATCAACTCAAATTCGTCAGGAAAACATATTTATTGTTAGCCAAGACGACCTCACTCAAATTTCGGGACGAAATTTCTTTAACGGGTAGGTACTGTGATGACCCGGGAATTTCCAACCAAATTTAAACTTAATCTTTATATGATTTCGACAAGATAAGCAAAGTCTGTAATGTTGAGTCTCAAAACTTTTGAACTGTTTCATTATATTCATTTAACCTTCAACTACTATTGACGATTCACGAACAATTGATTGTATATAGTTATGTGTGTGTGTGTGTATGCATATATAAATAATAATGATTGAAAATATAATTTGAAATATTATATGTTGTTCTTATCAAAAGTAATTGAGTGTAAATTTAAAATGAATCTATATATATAACTATATATATAAATTCTATGATAAATTATTATTATTTGTATCATTATTAGAATATTATTATTATTTTCAATATATATATATATATATGTAAAATAAATATAAAGTCGATATATAAATTGTTATTATATTATTATTACTAATATTATCAATCATTAATAATATTAGTATTATGATAATCAATATTATTAATAATAATAATCTTATTATTTTAAATTTTATAGTTATTATTATTATCATTACTAATTGTATTATTATTATTTATATATTGGTTATTAGTATTAATATTATTATTAATATACATATATATTTACAGATACATGTATATATACGAAATATAGTTATACATATATAAATACATATATAGAGTATATAATTATACACATATACTGATAAATACACTCACATACAGACTTTTATATATAAAACAGAATTATTGTTATTTTTTTTTTACTGAATTACTCCATCATAGAATCCAAATTCGATTTATATCCTTGACTTAATGTATTCAATTCTTTGTATCTATCTGCTAAATGATTCAATTACAACAACTAAAGCCAAATCAGTTAGCAGTCATGTTCTTAAATATTTTTTTATTTATCAAGCTGTACGATGGTATCTCTCTGTCGATCCTCAATTGCTATAAAACAAAGAAATTCATTGGAGTATTATCACATTCAATTGACTTTACATACTCACTCTCAATTATAAAATTTTCCAGCTGTAAATTATTGAATTAAATATAAATTGAATATGAAAACAGGTAACTACCCTGTACGTTCCAAATTTTTGTCCATAATTTGATTTCAAATCAATGTTTAAAATCTATTTATGCAGAGATGTTAGGAACCTTTAGTTTAAACTATCTGCAAAGTTTGGATTGCCAATTTTCTATATTGAACTCAAATTTCAGAGTCAAACTTAAATTGTCAAAAAGTCAAAGAATATGCTTCAATCGAATTCAAGTTTCTGTATGTGTTTCAATTTCAATTGATGCTTTAAAAAGTTTCCAATAACGAATTACTATCGATTTCATATTGTAACTTTTACCTAAAAGTGCCTAGATTTCAATATCCAGATTGAGGTTCTCGTGTTCTTCAAACAACTAGTATGATTTTTTTTTGTTTCGTTTTGTGTTTTATCAGTAAATGATTATTGATTTTGTTTCTGTTTTAATCCGAGTCATAAACCAAACAAAGTATTTAGCTATTATAAATTTGATTAGAACCTGGTCGACTGAATAAATTGGGATGAAGAAGAAGGGAAGCAGAAATAGCAGACGGGTTATATGAATATTATCGTGGGTTCTAATCAGAAAAATGGTCACGGTTTGATGGTTAAGGGGTGCTTGATATGAACGGGAGGTCTCGGGTTCGATTCCTGGGAATGACAACTATTTTTTTTAAAGCTATATGGAGGTAGTTTTCCAAAATTTAAATTATTATTATTATTATTATTATTATTATTATTATTATTATTATTATTATTATTATTATTATTATTATTATTATTATTATTATTATTATTATTATTATTATTATTATTATTATTATTATTATTATTATTATTATTATTATTATTATGATTATTATTAAGTAATTGTTACCATTTAATATTATTATTGTGATTATGCATATTGTTAATATAATTATTATTATTAAAATTGTAGTAATTATACTTATTACTAATATTGTTATTATTAGCATTATTATCAAAATCAAGTATTATTTAGTATTACTGTTATTATTGTTATTATTAATGATTAGTATTACGGTATTATTAATTATTAACAATATCATTATTTACAATATGATTATTAAAAATTTGTATTATTTAATAAATATTAGAATTATTATGAGTAACATAAGTATTATAATATTATCATTAGTAATAAGGTTGCTATAGTAATTATTATTATTAAATATTAGGTATTGTTATCAAAAGTATTATTTTTAATATCATTAAACTTTTTATTAAAAACTACTGTTGTTATCATTATAAGATTTATTATTAAAACAATTATTAATATTATCATTAATAAGATCATTACTACTATTATCACCATCATTATTATTATCATAAGTATCATTACTAATATTATGACAAATATATATTTTTACATAAAAATACATTACACTAATACTAATAATACATAACACTATATGTTTACTAAAATGAAAGTAACTAAACTATATATAAAATGAAACAACTAATATATAAATATATGTTGTCATCATATATAAATCCTAATATAAATTTTTATTATTAACATTTGTATATGGATATTCATATAAATAACAAATTAAGTATCTTAATACAATATTAACCAAAAATATATTAATATAACTATATTAAGATTTTTATACAAAATGAATACATTTAATTAAATAATGAAGTATATATATAAGTTACTAATATAAAAATTACATCACTAATAATAATATATATATTTATTCGATTACGATTATATATATATATTAATGAATACACAAATGATATAGGTTCGTGAATCCGAGGCCAACCCTGTATTGTTCAGTTGTTCAATGTCGCCATATGTATTTTTACTATAAAATACATTAGGTGAGTTTCATTTGATCCCTTTTTACTCTTTACATTTTTGGGCTGAGAATACATGCAAATGCTTTATTAACTGTTTTACAATATTTATATGCGTGAGTTTCATTTGATCCCTTTTTACTCTTTACATTTTTGGGCTGAGAATACATGCAAATGCTTTATTAACTGTTTTACAATATTTATATGCGTGAGTTTCATTTGATCCCTTTTTACTCTTTACATTTTTGGGCTGAGAATACATGCAAATGCTTTATTAACTGTTTTACAATATTTATATGCGTGAGTTTCATTTGCCCTTTTTACTCTTTACATTTTTGGGCTGAGAATACATGCAAATGCTTTATTAACTGTTTTACAATATTTATATGCGTGAGTTTCATTTGCCATATTTACTCTTTACATTTTTGGGCTGAGAATACATGCAAATGCTTTATTAACTGTTTTACAGTATTTATATGCGTGAGTTTCATTACTTCCTTTTTAAATGCTTTTGCAATATATATTTTTGGGACTGAGAATACATGCGCTTTTATAAATGTTTTACGGAATAGACACAAGTAATCGAAACTACATTATATGGTTGAATTATCGAAATCGAATATGCCCTTTTTATTAAGTCTGGTAATCTAAGAATTAGGGAACAGACACCCTAATTGACGCGAATCCTAAAGATAGATCTATCGGGCCCAACAAGCCCCATCCAAAGTACCGGATGCTTTAGTACTTCGAAATTTATATCATGTCCGAAGGAGGATCCCGGAATGATGGGGATATTCTTATATACATATTGTGAATGTCGGTTACCAGGTGTTCAATTCATATGAATGATATTTTTGTCTCTATGTATGGGACGTATGTTTATGAGAAATGGAAATATGAAATCTTGTGGTCTATTAAAATTATAAAATGATTGTTTATGATAAACTAATGAACTCACCAACCTTTTGGTTGACACTTTAAAGCATGTTTATTCTCAGGTATGAAAGAAATCTTCCGCTGTGCATTTGCTCACTTTAAAGATATTACTTGGAGTCATTCATGACATATTTCAAAAGACGTTGCATTCGAGTCGTCGAGTTCATCAAGATTATTATTAAGATAATTATAGTTAGATATATTATGAAATGGTATGCATATCGTCAATTTTCGATGTAAAGAAGTTTGTCTTTTCAAAATGAATGCAATGTTTGTAAAATGTATCATATAGAGGTCAAGTACCTCGCGATGTAACCCACTATTGTGAATCGTTTGTAATCGATGTGGACTTTGTCCGGATGAATTAGGACGGGTCCTTTCAATCGTCGTTGATTTTTCTTTAGAATCATCATCTAGTCAAACAAGTACTCCAACTCAAAATCCCGGTAATCCATTTTTTGAACCCGACTTCAAAATTGAAAACCCGGAGGATATTCAAGGACAATTCCAAGATCCTGAACCACTAATCATTCCTCCTGAACCACAAACCGTTAAATCAGAATCCTCTAGTGATTCGTATTCAATAATTTCAATTATGGAAGTAACGGAACCTCTAAGTATGGAAGATCAAATTAGAGCCACACGTACGGGCCAAGGTCACGCCATTATTAAGCCAGATATTAATGCACCAGATTATGAAATCAAAGGACAAATCCTACACATGGTAACTAATCAATGCCAATATAGTGGTACGCCAAAAGAAGATCCAAATGAACATCTTCGAACCTTTAATAGGATCTGTACTCTTTTCAAAATCAGAGAAGTTGAGGATGAATAGATCTATCTCATGTTATTTCTATGGACTTTAAAGGGAGAAGCCAAAGATTAGTTAGAATCGTTACCTGAAGGGGCGATTGATACATGGGTTGTTTTAGTTGAAAAATTTCTTAAACAATTCTTTTCGACATCTAAAGCTGTGAGACTTCAAGGAGAAATTGTTACGTTCACACAAAAGCCACATGAAACTCTATATGAGGCATGGACAAGATTTGGAAAGTTGTTAAGAGGATGCCCGCAACATGGTTTAGACACTTATCAAATAGTACAAATATTCTACCAAGGATGCGACATCACTACACGAAAAGACATCGATATAGCAGCTGGTGGTTCCATTATGAAGAAAACCGCAACCGAAGCTTACAAAATCATTGATAACACAGCCTCCCACTCACATGAGTGGCACCAAGAAAAATATATCTTTCGTTCATCTAAGGCGGCTAGAGCCGATTCTAGCCATGACTTTGATTCCGTTTCCGCAAAAATAAATGCTTTCGAGAGACGAATGGAAAAGATGAATAAAGATATTCACGCAATACTAATAAAAATATTGAATAAAGATGAATAAAGATATTACGAGGTAATGAAAACTATTTAATTTAAATGTGGTTGGTGACTATTAGTAGGGCATAAGTCCTTCGACCAAAAATGCTTAAGTGTGAAGCTGTTGCTTATAAGTGAGATACGAATGGGAGAGTATGAGGATGAGAATTAACCACCCATTGATTTTGGAAAATTTTGAAATGGTATGACTAATATCGAAGTAAGAAGGATGATGGTGTGATTATCATCAAATAAGAAATCTCTCAGAATAAGTTAGGATTTAGCGTCGCGTAAGAATGAGTATCAAATAAGATTCTTGGGTAGTCTCTAATATAGAATTTGAATTACTGAAGTGACGGGATACAATTTCCTTTATGTATCATTGTGCAAGTTTGTCCACTGTATCGGTTTTTTTCATGGCTAGAAAGTGAGCAATTTTGGTGAGGCGGTCAACAATAACCCAGATAGGGTCATAACCGCCTACCGTTTTTGGTAACTTCGTGATGAAATCCATTGTTATTCCTTCCCATTTCCATTGTGGGATTTCGGGTTGTTGAAGTAACCCAGATGGCTTTTGGTGTTCGGCTTTGACCTTGGAACAAGTCAGACACTTCCCAACATAAGTAGCAATGTCCTTTTTAAGTTGTGGCCACCAATATTGTTCCTTGAGATCGTGGTACATCTTACCAGCTCCGGGATGAATCGAATACCTTGACTTATGGGTCTCGTCTAGAATAAGGCCTCGTAAATCCTCACAACTAGGTACCCAAATTCTTCCGGTGAAATATCGGAGTCCGGTCTCTTTAACCTCTAATCGAGAGACGAGAATGTTCAAGCGTTCTTGAGCAATATTCTCCTCAGTCTCCAATTTCTTTACATGTGCCAAAATAGCACAACGCCCTTTTCTCATAACCTTTTGTGCCTTCATGCAACTAATAAGGTTCATCTTCGGCTACTTCTCTCCCCGTAAACTATTAATGGCTCTCCATTCTTGCGAGATATACGAATAATCTTCTCACTATAAATAACTTTTGCTTTCATCCTTGAAAGCCAGTCCATTCCAACTATTATATCAAAGCTTCCTAACTTGATGGGTGTTAGGTTAATCTTAAGATTCATTCCAACCAAATCTTATTATACTACCGTGAAAAATTCTATCAATCATCTCAAATAACATCTGCTTATGCGTAGGTAACTAATCCTTTCCAACTACTACTTTAAAATTTCTAAGTTTTGTTGACATGAGGTCATCTCCAGATGACCCACCTGTTAATTTTAAGGTACTACCTTATATTATTCCTCTATCTCTGCCAGCTTACCATTAGCTTGTCCTATAGAATATTTAACTCTCGTGGTTGTTAATGGCTTATTAGTCATAATACTAAGGTTCTTAGATATAAGGTTTCTATCGCTCTAGTATTAAACAACTTCGAGACAATAAAATGTTGTGACGAAACGTATCCTAACTAAATTCAGGATTCATGCAAGTCTCCATAGCTGAGATAACGATTGCTCTACCGCAAGTAAGTCCAAAGTTTTTCCTTTTCGAGAACTTTTTACTTAAGTGTCCAGGGTGTCTATATCTATAACAAATTTTTGGGTTACCAATTCTGCAATCAAGGCCCTTCTTGTATAGTATCTGAGCTACGTGGTTATTCTTTCCCTATCTTTAACAGACCATAATGCGTATACTCAAGTGGTTCCTACCATAATTTTTCTTTGAATCACTTCATATTCCTTATGTAGTAACATTAGAACTTTTGCATGATTTACTTCAATATAATCACGCTGGCTGGGTGTCATTATATTGTACTAGATAGTACGTTCATTCCAATATCACTCCATATGGTCAATGCAACGTGATCACTTCAAGTTCTACTCAATTTCATCTAACGGTGCTTTATCTATGCTATCACAAAACAAAATCTACATAATTAATCTCACGGCTTCTCGGTGTGGGTGTGTAGGTTCCGTAGGTCATGCATCAATGCCTAAATGTCCCGAAATTTTCTTCAAAATGTTCGGGTTCAGTTAATGCCGTTTGGTTCCTTTCTAGAAATTCAATCTGGGTTACGTGTCGAGTTGTACGTGTAGCAAGTAGTAATACGATATGTCTTGAGGCGACTCCCAAGTCTATGGGTATGGCTGAGCATCAGTAGAAGACACTCTGACCTTGTGAAAGGAGATGCCTTCCCGACTTCTCCAATGCCTAAGAGTGTAAGGGACCTAAGTCCAGAAGTTTCGTTAGATCGTCGAGTAGTGGTAAAGGATGAAAGAGATAAGTGACGTTCATGAAAGCGTACGGGATACGGGTTAACTTGCTGAAACTGAACAACCTTCTAATGTTCTACATTGTACATGGTTAATTAGGGTGAGCTTGGGGGGTGGGGCGAGGTGCGGTTACTCCGACAAGTCCTCACATATCTCCTCCTACGAGGATCAACTTTAGTGGGCGTGTAATCCGAGGGGTACTCTTCCTAGATTACGTGAAGTAATGTTTCGATCTCTGGAACGGTGGAATGGTAGTAACAGGTGGATTACAATACTAGTCCTTAGCATTAGACGAGTGGGAAAAGGGTTCAGAAAAACATCTGAACTAGGAAAGATAAATTTTCCAAGTCGGTACAGCGAATAGCATACATGTAGCAAGAAACAGCATCAACAATAACCTAGGTAGTCTATTGCAGTACACAAAACTGTAGTAGATAGTAGTGTCATGCAGTAGTATCAGGTAACCAGTAGCATGCAGTAGTAATAAGCAGTAACATGCGGTAATATATAATATTAGCATGCAGCAGTATCGCAAAAACAAGTAAACGAGCAAGTTGTAGATTAGTCCTATTAGTGAATCCTACTCGACTCAGTCAAGACACACTAATGCAACCTAATTCCCTACAACCAATGCTCTGATACCAAATGTGACGCCCCGTACAAAACCATCATGTACGGATCATCAACAACTGGTCCATTACACGGTATAATACTATATGCTATTTTAAAACAAGTTTTGCATTCATGAAAAGGTAACGTTTTTACCAACGTCAAATGTTTTACAAAAAATAACGTGCTTCTACGAATAGAAAGCATTAACATAAGTACGTGACACAAAGGTCATTACAAATCCATTGTTCAAATGTAACATAAGTTGTGAATGCAAAATAAAAGTTTCATGATTGAGACATCTCTAAACAATGCAGCGGAAGTCTAACACAGCGAGTCTATAACAGAAAGTCTAATAGCAGAAGCTACAACGTCTAAGCACCTGAGAAATAACATGCTTTAAAATGTCAACACGAATGTTGGTGAGCTATAGTTTTTGTAAACAGCAATATAATGTAGACCACGAGGTTTCGTATTCAAAACAGTATGAAAAGTATATGCTTGTCCGTGGGCACCCGGTAACTAACTTAACAAAGTGATATAAATATCACCCCCTAAAAGTACACTTGGCGAGTGCATATGTTCTCGAAGTATTAAACACCCATTAAATGCTAGCGCAACTAGCCAAGTGGGGATGTCAAACCCTATGGATCCATATCTAAGATTCGCGTTCACCGGTTCAAAAACCAATGACTAAACGTTACCGTGCTAAGGGGAATCTTTGTGCCGTTATATCACCCACACATATATAAAGTTTAAGTACTCGTGTCTAGTATGTAAAACATAAAAAGTGCATGTATTCTCAGTCCCAAAATTAGTAAAGTAGAAAGGGAGCTATAACTCACAGTGAATGTACGGTAAAATTGATATGAAAACGTAAGCAAGTAATAAGTCGGTCCAAACAAGTAAGTTGGTCGATCCAAAAGGTCCTCAACCTAAGTCAATGGTTGCTAAGTTAGTAAATCATCCCAAAAGGTTTAAAAGTACGTAAGTTAAGTCTTAAGCATCATCATTATCATCATCGTTATCATCATACGTAAAAGATAAAGTAAGGTTTTCAACGAGAATAGAGATCGAAACAAAGGGCTGACTTCGGACAGCTGCTACAACCTCTATACAAACTAAAATGACGCACGACCAGTGGCCAAGGTTCCGTTTGTGAGTCCTCTTAGTGCTTTCCAATTTTCAGATCCTAACTCGATTTCGTTTGACCGTGGCGATGGTTCAAGCGCGAGTAGGTCAGAAATTTCAGCACGTCGTTACGAAGGCGTAGTGATTTCGGAAGGATATAAATCCTAAACCGTATATCGGATTTAGGAGAGTCTTGAACGAAAAGTCATCTAATCAAACCGAGCTATCTGAAAATAAACTTTCCAAAAGTCCCAGGAGTCTGATCAGACCCTGAAAAACAGAAACAAGTGCTCCGGTGGGTTTCTTGGTGTTTGATGCTCATCACGGTTCTCATCCTTGATGCGTATAAGCCTCAAGTGTACAACTCTTTGATGTTTTAGCATAATTTTGACCAAGTTTTAACCATCAACACACAACTAAAAGTAAAAGCTAACTTTCTATAAGTTTTGAACATCAAAGTTGTCTCTTTATTGTATAAACACAATAAAGCTTCAAACTTTGTCCTTTTGACACGAGTTTATGCATCTTCATCATATGAGATGATGAAGACTTGATTTTTATCACCATAAAAATCATAAAAAGGTTCCAAGTAAGTGAGATCTATAATAATAACTTAGATCTCAAGTGTTAAGAAACTCTAAGCTAGAAAGCTTGGATTTTTACAAGATTAATGAGACCATAAGCTAGAAAGCTAAGATCTAGTAAAAGTAATGAGATCATAAACTAAAAAGCTTAAATCTAAACAAAATAATGAAACCCTAAGCTAGAAAGCTTGGATCTTTAATGTTCTTGAAGATTCTTAAAGCAAAAAGCTAGATCTACAAGTTACATGAAGATCATAAACACAAGTTTTGATCTTTTAACAAAATAAAGTGATCTTAAGCTTCAAAACTTAGATCCAACAAAGTAATGAAGATTCAAAGCTAAAAAGCTTGAGTCTTTCATGTTCTTGAAGATTTCAAATCAAAGTTTGAATCTACAAGATGTAACAAGATCAAAAAGCTAAAAAGCTTGATCATTTGATGATGATGATGATGTCGAAATTAAAGAAGAAAAAGAAGAAGAAATAAAATTCAAGAACTTACAATTTTAGTGTGAGAAAGACTAGAGAGAAAATTAGAGAGCAAGTGTGTGTAAAATGAGAATGAAATCAAGTGTGAAATGAAGAATGAGGCTTGATATTTATAGTGGTGGAGGTGGTGGTGGGTGTCTCCAAACCGTAGGCATCATGGGGGACAAGGGGGGACAACTTTTTTACTTTTGCATGGTGGTGGTGCAAAGGTGGTGCTTGTTGTTGGGATCCCATGCAACATGTGTAGTAATTGTTAACAAAAACGCTAGTATGTTGGCTCATCTTAATGGTTTTTTGTCCTACATCTTAATGGATCATAAATCTATTAAAGTTGGGCTAATTTAATTGGCCATTAACTAGAGTAGGGTGGGCTTAAGTCCATTAAGGTAAAGAGTCCATTAAGACTAACTAGTGTGCATTAGTAAATTACTAAGCATAACTAAGCAACCAATAAGCCAATTAAATGTCATTAGAAAAATAACAATTAGTATTACGTAGTCATAATATTCCAATTATGACAAAAGTTTAACGTGTACAAAGTACATAGCTCGTTTTAAATGTCAAGTGACACTAACGGTCATAAAAGCATTCGAGGATCAAGTTAAGTGATTACGCACTTTGTGATGACCCGGGAATTTCTGACCAAATTTAAACTTAATCTTTATTTGATTCCGATACGATAAGCAAAGTCTGTAACATTGAGTTTAATAAACTTTTGAATTGTTTACATGGATTCAATTACCTTTGACTATTTCCGAGGATTCACGAACAATTATTTGTAAATAAATATGTAAATATATATATATATATATATATATATATATATATATATATATATATACATATACATATACATATACAAGTGTATATATTAATTTGAAATTATAATTTATAACTAAAACATTTGAGTTAAAAATGTAAAATAAGACATAAAATAAGTAAGTGTAATTTAAAATGAAGCTTTATATAAATTTGTATGGTTATTATAATTTTATATTATACAAAATGTATAAATAATAAATCTTTAATAAAACTTATTATATGATCATTAAATATTACATAAGTAATAATATATATATATAAAAACAAATTTAAATATAGTTGTTATAATAATATTATTACTTTCATTATTATTATTAATATTTGTATCATTAATATCATTAATCAAGGTATATGTATATATATATATATGAAATTTGATAAGTATATGCTGTTATATTATTATTATTGTTAATCTTATTATTATCATTAATAAAATTTATATTATTATAACTAATAATATTATTAGCACCCTTAACAATATTAATATTTTTTTATTTATCCATTATTAAAAAAATCAGTGTTAGATATATAATATTCTTCAATAGATAATATATAGATATGAAAGTTAATATGTATAATTGATATAGTATTATTATTATTGGTATTATTGTTGCTAATAAAAAACATATTAGTACTATTATAATTAGTATTATTGTTATTAATAAAATTATACATTATATAATGTTTATTATCAATATCATAAGTAATAAGATTATTATTAGTACTAATATATTTTTATAAATTTGTATTACTATTATTTATAATATTAAGAGTATTATTATTATTATAATTATATTTATTAAAAAGATTAATTATAATTTGTAAATATAATTATATAAATAAAAGAGATATATAAATACAGAAATATAAATATTGTTATATGCTTATATTTATACAGATTACTACGTGTTTTTTTTAAAAGGTCAATATCTGTTATTTTATTTTTTCTCTTTGTTTTTCTATTTCGTCTGTGAACTCGTGTTGAATAATTTCACCAAAATACAAATTTCAATCAAATCATGTTACAGCACAAGATCAATCACATGTATGATATATACTCTCACTACAAATCGAGTAATTTTAACAGAAAACCAAAAAAATTAAACTTTCGGTCCTCTGTTCTACAACTTTTTGGCCACATTTCGATTTTGATTCAAATTTAAAAATCCTTTAATGTAGATTTGTTAGAAATCCTTCATTTAAGCTTCCTGTAAAGTTTCAAGTATCAATTCTTTCTAACGATTTCAAATTACGCAGTCAAAGTTTTGGGTTTTTGAAAGTCAACTAATGTTATTGAATCAAATTCGAGCTATTTATTACGATTCAAGTTAAATTGACGATTTGGAAAGTTTATACGAAGTGTTTGGAGCATATTTCATGTTGGAATTATAATCTATAACGACTTACAAATCAAAATCACTATTTTTTTTAAAAAGAACCGTAAGCAGTAGCTGGGTTCTTGTTTTATTTATTTTTTTTCTTTCGTTTCAATTAATTCAAGGATTGATTGATATAGATTAGTTATATATTGTTGGAGTCCTAAAACTAATTTGAAAGTGGTTAGTAACTGGTTTTGAAACTTGAGTTGAATCGTTTTGGTCTATGGAAGGAGATGAACACAAAAATAAAATTCGGTTATAGTTTATTCAGAAGGGTTGCATAACAGAAATGCAGTAATGGTCCGATGGTGAAGAGTGTTAGCGAGTTTCGAGAGGTCACGGGTTCAAGTCCCGCCCGGAGCATTTTTTTTCAGAAAATCAATTAAGAGGGTATACACTTTTTAATATCATTTCTATTACAATTATAATAATTATTATTATAATTATTATTATTATTATTATTATTATTATTATTATTATTATTATTATTATTATTATTATTATTATTATTATTATTATTATTATTGTTGTTGTTGTTGTTGTTGTTGTTGCTATTATTACTATTATGGTTAGTATTATTTGAATACTAATGATTCTCATGAATATTAATATAACATTGAGATTTTTAGAAATATAGTATGTTGTTTTATCATAATTACTAGTATTATACTTAGTATTGTAATTATTATTGTAAGTATCATAATTGTTATTTGTATTATAACTACAAGTATTATATCTATTTTTATTATTATTATAAGTACTAACTATGATATTATTATTAATTTTAAAACTTTAATATTAGTATCATTATGATGAATATGTTTATTATTATTATTATTTTGAAGATAATACAAATTATTATTATTTTCATAATTATTAGTATTATTATCACTTTATAAATATTAGGACCATTATTATTAATATATGTATATTATTAGTATTAATATCATTAACTTTATCACTAATGAAACCATAACCATTAATATCTCAAATGGTAATATTAAGTATTATAATTATTGTCATTTTTATTATTATATTACTCTAGTCTTACTATAAATATTATTTTGTAAACAAAAGATTATGTATATAAAATAAATATAATAACCATAACTTAAATATATAGATACTTTATTTTAAACATACAAAATGATTATATAATAAAATACGTAAGTTAATAATATAAAAATTATCACTAATAATAATATAAATAATTGTTGGATTACGATTATGTGTATTAATATATATACAAATGATATAGGTTCGTGAATCCAAGGCCAACCCTGCATTGTTCAATATCGTCGTATGTATTTTTACTACAAAATACAGTATTGTGAGTTTCATTACTCCATTTTTAAATGCTTTTGCAATATATATTTTTGGGACTGAGAATACATGCGCTTTTATAAATGTTTTACGGAATAGACACAAGTAATCGAAACTACAATATATGGTTGAATTATCGAAATCGAATATGCCCTTTTTATTAAGTCTGGTAATCTAAGAATTAGGGAACAGACACCCTAATTGATGCGAATCCTAAAGATAGATCTATCAGGCCCAACAAGCCCCATCCAAAGTACTGGATGCTTTAGTACTTCGAAATTTATATCATGTCCGAAGGAGGATCCTGGAATGATGGGGATATTCTTATATGCATATTGTGAATGTCGGTTACCAGGTGTTCAATCCATATGAATGATATTTTTGTCTCTATGTATGGGACGTATGTTTATGAGAAATGGAAATATGAAATCTTGTGGTCTATTAAAATTATGAAATGATTATTTATGATAAACTAATGAACTCACCAACCTTTTGGTTGACACTTTAAAGCATGTTTATTCTCAGGTACGAAAGAAATCTTCCGCTGTGCATTTGCTCATTTTAGAGATATTACTTGAAGTCATTCATGACATATTTCAAAAGACGTTGCATTCGAGTCATTGAGTTCATCAAGATTATTATTAAGTCAATTATAGTTAGATATATTATGAAATGGTATGCATGCCGTCAACTTTCGATGTAATGAAATATTGTCTTTTCAAAAACGAATGCAATGTTTGTAAAATGTATCATATAGAGGTCAAGTACCTCGCGATGAAATCAACTATTGTGAATCGTTTATAATCGATACAGACTTCGTCCGGATGGATTAGGACGGGTCCTTTCAGTTGGTATCAGAGCGGTGGTCTTAGTGAACCAGGTCTGCATTAGTGTGTATAACTGATAAGTCGTTAGGATGCATTAGTGAGTCTGGACTTTGACCGTGTCTGCATGTCAAACGTTTTGCTTATCATTAGTGTCAAAAATTATTTACTTATCATCCTTAAAGTATAGACACGTCTTACTGCCTCTATTGCATAGACAGTGTATAGATAAATCCATATCTTAGCGTATCTGTCACTGTAGACTTTATCTGACACGTTTCCTTAATTTTCTCCGTAATTCACGGGATCTTTAGAAGTATGTATAGATATTCTATATATAATTAGAATATCATTCGATAAAAATCATTTCATATCAAAACCCTTTAACTGATCGTGAGAGATGGATCCTACACCTAGCTTGGATTCCATTAGTTCCGGAAGCAATTTCGAGATGTATATTGAAGCAGACTCCGAAGTCAATGAACCAGAAGTGCCTCAACCATTTAGTTATCTTTCTTTCTGGAGGAGATGGGGGTGGGTCCGAGACTTACTCACTCGATGGAGAAATGAAGAAGGCGAGCCCTACTGCGAACCAAACTTACCTACTAACATCAGAGAAAACGATGTACTCACCGGTGAACCTATGCGCAACACTGTATTCACCCTTCTTGCTAAAGTTTTCCACCTCGAAGGTCGCGTTACTGCAATCTCAGAAAATATTCAACCTCTACTTCTGAATACCAATCGAAGGGGAATATTAGAAGAAGTTAGGGAACTTCGAATTGATAATCAAGATCTATCGAATCAGATGAGTGGATGGATAGAAATGATAGAGGGTAGAATAGAAAACCTGACAAGAATGGTGCGTGATTTACAAACTATATTTACTACACCAACATCATCACCAACCTTAGCACCAACAACACTTGTAGCACCGACAGCAACAGTACCACCATCAGTAGCACCAGCAGCATAACCAATACCAACAACAACAACATCATCACACGTCTCAACCTCGCAATCTATACCTCAAGCATAATCATCGTTCTACGAATCGTTCTACGAATCGTTCTACGAATCGTTCTACGAATCGTTCTACATAAACTATCTTCGTCCTTCATGGTGATTATGTAATCTCTAATATTTTAGAGATTATGTACTCTAGTTCTAGCCGTAAATCTGATGAGTTTAATATCACATTGACTCATTAATTCCATAATTACGTTTGAAGAAAATATATATGTATATATGTTTTCATAAAAATTGTAATTAAAATTTTTATTGTACAAACTGTTAATGGTGAAAATATTTTAACGGGTAGGTAATACCCGGGAAATATTTAGATTTCGCATTAATAAGTTACACTGTACATTCTTCGAATCTGATTCAAAGTCATTTACTATCCTACTTGCAACCACAGCTATACGAATCCGTTCATCACAGAATAACCATTTTCATTCAATTTCATATTTGGATTTTGACCTATCAGAATCCGACAAGTGGCATAATGAAGAAAACATTGGACAAAATAAAATTTGTTAGAAACAAACAAATTAACAATGAGAAATTTTGTTAAGAGTCCACGCTAACAAAATCCTAGCTAACTGTTCCTAGCTAACTGATTACATTTTATTTATCGCAATTTATTTATCGCAATTTAATTATCATAATTTATTTTATCGCAATTTACATTCTCGCAATTTTATTTATCGTCATTTAATTTCTGTTATTTACTTTACGCACTTTATTTATCGTTATTTAATTTTCTGTTATTTATTTTACGCACTTTAAATATCGGGACACGTATACAAGGTTTTGACATATCATATCGACACATCTATATATATTATTTGGAATCACCATAGACACTCTATATGCAGTAATGATCGAGTTCTCTATACAGGGTTGAGGTTGACTCTACAATAATATATATAGTTTGAGTTGTGATCGAGTCTGAGACATATACGGGTCACGACACGTATTTATTAATCAGAATATTATATGTTAAACTATATATGAATTATTGGACTGTCAACTGTAGACTATTGACTGTGGACTAATAACATTGGACAATTAAAATGAATTAAAATATTGATTATAACATATGAAACTAAACAATTCTTCAAGTTTGCCACTTGATTTCGTCTTAAACATAATTTGTATCTTCACGATTACATTCTGCGTTCAAACCTTTCATGATTCTTGAAAACACCTCAATCGAGAAGATGAACCAACCGTGCTTCATCTACAGAAGAAAAGATTTATACATATAGTTATGCACCTGAAAAACTCTCGAAAACTGAGTAAACGTTTAACACATATCTGTGCTAGCTCCTTTGTCGTTGTTATTACTGAAAATAACTTTGCAATTCCTTTTTCAAATTAGCCAATTTTGTCACAGCTCCAGCAAGTCAACTTCGACTTTTCGTTCGAAATAACCTTATTATAATCTTAATATATCTGCGTGCTCTTTTATTGTTACCGGAGAACCTTTCATATTCCACCATGTTACCATCAGTGTTTAATCATCTAAAAACACAATTATCTTGAAACCACTTCGGAATAATAGCCGATGATTCAGATATCGTAGCATTAAATCAGAGGAAACAGAAAAATTATAGATGGTCTAAACGATCAAAAGTTTGATGATAAAGAATGGAGTATTGGAAACACTCAATAGAAAATTTAGTACCGAAAAGCGGATTATGCGAAACTATGAAGGAAACCGTGGACAAATCACAAAGAATAAGTTTGACTTCAAAGAATCTAAATGATTCAATGCCTGCTGAAGTCTTTAGCGAATATCTTGCTCCTTAATCTCTCTAAATCATCGTGAATGAATTTCTTCATCATAATTTGATTCTAAAATTCCAAGATATTATCGTATCTTTCATTATAAATATCCTCCATATTGCTGAAGATATTTTTATAACTATTCTTATCTGAAATCATTAATCTCTTCGTGTTATCAGTGTTACCTCATATAGAAACTGTTAGTTTCTATATTCTGTAAACTTTCGAATTTAAAATATGAATGTTATTGAAGTAATGTTAGGAACTGATGCATGAGTTAGTATAATATAATGACACTTGATCAACGTGAATATATTACAGTAAGTCATGCTGAGTTTCTGAATGGGACATGATGATTCACAGATTATAACGTCATCATGTGCCATGTTACACGACTCTTACATTTTATCTGATATATAAACATATCAAGAACATATTTTCTTGATAGTTCTATCTTTCCCGAATATTCTGGTAATTTGATGAATCAAGATCGTGCTATTACCATTTCTTTCTTAGAAGATTAACTATGTTCATTTCGAAATTCATATCTATGTATTCTGGACCGTTGCTCGCGTTACTAGGAATCGAGAGGAGAATAAAAAGGCAAAGAGCTCCAAAATATAAGAGAAAATATAAAGCCCAATAACAAAACGGAGGTCACAAACCATGGATATTAATACGAATAGCAATATAAAGACACGGTATAATTAAGAATAGAATCACCCAAAGTAATAGTAGAAGTAAACAGATTTTCCTGGTGGAAGATTGAAAAGAAGGATGACAGAAATGATAACTAGGAAAATATCAAGGATTAGAACGGGATTTAACAGTTTCACAATCTTTTGGATGTATGAACTAAGAAAGAAAGTATAGGAATGGTGAGAATAATGGAACAGAAGAGCATAATTTATAGTGGAAATATCAGACAGGGTAATCGAGGCAGATCACCGTATTTAATTATAGAAATCTTAATTTCCTTACTCGCCGAAAAATCAAATCTTTTAGATTTCGAAGATTTTCTTTAAATCCCTTGAATTCCGGAATTCAACCATGACTAAGTCAAAAGTTAAGACGAATATCTATTGTCTTATATCAATCTTTTGTGATAGCTTCACTTGTACGCTTCGAGTAATCGAATCATTTTATCCAAATTATTCAATGGTGATAAAACTCTATTTATCAACTAATATTCGTCATGAAAACATTTTTATTGTTAGCCATGACCACCTCACTCAAATTTCGGGAAGAAATTTCTTTAACGGGTAGGTACTGTAATGACCCGGGAATTTCCGACCAAAATTAAACTTAATCTTTATTTGATTCCGATACGATAAGCAAAGTCTGTAACGTTGAGTTTAATAAACTTTTGAATTATTTACATGGATTCAATTACCTTTAACTATTTCCGAGGATTCACGAACAATTGTTTGTAAATAAATATGTAAATATATATATATATATATATATATATATATATATATATATATATATACATATATAAGTGTATATATTAATTTGAAATTATAATTTATAACTAAAACATTTGAGTTAAAAATGTAAAATAAGACATAAAATAAGTAAGTGTAATTTAAAATGAAGCTTTATATAAATTTGTATGGTTATTATAATTTTATATTATACAAAATGTATAAATAATAAATCTTTAATAAAACTTATTATATGATCATTAAATATTACATAAGTAATAATATATATATATAAAAACAAATTTAAATATAGTTGTTATAATAATATTATTACTTTCATTATTATTATTAATATTTGTATCATTAATATCATTAATCAAGGTATATGTATATATATATATGAAATTTGATAAGTATATGCTGTTATATTATTATTATTGTTAATCTTATTATTATCATTAATAAAATTTATATTATTATAACTAATAATATTATTAGCACCCTTAATAATATTAATATTTTTTTATTTATCCATTATTAAAAAAATCAGTGTTAGATATATAATATTCTTCAATAGATAATATATAGATATGAAAGTTAATATGTATAATTGATATAGTATTATTATTATTGGTATTATTGTTGCTAATAAAAAACATATTAGTACTATTATAATTAGTATTATTGTTATTAATAAAATTATACATTATATAATGTTTATTATCAATATCATAAGTAATAAGATTATTATTAGTACTAATATATTTTTATAAATTTGTATTACTATTATTTATAATATTAAGAGTATTATTATTATTATAATTATATTTATTAAAAAGATTAATTATAATTTGTAAATATAATTATATAAATAAAAGAGATATATAAATACAGAAATATAAATATTGTTATATGCTTATATTTATACAGATTACTACGTGTTTTTTTTAAAAGGTCAATATCTGTTATTTTATTTTTTCTCTTTGTTTTTCTATTTCGTCTGTGAACTCGTGTTGAATAATTTCACCA
This sequence comes from Rutidosis leptorrhynchoides, assembly GCF_046630445.1. Taxonomy (NCBI): domain Eukaryota; kingdom Viridiplantae; phylum Streptophyta; class Magnoliopsida; order Asterales; family Asteraceae; genus Rutidosis; species Rutidosis leptorrhynchoides. Next base: position 267,877,793 of record NC_092340.1, on the reverse strand, counting down.
AAATACAAATTTCAATCAAATCATGTTACAGCACAAGATCAATCACATGTATGATATATACTCTCACTACAAATCGAGTAATTTTAACAGAAAACCAAAAAAATTAAACTGTCGGTCCTCTGTTCTACAACTTTTTGGCCACATTTCGATTTTGATTCAAATTTAAAAATCCTTTAATGTAGATTTGTTAGAAATCCTTCATTTAAGCTTCCTGTAAAGTTTCAAGTATCAATTCTTTCTAACGATTTCAAATTACGCAGTCAAAGTTTTGGGTTTTTGAAAGTCAACTAATGTTATTGAATCAAATTCGAGCTATTTATTACGATTCAAGTTAAATTGACGATTTGGAAAGTTTATACGAAGTGTTTGGAGCATATTTCATGTTGGAATTATAATCTATAACGACTTACAAATCAAAATCACTATTTTTTTTAAAAAAGAACCGTAAGCAGTAGCTGGGTTCTTGTTTTATTTATTTTTTTTCTTTCGTTTCAATTAATTCAAGGATTGATTGATATAGATTAGTTATATATTGTTGGAGTCCTAAAACTAATTTGAAAGTGGTTAGTAACTGGTTTTGAAACTTGAGTTGAATCGTTTTGGTCTATGGAAGGAGATGAACACAAAAATAAAATTCAGTTATAGTTTATTCAGAAGGGTTGCATAACAGAAATGCAGTAATGGTCCGATGGTGAAGAGTGTTAGCGAGTTTCGAGAGGTCACGGGTTCAATTCCCGCCCGGAGCATTTTTTTTCTTCAGAAAATCAATTAAGAGGGTATACACTTTTTAATATCATTTCTATTACAATTATAATAATAATAATAATAATTATTATTATTATTATTATTATTATTATTATTATTATTATTATTATTATTATTATTATTATTATTATTATTATTATTATTATTATTATTATTATTATTATTATTATTATTATTATTATTATTATTATTATTGTTGTTGTTGTTGTTGTTGTTGCTGCTATTATTACTATTATGGTTAGTATTATTTGAATACTAATGATTATCATGAATATTAATATAACATTGAGATTTTTATAAATATAGTATGTGGTTTTATCATAATTACTAGTATTATACTTAGTATTGTAATTATTATTGTAAGTATCATAATTGTTATTTGTATTATAACTACAAGTATTATATCTATTGTTATTATTATTATAAGTACTAACTATGATATTATTATTAATTTTAAAACTTTAATATTAGTATCATTATGATGAATATGTTTATTATTATTATTATTATTATTATTATTATTATGAAGATAATACAAATTATTATTATTTTCATAATTATTAGCATTATTATCACTTCATAAATATTAGGACCATTATTATTAATATATGTATATTATTAATATTAATATCATTAACTTTATCACTAATGAAACCATAACCATTAATATCTCAAATGGTAATATTAAGTATTATAATTGTTTTCATTTTTATTATTATATTACTCTAGTCTTACTATAAATATTATTTTGTAAACAAAAGATTATGTATATAAAATAAATATAATAACCATAACTTAAATATATAGATACTTTACTTTAAACATACAAAACGATTATATAATAAAATACATAAGTTAATAATATAAAAATTATGACTAATAATAATATAAATAATTGTTGGATTACGATTATGTGTATTAATATATATACAAATGATATAGGTTCGTGAATCCAAGGCCAACCCTGCATTGTTCAATATCGTCGTATGTATTTTTACTACAAAATACAGTATTGTGAGTTTCATTACTTCCTTTTTAAATGCTTATGCAATATATATTTTTGGGACTAAGAATACATGCGCTTTTATAAATGTTTTACGGAATAGACACAAGTAATCAAAACTACATTATATGGTTGAATTATCGAAATCGAATATGCCCTTTTTATTAAGTCTGGTAATCTAAGAATTAGGGAACAGACACCCTAATTGACGCGAATCCTAAAGATAGATCTATCGGGCCCGACAAGCCCCATCCAAAGTACCGGATGCTTTAGTACTTCGAAATTTATATAATGTCCGAAGGAGGATCCCGGAATGATGGGGATATTCTTATATGCATATTGTGAATGTCGGTTACCAGGTGTTCAATCCATATGAATGATATTTTTGTCTCTATGTATGGGACGTATGTTTATGAGAAATGGAAATATGAAATCTTGTGGTCTATTAAAATTATGAAATGATTATTTATGATAAACTAATGAACTCACCAACCTTTTGGTTGATACTTTAAAGCATGTTTATTCTCAGGTACGAAAGAAATCTTCCGCTGTGCATTTGCTCATTTTAGAGATATTACTTGAAGTCATTCATGACATATTTCAAAAGAAGTTGCATTCGAGTCATTGAGTTCATCAAGATTATTATTAAGTCAATTATAGTTAGATATATTATGAAATGGTATGCATGCCGTCAACTTTCGATGTAATGAAATATTGTCTTTTCAAAAATGAATGCAATGTTTGTAAAATGTATCATATAGAGGTCAAGTACCTCGCGATGAAATCAACTATTGTGAATCACTTATAATCGATACGGACTTCGTCCGGATGGATTAGGACGGGTCCTTTCACACTTAACAACATGTTGTAAGATATTAACGAAAGTAATTAATCCTGAATAAAGATCCCAGAGCATAAACTAGCCCAGTACGCATATATACGCAGATTCGTGAAAGTATAGAGCACAAAAATATAAGTCGAAAAAGTCGGGTCGTTACATTACCCACCCGTTAAAGAAAATTTCATCCCGAAATTTTGAGGAGTGACCAACAACGGTACCGAATTTGAAGAAGAATGAGCGTATCAAAGTTTCGAGAGACTCGTGGGCTCAGAAGTGAGCGATTTACCTTGAAAGGTACTTGGGCGTATAAAAGTAAGAATAGGTAGAGATCAAGAAATTGATTTCGTTTCTTGTTAACATGAGTATGTCATCTGAATATATATCCACAAAAGGAAAGATGATGTTTTTTGCCTTACATGCATCTTCTGTAAACTGGATGCATGAAATGCATCATGAATGTTACCAAACTCATCTAAAACATTGAACGCTTATGTCGCAATACAAAGCTGATAGGTAGAATAGAAAACATGGTGATCACAACCATGCAATTTGATGTCTGGATAGTGTTAGCCACGAATTTTACTAACCCCTTAATTTTGGAAGGAGACCATAGGCATAAAGAACCCGATATTTAAGAAATGTTTCATTTGAATAAATGAATTGAAATTTTAGCTGAGGGTGACTAATCTGACTTACATGCAATGCAAGCCATAATTATTTATAGTGTCTTCAGGGCGGTCTGAATGAACAATGAAAGATATCACCCAGTTTACCATACTGCATGTGAACTTATCCTGGGATGGAATGAAAGCACAGTTCCATAATGTAACTATATACTTTCAGTTACATGGTGAAGTTAGGATTAACATCGACTAGTACAACATATAGTTGCAACCAACGAAGGAAGAAATATATATAGAGTAACCACATCAGTGTTATAGATGTTTTAAGCAGTCCCTTCCAAGAGGATAACAAAATTCATAGATTTTTAAAGTAATTTACATTACATTTCTGAAAGAAAATCGCACGAAAGGTGTGATCTTTGAACGAGAGTGAACTCTTCGTACAACAAGCGAGTTGATCTAAATTTATCCTCATACTTAAGGGGATGCGCGGATGAGAAGATACGTGAACCCTTGGTCATAAAGAATGGTTTACTCCAAGTGAAAAGAACCTCAAAAATGATTTCTTGTACCTCAACATACTGATTCATAGAGATGATGTTTACGAGGGTGTTGCGATTAGCCGTGAAAAATTGAGAGTAGAAACCCACCTAGTGCCTTTCCTACAATGGGGTGACCAATGAGTGTACCTCAGAAAACTGATTTATCAGCCCGCGTCTTTGCCATGTCTAACCTTAAAAGGAACATTTTATGAGTGCAAAGACTTCTTAACAAATTTTATAAAACTACCATCCAAAGTGGCTCAAGAGTTTTTAACAAAGATTTTAATGGTAAGCTTCATCCCTAAGCGGGGGACGAGAAGAAGTGTGATCCATTCATGGTGTAGACTAATACGAAAACCTTTAATAAAAACAACCAAGTAAGTTTTGAAAACCCTTTAAACGTTTGATGTGACAACATAAATGGAATGAAGTTCTTAGTAAATTTAGAAGTATGTACATGTGTACAATTTTGCACAAAACTATTCGACTTAAGTTAAACAACTCAATAAAGGAGCGATTTTTTATTAATTTGAAGGTATAACTTAGTATGCACTAGCCAAAATAAGTAAAGGTAAATTTATTAACTTAATTATATACATACATATATGATTTTATAAATCACATAAGTGACAGAAAAAATTTTATTACTTTCATTTGTCCATAAATCTCGTGAGGACCGCACAAATAAACAACGTGTAAACATTTTGATAAACATAGTTTTTCGTATTTCAGAGGTTACGAGTTGAAAAAGATCGAGTGAAAAATCTTTGAATCATCAGGTGACATGTTACTAGGTAATGAAAACTAATGAATTAAATGTGGTTTTGATAATTATCAGGACATAAGTCTTTGGGCCAAAAATGTTCACGTGCGAAGCCGTTGCTAAAAAGTGAGGTATGAAGGATAGAGCATGAGGACGAGAAGTTAATCGCTTCTTGACTTTGCAAAATGCCAAACAGGTTATGACTAATATTAAAGTCGAAATACGGATGGTGTTAATATCACTAAATGAGAATCTCTTGGAATAAGTCAGGACTTAGAGTTATGTAAGAAAGAGCATCGTTCCAATAGGTGTGACAAATAAGATCCTTGGGGTAACGCAATAATTTTAAATGGTTTAAGTGTTAGTAGATGCCCAAAGGCTCTGCATGACATGGCAGTAAGGCCTTTATCACACACACACACACATGAATCTCTCGATTTTGACGGTTATAAAGTCTTCACGATGACTTGGATACGAATAACACGAAAAATTATATATAACAAGCAACAAAATTTTTATAGAAATCGTTTAAGGTGACAATGTAAGAAAGGAAACGAAGTTCTTAGTAAACATGTACTATTCTAAGTAAAATATCTTTTGAATAAAAGAATTGATTCATAAAAGTGAAAGTAAAATTTCATATGTACTAGTCGAAAATAAGTAATTATTTACTTTATTATATATAACATATACGGTTTCTAAAATTTGTACGAATGACAATAAAATAAATTTATTTTTATAAAACTTTGAGAGGATCGCACAGTAAAGTAGTGTGTGTAAAATTTTTTTGCAAACAAAATTTTCATATATCGGAGGTTACAAGTTGGAAAAAGATTGATGAGGATCGAGTAAAAGATTTTTGAAAATTTCGGGTGATATTTGAGCAACAATGTTACGAGGTAATGAAAACTATTGAATTCAAATGTGGTTGGTGACTATTAGTAGGGCATAAGTCCTTCGACCAAAAATACTTAAGTGTGAAGCTGTTGCTTATAAGTGAGATACGAATGGGAGAGTATGAGGATGAGAATTAACCACCCATTGATTTTGGAAAATTTTGAACTGGTATGATTAATATCGAAGTAAGAAGGATGATGGTGTGATTATCATCAAATAAGAAATCTCTCGGAATAAGTTAGGATTTAGAGTCGCGTAAGAATGAGTATCAAATAAGATTCTTGGGTAGTCTCTAATATAGAATTTGAATTACTGAAGTGACGGGATACAATTTTCTTTATGTATCGTTGTGCAAGTTTGTCCATTGTATCAATTTCTTTCATGGCTAGAAAGTGAGCAGTTTTGGTGAGGCGATAAACAATAACCCAGATAGGGTCATAACCGCCTACCATTTTCGGTAGCTTCGTGATGAAATCCATTATTATTCCTTCCCATTTCCATTGTGGGATTTCGGGTTGTTGAAGTAACCCAGATGGCTTTTGGTGTTCGCTTTGACCTTGGAACAAGTCAGACACTTCCCAACATAAGTAGGAATGTCCTTTTTAAGGTGCGACCACCAATATTGTTCCTTGAGATCGTGGTACATCTTATCAGCTCCGGGATGAATCGAATACCGTGACTTATGGGTCTCGTCTAGAATAAGGCCTCGTAAATCCTCACAACTAGGTACCCAAATTCTTCCGGCGAAATATCGGAGTCCGGTCTCTTTAATCTCGAATCGAGAGACGAGAATGTTCAAGTATTCTTGAGCAATATTCTCCTCAGTCTCCAATTTCTTTACATGTGCCAAAATAGCACAACGCCCTTTTCTCATGACCTTTTGTGCCTTCATGCAACTAATAAGGTTCAGCTTCGGCTACTTCTCTCCCCGTAAACTATTAATGGCTCACCATTCTTGCGAGATATATGAATAATCTTCTCACTATAAATAACTTTTGCTTTCATCCTTGAAAGCCAGTCCATTCCAACTATTATATCAAAGCTTCCTAACTTGATGGGTGTTTGGTTAATCTTAAGGTTCATTCCAACCAAATCTTATTATACTACCATGAAAAATTCTATCAATCATCTCAAATAACATCTGCTTGTGCGTAGGTAACTAATCCTTTCCAACTACTACTTTAAAATTTCCAAGTTTTGTTGACATGAGGTCATCTCCAGATGACCCACCTGTTAATTTTAAGGTACTACCTTAAATTATTCCTCTATCTCTGCCAGCTTACCATTAGCTTGTCCTATAGAATATTTAACTCTCATGGTTGTTAATGGCTTATTAGTCATAACACTAAGGTTCTTAGATATAAGGTTTCTATCGCTCTAGTATTAAACAACTTCGAGAGAATAAAACGTTGTGACGAAACGTATCCTAACTAAATTCAGGATTCATGCGAGTCTCCATAGCTGAGATAACGATTGCTCTACCGTAAGTAAGTCTAAAGTTTTTCCTTTTCGAGAACTTTTTCCTTAAGTGTCCAGGGTGTCTATATCTATAACAAATTTTTGGGTTACCAATTCTGCAATCAAGGCCCTTCTTGTATAGTATCTGGGCTACGTGGTTATTCTTTCCCTACCTTTAACAGACCATAATGCGTATACTCAAGTGGTTCCTACCAAAATTTTTCTTTGAATCACTTCATATTCCTTATGTAGTAACATTGGAACTTTTGCATGATTTACTTCAATATAAACACGCTGGCAGGGTGTCATTATATTGTACTAGATCGTACGTTCATTCCAATATCACTCCATATGGTCAATGTAACGTGATCACTTCAAGTTCTACTCAATTTCATCTAACGATGCTTTATCTATGCTATCACAAAACAAAATCTACATAATTAATCTCACGGCTTCTCGGTGTGGGTGCGTAGGTTCCGTAGGTCATGCACCAATGCCTAAATGTCCCGAAATTTTCTTCAAAATGTTTGGGTTCAGTTAATGCCGTTAGGTTCCTTTCTAGAAATTCAATCTGGGTCTCGTGTCGAGTTGTATGTGTAGCAAGTAGTAATACGATATGTCTTGAGGCGACTCCCAAGTCTTTGGGTATGGCTGAGCATCAGTAGAAGACATTCTGACCTTGTAAAAGGAGATGCCTTCCCGACTTCTCCAATGCCTAAGAGTGTAAGGGACCTGATGATGTAGCATGAGGGTACGAAATAGTATTATTTTTAATACAAAATACTACAAAATATGACACAAGTTTTATTAATTTACGGATGGGATATACCTAAACCTTGCTACAACACTATAGGCAGTGTACCTAATCGTAGAGTAGTGTAGTTTTTAGTAAGTCTGGTTCGTTCCACAGGGAGCTGGTGATACTTACTATATTTTTAACTATATTTATACAAAATATATATAATTATATAAGTAGTAATATTATTATAAAAGGGGGGTTTTACCGTTTAATGACCGGTTTGTCGATTCTATATTTTAAGCGTAAAGATAAATGACGATAATTAAAGTGCGTAAAATAATGACAATAAATAAAATGACAGTAAATAAAATTGCGAGTAATAAAATGATAGTAAATAAAGATACGATGAGAAATATAATAAAAGAATTATGCTTATTTAAACTTCCGTAATCATGATGTTTGACGTGTTGATTTTAATTTATTACCATGGGTTAATTGTCCTTTGTCCTGGTTTATTTGATACGTCTATCTGGCTTTTGTCCATAATAGTCCATCGGTCATAAATATAAAGTGCGAGTATCCTCGTCAAATTACCCTTATACCCGAAGTCAAATATTCCAACTGATTAAGGATTTAAACTGTGACGCAGCTATCACTTCTGTCAACAATTACACCAGTTATCACTGTATGTAATCCACCCCTGTTTTAATTAGTTTATGAATATTAATTCATCCACTTGATCAGAATGAATAATCAATTACCCAACCCAATTGATTAATTAAATGATTATAACAGATTCCATATGAACGTCACTAAATAGGACAACCATAATCATTATTAATTATTAGGTTAATTAATTTGAAGATAGGTTCGACAGACTCCAATGAGTTGTCACTCAATTAGACAATACCCCCCATCTATTAATAGTCAATAGCTCAATTTCCACAAGTGTCGGTTTTTTGCCCAAACCTTAATTATGGTCCAAAGTTCAATAACCCCTTCTTAATATTTTAGCCCAACATCACGATTACTTCGGCTCAAATAAGCATAATAATAACTTAGTTACGAGACATTAATTTAAAAAGGAAGAACATAACTTACAGTGATTATTAATCGTGTAGCGTTACACGGACAGAGTTTCGACTTTAAAACCCGTAAAATATTTCTTACAATAACCCAATTATTATTAAACTTAAATTAAACTTAATATTATAAATATAAATATATATATTCTTACAGAGGGAAAGAAAGAAAAATGAAGTGAAGGTGTTCTTTTTCATTACTACGTGAATTCCATTTTATAGGCAAATGTTGATTTGAAATTTTCACTTATGACCCCTTAACTATGCTCAATTAACAACTTTTTATTATTTATTATTATTCTTATTATGAATTATTTAAATATTATATTATATTCTTGTGCATAGTTGACTTGTACTTTCAGCTCCGTTGCGTCGAGCGTTGATAGTTGGCTCGGGTACCGGTTCCAGATTTTCGAACGTCCTTTCGTATAATTTAATATCTTGTACTTTGCATTTTGTAACTTGTACTCTTGTCATTTTTAGACGTTTCTCATCAATAAATTGAACCTTTTGAATTGTATCTTGTACATTTGAGCTTTTTGGACGTTTTGGTCTTTCAAATCTTCGTTTTTGTCTTTAAATCTTCATTTTCGAGCGATTTGCGTCTTTCGTCTTCGCACTTATTTATTTAACTATTACTACTAAAAATAAGGAAATTACATTTAAAAACTTTACATATTGGAACGATATTGCTACTAAATATATGTTCATTTGGAGCACTATCAAATATCCCCACACTTGAACGTTGCTTGTCCTCAAGCAATACAGAACTTGAAATAAAAACATACATGAATCACTTTTTTATTCATCACACTTTGTACATCAGTGATTTTGATATGGTGGTATAAACAATGATAGTAACGATAGAACCATGGTTAAAGGTGGGTGTGTCATCCACAGTTGCCTCGGGTTTAGGTCAACGACACTTGCAATCAAATAGCCGATTTACTTTCGGTTTCCAAAGCAAAGTGCACATTTGAAAGGTGGTTTACAGTCCCACATGACTATGAAAATGTAGATCCTTAAGGAAATTGGATCTTTATGAAAACATTTGATCTTTTTGAAAATTTAATCTAGCTTTTACCCTAGATAAGTTTTCCGGAATAACCCTTCACCGGTGTTTGCAAAATATTTTTGTGTGGGTTGTGTGGGTTTCAGATTTGAAAATTTTAGCTCAACACTTGTGGTTTTATGTTACCCACTTGCTAACCTTGTATTAGGAAAGCAACACGTCCAGTTTACTTGTCCCGTATATTACCTTTCGGCAAACTACCGTCCGGTTGTAAAGGAAAGCGATGAACAAGAAACTGTTAAGGCAATGTCTAATGACAAGCATATGATTATGGTCTTAAAACGTGTCGGATGCTAGTACTATCCTTTGTAGGAGCAATAGTAAAGATCATCCTATGATTTTTCGGTCTGGCACAAGGTCCTGTCTCCGACCATGCTATGCAACCACCGTTCTTACGGTTGACACCCGATTTGGTTCAGGTGACCTAATGAATTTCAATGAATTCTCAGGATTTTACGTTCAATGTTAATGAACGTATTGAAAATAGGTTTTCAGAAAACAAATCGGTTTTATTTTTAATCAAAATATTTTCTCGTTCAAGCTCGAGTTTAGATATCATTGAATTCCATGAGTTTGTAATTCTCAATCTTTAAGGTCAATCTCAAGGATTGAGTAATATCAGTCTTAAAAGCTGATTTTTAATCTTTAAGGAGATTATCCTTTCTGGGGATTTGATTCATTAGTCTTATCAAGCTAATTTGCACGGTGCCCCCCCATTATGCGAGATAAATTCTTCTCATGGTTAGGATAAATCTGATCACATGGCGACCCTGTTTGATGCTGAGGTCCGTGGATTTCCTGCTGATTTTAGAGATGAATTTTCTAGATTTTTCGTCAACCTACAGCTGGTCTGGACGACAACTTCTTGACCTAAATCAAGAAGCGCGTGTCTTTTTCGGAAGACTTTACTTCCTTTTAATGATGGAATTGATTCATCGTGTAGATCCATCTTTCTTTAAAATATATTACAGTAAATCGGGTAAAACTGATTAGTATCGTCCAAAGCAAAAGTACCTGCAATAACTTTACAGAAACATGTGATAGATAGTTTTTAATTGAATAACTTGGTACATTCTCCCCACACTTAGTTTCTTTCTTTGCCTTTTTATTCTCCTTTATTCCATTTTAAATGAATTCAAGCGTTTTAGGTTGTTTCTCAATTTATGCCCTTTCCGAGGTAACGATAATTTCGGTATTAACACCTAGTTTTCACCGTTCATAAATATGTATAAACATAATTTTGACTTCATTTAATTGAAAATTTTTCAAATTTTCACAAAATTTGGCAAATAAACCAAGTGCAAACCCGAAAGAATTTATAACCCTTCCCCACACTTGAGATCTTGCAATGCCCTCATTTGCAAGAAATCAGTAAAAATTTAAATTCATGAGGGTGATTAGTGTATAAAAATGATTAAAAATACCGAGTTTGCAAACATATTGTTGTTATTTCACATTTGATATTTTGTTTCTTGTCGTCAAAATTAGTACCTTTTTCTGAACTTAATGACAGTCTTTGAAAGTGCGTTATTTTACCCTGTTTTGTATATAACATAAAATACAAACATACATAATTTTGAAGTTGGGTATATTACCCCACGTTCAAAAATTTATAAAATCTAATATTTTTTTTTTGGCATACTTTAAATCAATTAAATTAAAAATAATGATAACAAAATTTCTCGTCCCGCCCTCGGTTAAAGTAATTTCGGTTCAACTACCTAATCTTCAACTCACGACGAATTTTAGAAATCATTTTTTTACTTAATGAAATAAAGTATATTTTGTTTTTAAATTCACACAAAACTTAAATTTAAAAAGCATATTAATTTCATATAAAACCTACAAAATAAAAAAAAATCAGAATGGGGGAAGAAAACTAGTTCTTTAGTGTCTGCTAGCGGAAAAGACCAATCGAATTCCATTCTCGGAACTACACGAGAACAGAACAACTAACTCCAAACAGCATTTTCTTTTTAGAATATTTGAATCTCCTCACACTTAGGTAGATGTGGTGTCGAAATTGTGATTAACTTCATCGTCAATTTCTCTTGGACCATAATCAACTTGCATATCTGTGACTTTTGCTTTAAGCCAGTGACCAGCTTTTTCCGTAATATCCACAAATTCAACTAGCTTCGCCTTTTCTTTAGGCGACAGATTGGATACTAACCGGTTATATAACTTAAAGTTTCCCTTACTTTTAGCATCAATAACCCGTTTAAAAAGTTTCTTCATTGAACTGTTAATAACGGGGTTATTTAATTTCTTATCAACTATGGGGTTCTTTATTATCAAGTCATCATTAGGTGTTACTTCATTTTCCCCACACTTAGGCGTTCTATTATTGTTAAGCATTACCGTTGGAGTTGGTAAAACAACATGGTTCTTACCAATCGTTTTTGTCGGTTCAACGGTTTTGGTTTGTGGATATTTAGACTGTCGAATCATAAAGGTGATCGATTTCTCATCATTACTAAGTGTCATTCTACCCTTTCTTACATCAAATAACGCCTTGGTGGACGCTAAGAATGGCCGACCTAAAATTAGAGGAATGTTTGGGTCCTCTTCTATGTCAATGACAATAAATTCGACTAGAAAGGTTAAATTGCCTACTTGAACGGGTAGGTTGTCAGTAATTCCAACTGGGTGCTTAATGGTTTGATCAAAGAGTCGAACACTCATATCCGTTGGACTTAACTTACCTACACCTAATCTTTTATATAAGGAAAGAGGAATAACACTTACACTTGCACCTAAATCTGCTAGTGCATCATACATGACACAGTCACTAAGTAGACAAGGAACAATAAATTCACCCGGATCACCTACCCTAGGTGGAGGATTTGGTGGAACTGTCTTCACCGGGTTTACTTCTACTGTTTTTGTTTCTTGCACTTTTTTATTCTTCTTCTTCTTCTTTCCAGAGGTATCACAAACTTTATTACCTATTACTTGCTCATACTCAACTCCTTTTCTTGGAAACGGGATGGGTGGTTTGTATGGTGCCACCACTGGCTTTACATACTCGGGTGGTGGTGGTGTAACTTCTTCATTGTTACTCTTATCTAAAACCTTCCCATCTTCTGGTGCTGGTTTTTCAGAATTCGTTGAAACCATATTAACATTCTCATTCCGAGGATTTACTTCAGTATTACTCGGTAGCTTTCCTTGTTCCCTCTCACTCATCATGCTAGCAAGAGTACCTACGTGTTTTTCTAGATTCAAAATGGAAGCTTGTTGAGTTCTTAATGACTGATCAAATCTCTCGTTCGTTTGGGTTTGAGTTTCAATAAATTGTGTTTGAGATTCAACTAGCTTGAATACCACGTCTTCCATATTTGACTTTTTCTCTTCGGTTTGTTGTTGTGGTTTATATAAGCCAGGACTTTGTTGATTGAAAGTGTTGTTTTGAGTTGGTTGGTTATTCGGACCTTGTTGGTTATACCAGTTATTTTCGGGTCCTTTTGGATTGTAAAGAATGTTTTGATTTCGATTGAAGTTTAGCTTTGGCGGTTGATAATTATTTTGATAATTATTTCCAGGCCTTTGGTTCATATAGGAAACATTCTCTCGTTGTTCCAATGTTGGTTCAATGTGACAATCTTTCAATAAGTGTGGTCCACCGCATAGCTCACAACTGATTCGTATTGCGTGAATATCTTTATTCATCTTTTCCATTCGTCTTTCGAAAGCATCTATTTTTGCTGAAACGGAATCAAAGTCATGGCTAGAATCGGCTCTAGCCACTTTAGATGAACGAAAAATATCTTTTTCTTGGTGCCACTCATGCGAGTGGGAGGCTGTGTTATCAATAATTTTGTAAGCTTCAGTTGCGGTTTTCTTCATAATGGAACCACCAGCTGTTATGTCGATGTCTTTTCGTGTAGCAACGTTGACACCTTGGTAGAATATTTGTACTATTTGGTAAGTGTCTAAACCGTGTTGAGGACATCCTCTCAACATCCTTCCGAATCTTGTCCACGCCTCATATAATGTTTCATTTGGCTTTTGCGCGAACGTAACAATTTCTCCTTGAAGTCTCACGGCTTTAGATGCCGGAAAGAATTGTTTAAGAAAATTTTCAACTAAAACATCCCATGTGTCAATCGCCCCTTCAGGTAACGATTCTAACCAATCTTTGGCTTCTCCCTTTAAAGTCCAGGGAAACAACATGAGATAGATCTGCTCATCTTCCACTTCTCGGATTTTGAATAGTGTACAAATTCTTTTAAACGTACGAAGGTGTTCGTTAGGATCTTCATTCAGTGCACCACTGAATTGGCATTGGTTAGTTACCATGTGTAGAATTTGTCCTTTGATTTCATAATCTGGCGCATTAACTTCTGGCTTAATAATGGCGTGACCTTGGCCCGTGCGTGTGGCTCTCATTCGATCTTCCATACTTAGAGGTTCCGTTACTTCCATAATTGAATTTGTTGAATACGAATCACTAGAGGATTCTGATTTAATAGTTTGTGGCTCAGGAGGAATAATTAGTGGTTCAAGATCTTGGAATTGTCCTTGAATATGCTCCGGGTTCTTAATTGTGAAGTCGGGTTCAAAAGATGGATTATCGGAAATTTGAGTTGGAGTTCTTGTTCGACTAGATGACGATTCTAAAGAAAAATCAACGGCGACAATATTTGCTAGATGTCTTGATAGAGTTACAGGTGGTGAACGTATGAAAGGTGGTGAACGTTTTGCTCGGTGCATTCACAGAATATCCTATTAGTTATAAAAATAAGAAAAACTTATATAAGTTGTCCAATTAATAGACTTTTCTGATTTTGCCCACGTTTCGAATAGCCAAAAGATGCAGCAGAGGGGCAGGATTCGTTTGGTCTCAATATAATTGAGTACTGTTTGGCTCCAATAACCCGGTCCACGTACAAATCCAACTATTACTACGAACCAGAAAATTTTGATGTCTATCAATTTAACCACTTAAAATAAATTTTCGTAATTTTAAGAAATTTAGAGAAGAAGTAGAAAAAATTCTAAGTCCTAAAAACTAGAATGGCGAGAAATAAGAAAGAAATAGATTGCGCGTCGAAAAATGTCGAAAAATAAAAGGTCGAAAAATAGGCGTCGAAAAATAAAAATAAGAAAATAGCGCGTCGTAACTTAAAAGTTTAAAAATTATATCTAAAAAGTTGCGCCTAAAGGTCTAAAGGTAAATGTAATTTTATTCAAAAAACGTCAATTACTTAAAGGCACTAAAATCTATTTAAAACTAAAGCGAAAAACGGCGTCGTAAAATTCCAAAGCGCCTAAATCTTAATCTAAAGAAAAAGCACTTAAGGGATTTTACGGCAAACCTAAAAATTCTAGAAATAAAAATAACTATGCAAAACTAAACTTAATACTAAAAATTGTAACTATAGTCTAAAAATCTAAAGGTAATAAAACTTAAAAAAAAATTATTATTTATTATTTTTAAAAAAAAAAATTTTTTTAAAATTTTTTTTTTTTTTAAAAAAAACGAATTTTTTTTTTACAATTTTTTTTTTTTTTTTAAAAACGAATTTTTTTCTTAAAAAAACGTTTTTTTTTTACAACTTTTTTTTTTTTTTAAAAAAACGATTTTTTTTTACAAATTAATAATTTTTTTATAATTATTATTTTTTTTCAAAACTTTTTTTTAATTCATTTACTATTCATGAATAGTAAATGAAAACAAATTAATTAATTTACTATTCACATGAAAGCGACATGATAGAAATTATTAATTACAAGTTACATAATATACCCCTGAAGTATTTAATAAATACGACTTTTTAAAACTTTACGTATCAAAATTCTAAAATATTATTATATTATTATATTCTATTTCAATATTATTATATTATTATATTCTATTTCAATATTATTATATTATTATATTTTATTTCAATATTATTATAATTAAAAATATAGCGTTTTAGCGCTCCCCGGCAGCGGCGCCAAAAACTTGATGATGTAGCGTGAGGGTACGAAATAGTATTATTTTTAATACAAAATACTACAAAATATTACACAAGTTTTATTAATTTACGGATGGGATATACCTAAACCTTGCTACAACACTATAGGCAGTGTACCTAATCGTAGAGTAGTGTAGTTTTTAGTAAGTCCGGTTCGTTCCACAGGGAGCTGGTGATACTTACTATATTTGTAACTATATTTATACAAAATATATATAATTATATAAGTAGTAATATTATTATAAAAGGGGGGTTTTACCGTTTAATGACCGGTTTGTCGATTCTATATTTTAAGCGTAAAGATAAATGACGATAATTAAAGTGCGTAAAATAATGACAATAAATAAAATGACAGTAAATAAAATTGCGAGTAATAAAATGACAGTAAATAAAGATACGATGAGAAATATAATAAAAGAATTATGCTTATTTAAACTTCCGTAATCATGATGTTTGACGTGTTGATTTTAATTTATTACCATGGGTTAATTGTCCTTTGTCCTGGTTTATTTGATACGTCTATCTGGCTTTTGTCCATAATAGTCCATCGGTCATAAATATAAAGTGCGAGTATCCTCGTCAAATTACCCTTATACCCGAAGTCAAATATTCCAACTGATTAAGGATTTAAACTGTGACGCAGCTATCACTTCTGTCAACAATTACACCAGTTATCACTGTATGTAATCCACCCCTGTTTTAATTAGTTTATGAATATTAATTCATCCACTTGATCAGAATGAATAATCAATTACCCAACCCAATTGATTAATTAAATGATTATAACAGATTCCATATGAACGTCACTAAATAGGACAACCATAATCATTATTAATTATTAGGTTAATTAATTTGAAGATAGGTTCGACAGACTCCAATGAGTTGTCACTCAATTAGACAATACCCCCCATCTATTAATAGTCAATAGCTCAATTTCCACAAGTGTCGGTCTTTTGCCCAAACCTTAATTATGGTCCAAAGTTCAATAACCCCTTCTTAATATTTTAGCCCAACATCACGATTACTTCGGCTCAAATAAGCATAATAATAACTTAGTTACGAGACATTAATTTAAAAAGGAAGAACATAACTTACAGTGATTATTAATCGTGTAGCGTTACACGGACAGAGTTTCGACTTTAAAACCCGTAAAATATTTCTTACAATAACCCAATTATTATTAAACTTAAATTAAACTTAATATTATAAATATAAATATATATATATTCTTACAGAGGGAAAGAAAGAAAAATGAAGTGAAGGTGTTCTTTTTCATTACTACGTGAATTCCATTTTATAGGCAAATGTTGATTTGAAATTTTCACTTATGACCCCTTAACTATGCTCAATTAACAACTTTTTATTATTTATTATTATTCTTATTATGAATTATTTAAATATTATATTATATTCTTGTGCATAGTTGACTTGTACTTTCAGCTCCGTTGCGTCGAGCGTTGATAGTTGGCTCGGGTACCGGTTCCGGATTTTCGAACGTCCTTTCGTATAATTTAATATCTTGTACTTTGCATTTTGTAACTTGTACTCTTGTCATTTTTAGACGTTTCTCATCAATAAATTGAACCTTTTGAATTGTATCTTGTACATTTGAGCTTTTTGGACGTTTTGGTCTTTCAAATCTTCGTTTTTGTCTTTAAATCTTCATTTTCGAGCGATTTGCGTCTTTCGTCTTCGCACTTATTTATATAACTATTACTACTAAAAATAAGGAAATTACATTTAAAAACTTTACATATTGGAACGATATTGCTACTAAATATATGTTCATTTGGAGCACTATCAGGACCTATGTCCAGAAGTGTCATTAGATCGTCGAGTAGTGGTGAAGGATGAAAGAGATAAGTGACGGTCATGAAAGCGTACGGGATACGGGTCAACTTGCGGAAACTGAACAACCTTCTAATGTTCTACGTTGTACATGGCTAATTAAGGTGAGCTTGGGGGGTGGGGCGAGGTGCGGTTACTCCGAAAAGTCCTCACATATCTCCTCCTACGAGGATCAACTTTAGTGGGCATGTAATCCGAGGGGTACTCTTCCTAGATTGCGTGAAATAATGTTTCAATCTCTAGAACGGTGGAATGGTAGTAACAGGTGGATTATAATACTAGTCCTTAGGATTAGACGAGTAGGAAAAGGGTTAAGAAAAACATCTGAACTAGGAAAGATAAATTTTCCAAGTCGGTACAGCGAATGGCATACATGTAGCAAGAAACAGCATCAACAATAACCTAGGTAGTCTATTGCAGTACACCAAACTGTAGTAGATAGTAGTTTCATGCAGTAGTATCAGGTAACCAGTAGCATGCAGTAGTAATAAGCAGTAACATGCAGTAATATATAATAGTAGCATGCAGCATTATCGCAAAAACAAGTAAACAAGCAAGTTGTAGATTAGTCCTATTAGTGAATCCTACTCGACTCGGTCAAGACACACTAATGCAACCTAATTCCCTACAACCAATGCTCTGATACCAAATGTGATGCCCCGTACAAAACCATCATGTACGGATCATCAACAACTGGTCCATTACATGGTATAATACTATATGCTATTTTAAAACAAGTTTTGCATTCATGAAAAGGTAACGTTTTTACCAACATCAAATGTTTTACAAAAGATAACGTGCTTCTACGAATAGAAAGCATTAACATAAGTACGTGATACAAAGGTCATTACAAAGCTATTGTTCAAATGTAACATAAGTTGTGAATGCAAAATAAAAGTTTCATGATTGAGACATCTCTAAACAATGCAGCGGAAGTCTAACACAGCGAGTCTATAACAACAAGTCTAACAGCGGAAGCTACAACGTCTAAGCACCTGAGAAATAACATGCTTTAAAATGTCAACACGAATGTTGGTGAGCTATAGTTTTTGTAAACAACGATATAATGTAGACCACGAGGTTTCGTATTCAAAACAGTATGAAAAGTATATGCTTGTCCGTGGGCACCCGGTAACTAACTTAACAAAGTGATATAAATATCACCCCCTAAAAGTACACTTGGCGAGTGCATATGTTCTCGAAGTATTAAACACCCATTAAATGCTAGCGCGACTAGCCCAAGTGGGGATGTCAAACCCTATAGATCCATATCTAAGATTCGCGTTCACCGGTTCAAAAACCAATGACTAAACGTTACCGTGCTAAGGGGAATCTTTGTGCCGTTATATCACCCACACATATATAAAGTTTAAGTACTCGTGTCTAGTATGTAAAACATAAAAAGTGCATGTATTCTCAGTCCCAAAAATAGTAAAGTAGAAAGGGAGCTATAACTCACAGTGAATGTGCGATAAAATCGATATGAAAACGTAAGCAAGTAGTAAGTAGGTCCAAACAAGTAAGTTGGTCGATCCAAAAGGTCCTCAACCTAAGTCAATGGTTGCTAATTCAGTAAATCGTCCTAAAAGGTTTAAAAGTACGTAAGTTAAGTCTTAAGCATCATCATTATCATCATCGTTACCATCATACGTAAAAGATAAAGTAAGGTTTTCAACGAGAATAGAGACCGAAACAAAGGGCTGTCTTCGGACAGCTGCTACGACCTCTATACAAACAAAGGCTCCATTTGTGAGTCCTCTTACTGCTTTCCAATTTTCAGATCCTAACTCGATTTCGTTTGACCGTGGCGACGGTTCAAGCGCTAGTAGGTTAGAAATTTCAGCACGTCGTTACGAAGGCGTAGTGATTTTCGGAAGGCTATAAATCCTAAACCGTATATCGGATTTAGGAGAGTCTTGAACGAAAAGTCATCTACTCAAACCGAGATATCTGAAAATCAACTTTCCAAAAGTCCCAGGAGTCTGATCAGACCCTGAAAAACAGAAACAAATACTCCGGTGGGTTTCTTGGTGTTTGATGCTCATCAAGGTTCTCATCCTTGATGCGTATAAGCCTCAAGTGTACAACTCTTTGATGTTTTAGCATCATTTTGACCAAGTTTTAACCATCAACACACAAATAAAAGTAAAAGCTAACTTTCTATAAGTTTTGAACATCAAAATTTTCTCTTTATTGTATTGTATAAACACAATAAAGCTTCAACCTTTGTCCTTTTGACACGAGTTTATGCATCTTCATCATATGAGATGATGAAGACTTGATTTTTATCACCATAAAAATCATAAAAAGGTTCCAAGTAAGTGAGATCTACAATAATAACTTAGATCTCAAGTGTTAAGAAACCTTAAGCTAGAAAGCTTGGATTTTTACAAGATTAATGAGACCATAAGCTAGAAAGCTAAGATCTAGTAAAAGTAATGAGATCATAAACTAAAAAGCTTATATCTAAACAAAATAATGAATCCCTAAGCTAGAAAGCTTGGATCTTTAATGTTCTTGAAGATCCTTAAAGTAAAAAGCTAGATCTACAAGTTACATGAAGATCATAAACACAAGTTTTGATCTTTTAACAAAATAAAGTGATCTTAAGCTTCAAAACTTAGATCCAACAAAGTAATGAAGATTCAAAGCTAAAAAGCTTGAGTCTTTCATGTTCTTGAAGATTTCAAATCAAAGTTTGAATCTACAAGATGTAACAAGATCAAAAAGCTAAAAAGCTTGATCCTTTGATGATGATGATGATGATGTCGAAATTAAAGAAGAAAAAGAAGAAGAAATAAAATTCAAGAACTTACAATTTTAGTGTGAGAAAGACTAGAGAGAAAATTAGAGAGCAAATGTGTGTAAAATGAGAATGAAATCAAGTGTGAAATGAAGAATGAGGCTTGATATTTATAGTGGTGGAGGTGGTGGTGGGTGTCTCCAAACCGTAGGCATCATGGGGGACAAGGGGGACAACTTTTTTACTTTTGCATGGTGGTGGTACAAAGGTGGTGCTTGTTGTTGGGATCCTATGCAACATGTTTAGTAATGGTTAACAAAAATGCTAGTATGTTGGCTCAACTTAATGGTTTTTTGTCCTACATCTTAATGGATCATAAATCCATTAAAGTTGGGCTAATTTAATGGTCCATTAACTAGAGTAGGGTGGGCTTAAGTCCATTAAGGTAAAGAGTCCATTAAGACTAACTAGTGTGCATTAGTAAATTACTAAGCGTAATTAAGCAACCAATAAGCCAAGTAATTGTCATTAGAAAAATAACAATTAGTATTACGTAGTCATAATATTCCAATTATGACAAAAGTTTAACGTGTACAAAGTACATAGCTCGTTTTAAACGTCAAGTGACACTAACGGTCATAAAAGCATTCGAGGATCAAGTTAAGTGATTACGCACTTAACAATACATTGTAAGATATTAACGAAAGTAATTAATCCTGAATAAAGATCCCAGAGCATAAACTAGTCCAATACGCATATATACGCAGATTCGTGAAAGTATAGAGCACAAAAATATAAGTCGAAAAAGTCGGGTCGTTACATTACCCACCCGTTAAAGAAAATTTCGTCCCACAATTTTGAGGAGTGACCAACAACGGTACCGAATTTGAAGAAGAAGGAGCGTATCAAAGTTCCGAGGGACTCGTGGGCTCAGAAGTGAGTGATTTACCTTGAAAGGTACTTGGGGGTATAAAAGTAAGAATAGGTATATGCCATTAATTAAGTCCTATGGCTCGTTATGACTCGATTATATAGCATGTGAATCAAGTTGTCAAGTTTCATGCAAGATATAAGTATAAAAGAAGGTTAGAACAATTACACAAGTCTTTGGTTAAGTTTGACTAAAAGTCAAACTTGGTCAAAGTCAAAGTCAAAGTCAACGGGGTCGGGTCGGGTATTCAACTATTGTCCATCAATAATGTGACGACCCCAAAACCGTTTACCAAAAATGAAGCATTTATATATATATATATATATATATATATATATATATATATATATATATATATATATATATATATATATATATATTTTTTTTTTATAACTTTCAGGTAACTTCCAGGTGACACAAAACTTCCAGGTGACACTAAACTTTCAGGTGACACTAAACTTTAAGGTGAACTTTCGGGTGCTGAATGGTTGTAAATTGGTCAAGTGCACGAACCAAAACTCTTTCATTCACAAATTATGAACCGAAAACACTCAAAATGCATACCATACATCATTGGAAAGGTAATTTAACAAGGAATACAACTAGATACATATCATCAATCAAATCCATCATTTACAACAACTAAATCCTTGTCGAATGATCATTGAATGTTCATCATTTAATGTTTCAAGATCATAAATGCAAATGATGATTCAGGAATTAAATGCACACATGTGATATGCCATTTCGTAGGTAATTATGCATACAATACGACTAAACACTCACCAATAACATTACAAATGCATTTAATACATCAAAAATTCATATTTAAGACTACTAAACCCTAACCAAAAATCATAAATTCAATAATCATGTTAATGGAGTTTTCCAAGTCAACCTACACATCAAATTGAAGCTAATGATGCTAGTAACATATTTAATACATGAGCTTTAACATATAACAACATTTAATCATCCAAAACTCAAGATTAAACTAGTCATTTTTCAAGTTCATGCAAGTTACACCAAAATAACAAGATTGAGCAAACAAATCACATATTCATGTTAGACTTGAGCCATAGACACTAACTAACACTTTTGTAAGTCAAGAACACCAAGAACAAGAAATCTAGAGTTTTTGAAAAGCTTACCCCAGGTAATGAAATTGGTACCAAATTAAAGGTCTTGAGTAGTAGATCACAAATATGTAATTTGTTTTGTTGTGAGCTTCCTTGAAATGATTTAGATGATGATTTAGTGATTATGAAGAAATGGAAGAAAAATGGAAGTAAGAAAGAAAAAAGGAAAATGGGAGGTGAGAATGAGTGGTGGGAGGAGACTTTGACTAGTTTCACTAGTTACAACTTTGGTCAAATGGCAAAGTTAGTCCCTCAAGTTTAAAAGCGGGTGCATGAATTAACCATACGAATTATTTTAAATACTGTTGGTCCCTTGATTAACAACAGGAGTATTGTAGAGGTGGGTGGGGGGGGGGGTGAATACAATTTCTTTTAATTAACTAATCAATTAAACACGGTTTAGTATTCAAGCATGTAATATAAATAGAGTCAAAGGTAATTTTTCAACTGTTATTCTTTATTGATTAAATCACAAAGAATTACAACTATCCTTGACGGAATGATAGTTGGTTGATACAGATTTACCTAGGTATAGCTATGAGGATAAACTTAAAGCTATTACACGTTTTGGACTCTAAATAAATAAACCCACACCACTAGTTATTACAATAGTGGATACAACAATTTATAGTAGTCATATTAACCGTGTAATGATTCTATTGTCCACTGGTACATATGATGTCTGTACTTGTGGGGACAACTGCATCAGAGAGCGTGCTCTCCTCTTTCCTCTTTGGTAGCTATTTGTAGGAACACCCCAATTCGGTTTGGCACCACTATTCATTTAAACAAATAGAATGTTGTGTTCCCTAGACATTGACAAAGTATAACACATGTCTGCACATGTGTTAAACTTCTGCATTCCCACGTGGTCTTGTAAGGTCACTTGTCAGCCGCCGACGCGTGTCCTTTCCTGTTCAACTTTGTCTTTGACTTCTGTTGAATAGTACAATTGATGTGGACCACTCAAGAAACCACCATGCTTGTAATGGAGCATGGCTGTCTTGTGTTGTATGCTGCTTACCAAGTTTACTGGTTCTTCTTATGCTGAGTCACTCGATATTCTTGAATTACTAGGTACTCATCCTGTGCTGATTTGAAGAATACACTCTACCTTGTGCTGGTAGACTAGGCAGCATACTAGACACTAGACACAGCAATATTTGCTGTCTATACATAAACAAACTTGTGCTGGCTGTACATAACATTTTAGTGCAAATAAATTACAGTTTTGTCATAATTAAATCCTTAATTATTTTGGGGACTCAACAATCTCGTCCTATTTGATGATGATAAAACGTATGACATTTAGAGAAAACACTAAAGCTAGTACAGAGGGACTTATTGAAAAATAGGCAGTAAACTTGTCCCTTTTTAAGTTTGTTTTGGGATCTTTTGCTGAGTTATCTATATCTTATAATTTGATATGATTTTAAAGATAAACTCATTTCACTTTCATTACAAAAGAGTATATACAGTAATTGTGTAACACCCCATTTTTCAGTTATGCGTTATTTCGAACGTCATTCGAAATACGAGGCATGTAAGCATATATTTGGATCCTAAATAAAGTTTGAGTTGATGTTTCAAAACCTTACCATTAGAAAGGAAATCTCATTACATTTCCAACGATATTTGATTCATCGAAAACGGATTTACGGTTTGAAAGTTACGACCAAAACAAGTTCAGAAAACTGATTCAGTTAATCTGGATGCCATCCAACCTTTTTGGACGCCGTCCAAAAGGCCTGATGGGCCAGCTGTGATATTTTGAAGTTTTTAAAAGAGGGTATTTGGGTCTTTTCACTTGGGGGTCGTTTGGGCCATCAAAACTGATCTAAACTCACCCTTATCCTCATTTTCACCCACAAACACTCCCAACCAAACCCTAGAGAGAGAGAGGAGTTTCTAGAGAGAGGAAGCTTGGATTAGTGATGAAGGTGGTATTTTTGCCCAAATTGGAGTGGTTCTTGGTGCTTGTTGGTGATTCTAGCTACTAGAGCTCGTTTTGGTGCTTGAGGTAAACCCTAATCCGAATTGTAGTGTTTGATTTCTTGTTTGAGTTAGGGTTAATGTTAGTTAGAGTTATAAACCTATTTATTATGAAATTTGGGGGTTTTGGGTAAGATTCATGTAAGTAAGCCTAAATGGGTGACTTAGGGTTTCAATTGATGAAATTGTTAGTTTGGACCTTGCATGTGTTGGTTAAACCTTAGAACACTTGTGTTGACTTGATTTTTGGGTGTAAACCCTAATTTAGGTCAAAATGGGTCAAATGGGTATTTTGGGTCAAGTAAGCTTGATTCAGTGTCAAATGAAGTTTTGAGTCGAGTTTTGGTGAATCAAGTATGTAAATACTTGATTTAGGTGTTAATTGATGTTTTGGAAATATAACCACTAGTCGTTAGTGATTATGGGGCGCTTTATGACTTTGGTCAAAATGAGTAATTTGAATTAGGTCAAAATTGAGGATGACACTAATTTGGATTAAATGAATGTTAAATGCTTTTGTTAAGCGTTAAATGATTTTTTTGGATGTAATTACTCGCGAGAAGTGATTTTGAGTTAAAGTGATATTTTAACATAAGTCAAAGGTAGTCAAAAGCAATATGGGTTAATATTGCACGTGTTGGGGTTTTTGATGTATTTGGCGTTTGAAATGATTACTACTTAAGTAGTAATTTAGTGTTAAGACCTAGGTTGGTCTAATTGGTGTCAAGTATAATTTGAGTTAAATTGTACTTTGTAGAGTGGGTTTAAATTACCACCCGAAGTGGTAATTGGTTTGTGTCCATTAGGTGTTAAATGAGCGGGTTTTGGCGAGCAAGGTGTGATCCCTCGGCTAGGGGATGTTTGTGTCGGGTTCTCTTTTAGGGAATGGCTATTTATGTGTATATTGTACCTATGTGTGATATAGGTGGTTACTTACTCGGATTTGAGGACGGAGATCATGTTATACATGACTTGTGCGGGCATTCCAACGTGAGTGGAATAATTATATATGTATGTATATGATTTATTTACTTGTGGGGTATGGGTTTAAAGTTCGATGTTGACGATACCATATCCTCGTGCGAGTTGCTATTTAATGTATGGAGTTAAAGTTCGATGTTGACGATGCCATACCATTATTGTTTGTTGGATGAGGGTTTAAAGTTCGATGTTGATGATACCTCATGTATGGAGTTAAAGTTCGATGTCGACGATGCCATACCACTATTGTAGTGATTTTGATGAGGGTTTAAAGTTCGATGTAGACGATACCTCATATGTGGGTTTAAAGTTCGATGTTGACGATACCACATTAGTTGGGACGAATGGGGTTAAAGTTCGATGTTGACGATACCATTCGTAGGGCTAGCCTCGAAACTTGAATACTAATGGATGTTGTGAACATCAATGTTTTTATGTGTTGTATAGCATATTGTTTTATTCGCGTTATATGCTATTGTTGTGCTAGCTTATATTATCGAAGATTTTAGCGTTATACTCGCGACGGTATGCAAATTAAAATGCTAGCTTGTATTCATTGATATGCGGAATTTTATGCATGGTTGCGTAAGTGGGTGAAAGTAGGTAAATTGTATATGTATATATATAATTATTGCATTCACTAAGCCTAGGCTTACCCCTCTCGTTGTTTACCTTTTTACAGGTATTGTGGTTTGAAGCTAGCTAGTTTGTTAAGCTAGACGCTTAGGAGCACTTGGGCTCGATGGGGGTAGCTTTTGGATATTTGGACACGGATGGGGGATTTGGTAGTCCCCGGGATTATGCTCATGGTATCGGGTTGGGTTGTAGAGTCCTAATCCGTGTGTGTGTATATATATATATATATATATATATATATATATATATATATATATATATATATATATATATATATATATATATATATATATATATATATAAGTGGGTCGACATGGTCACTTTGTCGTAATTTGGGTCGATGTAGGCCCGGTGTTGTAAAACTCGATTTTATTGTGGAAATCTCTTAATTATAATTATTATAGTATGTTGTGAAAACCGTTTCGTTTGAAAGTGTCGGGAAGCGGGTTTTCCGCCCGCGTGAATATGTAAAACTGATCAGTAACTTTTAGTTCATTTGGACGCCGTCCAAATGGCTTGGACGCCGTCCTGGTCTTCTCTGCTGGACGCCGTCCAGATAACTGGACGCCGTCCAGATGGTCTATATAAAAAAAATTTAAGTCGTGTTTTTGGTAAAACGAAGTTGGGTCATTACAAGTGGTATCTGAGCATAGTCTAACGGAATTAGGTGACCTTGGAATAGGTGCCTAGTCTTAGACTTATTGACAATTATATATTATTTGCGGGACTTGTAGGAATGCGGGTCAGATTGAGAATTGTTAGTGCCTTAGAGTAGGTGACGAACTAGGACTTGTGTTTGTCCAATGCGGGATTATGTGGGGCCTTATTTCGTGAGTAAATTAGTGCCTTAGTTTGCTAGTGCCTAATGTAAGTAGGCGAACTTGGACTTGTTTTAGTGATAGTTGCCTAGGATGTAGGTTGACTGGTGGTTGTGGTGTACTTGTGTGCGTTTATAGTTATATTGTATATTGGTGTATATATACAGGTATCTATTGGTGCGGTGTCCTAGAGACGAATCTATTGGAGAGATTCGCATGTTTGGCGGTTTGAGTGATCAAGTTCACGGTAAGGACTTTGGTCATTCGGGTACTAGGAGTTATTATTTTGTGTAAATGTCGCGTCAGTCCGGGTAAAGTACTTTACGTGACCATGCGAAAATGGTAAGGTACGCAATTGTAATAGTGACCGATCACCATTATTACAACCGTGTATCTTGGCACCAAGCATGACATGATGAGTACCGAGCGGAAGAAACATGGAATGGTTGGGGTAGAATCGGGACGAGTAGGAATCTTTTATTGGTTCCTAGTATATAGTAGTCTCGGGTGATGTGCTTATTGTCACATCGGATTTGTTGTGAGTCAGAAATCGCTACGGTGGATTCGGTTAATTAAGTGAGTGAGCCAACTTATGAGTTCGGCGCATAATTAGTCACCATACGTAGTGGGTGCATTATTTGAGATCGTCATTGGTTGTAGTTACCCATCGTAACTAGGAAGACCGATTATTGTATGTGTGTGTGTGCGTCGAGGACTTAAATTCCGTAATGGAATACGACAAGTCTAATGATTGTGGTTTGGGGTTGCACCCAGTAGAGTGTGTAGTTAGAGGATCGTGTAAGGATTCCAGTTGTGAGCCGCCTTGGAATTGGCGAATCGAGGAGTCTTGGGGTCATTAAACTCATGGGAGTGGGACCCGTATGATGATGATTGCGTTAGTATGTTAGCGTGTTATGGATTATAGGATAACATTCCTAAAGAAATATCCCTTGTAGTGGTGGATGTGTCGATGTGAGGGAGGGTGTAAGACTTGGTGTTTTCAAGCATCTCTTTAGTGTTAGATGAAAGGTTTCGTGAAGCTATATCGTTTGGCCTTGCAGAAATTGCGGGTAGCGTGTGATCGCTAGGAACTTTCAAGAAGACAATAAACCGTAAGGTTTGTCGGGTAGGTATGACTTCAGGTCATTATTGTGGAGAAATGGGTGACATCAGGTGTATGGAACCTAAAGATCGAGTTTTAAATTCGGTAGGTTGTGGCGAGAGTCTGCATGACACTGCGTCAGCTGCCTTCTTATACCTGCTAGTGTAATGTTCAACTCCGGTGATGGTGTGATCACTTTGTGCTTAGGGTACCCGTGAGATACCCTTGGAAGCAATCGAAGATTTTAAATAGTGATCGACGGGTGATAGTAATTCGACGGTTGCGAAAGTCGAAGTTTAAGAGCATTGCAGTTAATACTTCTTATGAAGTGGCGGATGAGCGAATATTGTTGCTCTTAAGTGTTAGACGGGTAAGGATGACCGGTGAGTCGGTAATGGACTTAATGGTCGATTAGGTCGAAGGTTATGATGAAGCGTTGATATTGCGTTCGATGCAATTATTGTGCCGGATTTGGTCACTCTTCTCCATGAGAGTGAGCAACTGTTGATAAAGGTTCGTTGCGTAGAAGGTCGGGTGATCTCGACTGTGATGCATGACTGATTGAGCGGAGTGGCATATGCCTAGTCATAGAGGCGTATGTAGGACTTTGGTGGAGTTCGCTTTGCGAACGATTAAGGCAGTTGACTGTGAATTGTGGTATGAAGGTGTGATGTCATCGCGTGTACGACATTCCAAGTGAATGTGGATGTCGGCTCTGAGAGCCTGAAGTGAATTTGGAGTAATGTAGAGTATGTGACCAACGATGAGAATGGTCATGTGTGAAATGTCCCGTTCATATTGATTATAAACGTTCTATATTAATTGATTTCGTTGCGAGGTTTTGACCTCTATATGAGACATTTTTCAAAGATTGCATTCATTTTTAAAACAACCATAACCTTTATTTTATCAATAAAGGTTTCAAAAGCATTACGTAGATTATCAAATAATGATAATCTAAAATATACTGTTTACACACGACCATTACATAATGGTTTACAATAGAAATATATTACATCGACATATGTTTCTTGAATGCAGTTTTTAGATAATATCATACAAACATGGACTCCAAATCTTGTCCTTATTTTAGTATGCAACAGCGGAAGCTCTTAATATTCACCTGAGAATAAACATGCTTTAAACGTCAACAAAAATGTTGGTGAGTTATATGTTTAACCTATATATATCAAATCGTAACAATAGACCACAAGATTTCATATTTCAATATACATCCCATACATAGAGATAAAAATCATTCATATGGTGAACACCTGGTAACCGACATTAACAAGATGCATATATAAGAATATCCCCATCATTCCGGGACACCCTTCGAATATGATATAAATTTCGAAGTACTAAAGCATCCGGTACTTTGGATGGGGTTTGTTAGGCCCAATAGATCTATCTTTAGGATTCGCGTCAATTAGGGTGTCTGTTCCCTAATTCTTAGATTACCAGACTTAATAAAAAGGGGCATATTCGATTTCGATAATTCAACCATAGAATGTAGTTTCACGTACTTGTGTCTATTTTGTAAATCATTTATAAAACCTGCATGTATTCTCATCCCAAAAATATTAGATTTTAAAAGTGGGACTATAACTCACTTTCACAGATTTTTACTTCGTCGGGAAGTAAGACTTGGCCACTGGTCGATTCACGAACCTATAACAAATATGTACATATATATCAAAGTATGTTCAAAATATATTTACAACACTTTTAATACATTTTGATGTTTTAAGTTTATTAAGTCAGCTGTCCTCGTTAGTAACCTACAACTAGTTGTCCACAGTTAGATGTACAGAAATAAATCGATATATTATCTTGAATCAATCCACGACCCAGTGTATACACGTCTTAGGCTAGATCACAACTCAAAGTATATATATTTTTGGAATCAACCTCAACCCTGTATAGCTAACTCCAACATTACTGCATATAGAGTGTCTATGGTTGTTCCAAATAATATATATACATGGGTCGATATGATATGTCAAAACATTTGCATACGTGTCTATGGTATCCCAAGATTACATAATATATTAGAATACATGTGTAATACAATATAAGTTAGCTAGGATATGATTTGTATAGAATTGTTAATATTTCCCGTAGCTACAAAAATCAAAAAAATCCAATCTTGTTTTACCCATAACTTCTTCATTTTAAATCCGTTTTGAGTGAATGAAATTGCTATGGTTTCATATTGAACTCAATTTTATGAATCTAAACAGAAAAAGTATAGGTTTATAGTCTGAAATATAAGTTACAAGTCATTTTTGTAAGAGGTAGTCATTTCAGTCGAAAGAACGACGTCTTGATGACCATTTTTAAAAAAACATACTTTCACTTTGAGTTTAACCATGATTTTTGGATATAGTTTCATGTTCATAAGAAAAATCATTTTCCCAGAAGAACAACTTTTAAATCAAAGTTTATCATAGTTTTTAATTATCAAACCCAAAACAGCCCGCGGTGTTACTACGACGGCGTATGTCCAGTTTTACGGTGTTTTTCGTGTTTCCAGGTTTTAAATCATTAAGTTAGCATATAATATAGATATATAACATGTGTTTATTTTATTTTAAAAGTCAAGTTAGAAGGATTAACTTTTGTTTGCGAACAAGTTTAGAATTAACTAAACTATGTTCTAGTGATTACAAGTTTAAACCTTCGAATAAGATAGCTTTATATGTATGAATCGAATGATGTTATGAACATCATTACTACCTCAAGTTTTCTGAATAAAGCTACTGGAAATGAGAAAAATGGATCTAGCTTCAAAGGATCCTTGGATGGCTTGAAAGTTCTTGAAGCAGAATCATGACACGAAAACAAGTTCAAGTAAGATTTCCACTCGAAATAAGATTGTTATAGTTATAGAAATTGAATCAAAGTTTGAATATGAGTATTACCTTGTATTAGAAAGATATATTACTGTAAATAATAAATATTTCTTGAGGTTGAATGATCACTCTACAAGGTTAGAAGTAAGCTAGCAAACTTGGAAGTATTCTTGATTTTATGAAACTAGAACTTGTAGAATTTATGAAGAACACTTAGAACTTGAAGATAGAACTTGAGAGAGATTAATTAGATGAAGAAAATTGAAGAATGAAAGTGTTTGTAGGTGTTTTTGGTCGTTGGTATATGGATTAGATATAAAGGATGTGTAATTTTGTTTACATGTAAATAAGTCATGAATGATTACTCATATTTTTGTAATTTTATGAGATATTTCATGCTAGTTGCCAAATGATGGTTCCCACATGTGTTAGGTGACTCACATGGGCTGCTAAGAGCTGATCATTGGAGTGTATATACCAATAGTACATACATCTAAAAGCTGTGTATTGTACGAGTACGAATATGGGTGCATACGAGTAGAATTGTTGATGAAACTAAACGAGGATGTAATTGTAAGCATTTTTGTTAAGTAGAAGTATTTTGATAAGTGTATTGAAGTCTTTCAAAAGTGTATGAATACATATTAAAACACTACATGTATATACATTTTAACTGAGTCGTTAAGTCATCGTTAGTCGTTACATGTAATTGTTGTTTTGAAACCTTTAGGTTAACGATCTTGTTAAATGTTGTTAACCCATTGTTTATTAAATCAAATGAGATGTTAAATTATTACATTATCATGATATCATGATGTATTAATATATCTTAATATGATATATATACATTAAATGTCGTTACAACGATAATCGTTACATATATGTCTCGTTTCAAAATCATTAAGTTAGTAGTCTTGTTTTTACATATGTAGTTCATTGTTAATATACTTAATGATATGTTTACTTATCATAATATCATGTTAACTATATATATATATATATATATATATATATATATCCATATATATGTCATCATATAGGTTTTACAAGTTTTAACGTTCGTGAATCGCCGGTCAACTTGGGTGGTCAATTGTCTATATGAAACCTATTTCAATTAATCAAGTCTTAACAAGTTTGATTGCTTAACATGTTGGAAACATTTAATCATGTAAATATCAATTTCATTTAATATATAAAAATATGGAAAAGCTCGGGTCACTACAATGTGTTCCGTGGAACGACAATTTCGCGGGATGTTATCATCTTGGCGGTGAGAATATGGAGCTGAATCCTTAGTGGGGGAGTTTTTACTGCCGCCCGAGGAAGCTTCGGTGGTGTTTGTATAGTGAAATGTCGGGGTGTACCGTGCTAGGCCTCAGCAGGAATTCGGATTTCCTAACGAGGAAGAGTGACGGGTTGGTGATGTCAACTCGAGATCGTGCATTTACGATTGTGAGTTACGATTCCGGAATGATATGTGTAGAGATTGGGATGATAGAATTGAGCATGGTGTAAGATTTCTTATGTAAGGTGGTCGTGTGGTACCAAAGGGTGTTATGAGACCAAGTATGCAGTTGGAGACCACGGAAGTGAGAAAACGAAGCTGTCATTACGGGTGCTCTCATAGTGAAAAATCAGGGTTGTCATGAAACCCGGATAGGATTAGTGGATGGGAACAAGTTCGATATCGTGGCGAATGCTGTATTTTTCCTGTCGGAAAAAGTGATCTTAGAAATTGTCAGTGGATCATTCCACTTTATGGACGATTGTGAGGCGGAGAGTGTCAGTTCTGACTATCTCCCGTAGAGGCACGCGGATGTTGTTTGTTTGCGAGAGTGTGTACCCTAGTGATGTGACCCGTAGGTTGCATTGAAATGTCGAGGCCATACTTAACGGACGGTCTGGGTAGGAAGGTTCACCCGGTGTTGGTAAATATTCTGTGAGTCGTGTGGCGAATTGCGAAAATTTTGTGATGATAATTCGCCATTGACGGGATTCTAGTATACGATTAGTCTCCATGCTAGTACTAGGAAGCTGTCTTGTGTGGTTGTGTGGTAGGGTTTAGAGGAGGAACCATACGTGGAGTGTTGATGTTTTGCTCAGCACGTGGTGTATTATTGTCATCCCGGATTAATCCAGTGACGGATGGTCGTGTGCGGATCGATCGATTGAGTGATATGGTTACGAATGTAGCTTGTTGCGAGTTGTAGCAAGAACCTGAAGGGATATGTGGTGTATTTCATATTTTCCTAAATGGAAATTCTGGACGTTAAGTGTGTGAGATATCGCTTGTTGCGGTAGTGCACGCTAGTGATTATAGCGTGTGGTGAGATCTTAGAATTCACGGAAGATGTTTTGGATGTCGGCTTGGTTGTGTTTCGTATGATTGAAAGGCACGACGACGATGGTTGTCGGTGAAATGCTCTACTTTTAAGATGATTGTGAAGTGTATGGTACGAGTTTGGATACTCGGCGTAGGAGCAAACGGTTGCAGTTGTTTTGACTCGAGGGTTGATTACCCGATATTGTTGTTAAATGTTGAGTCAGTGCACGAAGCAAGAATTCGGGTGCGTGATTACTACATGTGTGGCTTAGCTTTGGAAGCGGAAATGTTCGAGGGAGAAGTGCTTAATTTCTAGTGTTGGTGCGGATTACGAGGACGTGATCCAATCTAAGTGGGGGAGAGTTGTAACACCCCGTTTTTCAGTTACGCGTTATTTCAAATGTCATTCAAAATACGAGGCATGTAAGCGTATATTTGGATCTCAAATAAAGTTTGAGTTGATGTTTCAAAACCTTACCATTAGAAAGGAAATCTCATTACGTTTCCAATGATATTTGATTCATCGAAAACGGAGTTACGGTTTGAAAGTTACGACCAAAACAAGTTCAGAAAACTGATTCAGTTAATCTTGATGCCGTCCAACCTTTTTGGATGTCGTCCAAAAGGCCTGACGGGCCAGCTGTGATATTTTGAAGTTTTTAAAAGAGGGTATTTGGATCTTTTCACTTGGGGGTCGTTTGGGCCATCAAAACTGATCTAAACTCACCCTTATCCTCATTTTCACCCACAAACACTCCCAACCAAACCCTAGAGAGAGAGAGGAGTTTCTAGAGAGAGGAAGCTTGGATTAGTGATGAAGGTGGTGATTTTTGCCCAAATTGGAGTGGTTCTTGGTGCTTGTTGGTGATTCTAGCTACTAGAGCTCGTTTTAGTGCTTGAGGTAAACCCTAATCCGAATTGTAGTGTTTGATTTCTTGTTTGAGTTAGGGTTTATGTTAGTTAGAGTTATAAACCCATTTATTGTGAAATTTAGGGGTTTTGGGTAAGATTCATGTAAGTAAGCCTAAATGGGTGACTTAGGGTTTCAATTGATGAAATTGTTAGTTTGGACCTTGCATGTATTGGTTAAACCTTAGAACACTTGTGTTGACTTGATTTTTGGGTGTAAACCCTAATTTAGGTCAAAATGGGTCAAATGGATATTTTGGGTCAAGTAAGCTTGATTCAGTGTCAAATGAAGTTTTGAGTCGAGTTTTGGTGAATCAAGTATGTAAATACTTGATTTAGGTGTTAATTGATGTTTTGGAAATATAACCACTAGTCGTTAGTGATTATGGGGCACTTTATGACTTTGGTCAAAATGAATAATTTGAATTAGGTCAAAATTGAGGATGACACTAATTTGGATTAAATGAATGTTAAATGCTTTTGTTAAGCGTTAAATGATGTTTTTGGATGTAATTACTCGCGAGAAGTGATTTTGAGTTAAAGTGATATTTTAACATAAGTCAAAGGTAGTCAAAAGCAATATGGGTCAATATTGCACGTGTTGGGGTTTTTGATGTATTTGGCGTTTGAAATGATTACTACTTAAGTAGTAATTTAGTGTTAAGACCTAGGTTGGTCTAATTGGTGTCAAGTATAATTTGAGTTAAATTATACTTTGTAGAGTGGGTTTAAATTACCACCCGAAGTGGTAATTGGTTTATGTTCATTAGGTGTTAAATGGGCGGGTTTTGGCGAGCAAGGTGTGATCCCTCGGCTAGGGGATGTTTGTGTCGGGTTCTCTTTTAGGGAATGGCTATTTTTGTGTATATTGTACTGATAATGCTAAAAACGAACATATATTTCATAGCATTATCCCTCAAGAAAGACAAGCTTTTAGTTGCAATTGTTCTATTTACAAGTGATATTCGTTTAAATAATAAAAGGTGAAGACAAAAGATAGATTCGACGAATTGAAGACGCAAACGACCAAAAAGCTCAAAAGTACAAAATACAATCAAAGAGGTTCCAATTATTGATAAGAAACGTCTCGAAATTACAAGAGTACAAGATTCAAAACGCAAAGTACAAGATATTAAATTGTACGCAACGGACTAAAAATTACAAGTCAACTATGCACATAAATATAATATAATATTTAAATAATTCTTATAATTATTTATATATTATATAATATATTATAAACCGTCGGCAAATTAAAAGACAAAATGGTGTGAGCTGGTTTTACGAACTCCGCGACTTGCGGAGTTCGAAGAGGAAAAAGGCCGCGAGTCGCGGAGCCCCAAATTATGAAACTGCCTATAAAGCTCACGCATTCTGATCGTAAAAATATCAATAAAAAATCAATCTCTCTCTATATATGTATACGTAAATATTTATATTTTAATTTTAATTTTAATTTTAATTTTAAATCCTTATAATAAGGGTATGTTAGCGAATGTTGTAAGGGTGTAAGTCGAAATTCTGTCCGTGTAACGCTACGCTATTTTTAATCATTGTAAGTTATGTTCAA
Organism: Rutidosis leptorrhynchoides; assembly: GCF_046630445.1. Classification (NCBI taxonomy): domain Eukaryota; kingdom Viridiplantae; phylum Streptophyta; class Magnoliopsida; order Asterales; family Asteraceae; genus Rutidosis; species Rutidosis leptorrhynchoides. Next base: position 267,842,195 of record NC_092340.1, on the reverse strand, counting down.
CCTTTTTAATTTAATGTCTTGTAGCTAAGCCGTTATTATGCTTATTTAAATCGAAGTAATCATGATGTTGGGCTAAAAATATTAAAATTGGGTAATTGGGCTTTGTACCATAATTGGGGTTCGGATAAAAGAACGACACTTGTAGAAATTAGACTATGGGCTATTAATGGGTTTTATATTAACTAAACAATACCTTGTTAATTTAATATACAAACTTATAATTTGACGTATTTATATATAACCACATACGCTTGACTGGGTACGGTGGGCGGGATATCTATAAATACCAATAATTATTCATTTTACCGGACACGGAACTGGATTAATAGTTAATAGACTTGTTGAAACAGGGGTGAATTACATTCAAGGGTAATTGGTGTAATTGTTAACAAAGTAGTAAAACCTTGGTTTACACGCAGTCGATAACCTGGTGTATTCATTAAACAAAGTATTAAAACCTTGTTACAATTCGAATCCCCAATTAGTTGGAATATTTGACTTCGGGAATAAGAATAATTTGACGAAGGCTTTCGCTCTTTATATTTATGACTGATGGACTATTATGGACAAATCCGTATGGACATATTAAATAATCCAGGACAAAGAACAATTAACCCATGGGAATAAACTAAAATCAACACGTCAAACATCATGATTACGGAAGTTTAAATAAGCATAATTCCTTTATTTTTATATTTAATTGCACTTCTAATTATCGTACTTTTATTTATTGTTATTGTATTTAATTGCACTTTTAATTATCATACTTTTTAACTATCGCAATTTTATTTTATCGCACTTTTATTTATCGCAATTTCATTATCGTTATTTACTTTACGCTTTAAATTAAGTCTTTTATTTATTTAATATTTTACATTAGGTTTTAACTGCGACTAAAGTTTTAAAATCGACAAACCGGTCATTAAACGGTAAAAACCCCCCTTTTATAATAATAATTTTACCTATTTATATATTTGTATTTTTATAAATTAAAACTAATATAGCGTTAAGCTTTGTTTAAAGATTCCATGTGGAACGAACCGGACTTACTAAAAACTACACTACTGTACGATTAGGTACACTGCCTATAAGTGTTGTAGCAAGGTTTAAGTATATCCATTCTATAAATAAATATCTTGTGTAAAATTTTATCGTATTTAATAGTATTTCCTGCTAAAATATAATAGTATTTTATACCCCTTAGCTTTAACTATCAAGTATTTTTGGCGCCGCTGCCGGGGAAACCAAAATCTAGCTTAAAAGCCGGAAGCGCAACGCTATTAAAAAAAAAAAATTAGTTTTAGTTTACTTTTATAAAAAAATACGCTTTTGTAAAAATACGTTTTAAATATTCGAAAACATAGAAAGAAAACAAAAATATAAATATTTTTAAGAGTTTGTTAAATATTTAAGTTTTATAAAGTTTCTTTATTTTGATTTTATAAAAATATAAGTCTTATTTAAATATTTTGTTTTTATTTAAAACATAAAAAAAATGAAATATATATATATATATATATATATATATATATATATATATATATATATATAAAAATCTATTTTTAAGATTTTTATAAAATTATAAAGTATTTCTATTTTTATTTTAGTTTTTAAAACATAAGTTTTTATTTAATTTATATAAATATTTTATTTAATTATTAAAAACAGAAAAATATATAAAAATACTAAAAACTACGAAACCTGAGAAACGAACCCACCTTATCTGAAATTTCAAACCCCGCGACTCGCGGAGTTTGTTGCCTGGTGTACCGCAACTCGCGGAGCCGTCTGACACGGGCCACACAGAAACCCTAACTGCATTAATTACGGAGTTTTTATTATTATTATTAATTAATTAGTATTTAGGGTTAATTAATTTATTATTTAGTTTAAGTTTTAATTAATTTGTTATTTTTTGTTTAATTAGTTTAATTAGTTTAATTAATTTACAAAATTAATAGTTTTATAAAATAAATAATATAAAAATAATATTTTTATAAAAATTGTACTTTTTACAACTTTTAGTATATTTTTATATTTTGTCCCTTTTTATTCGTTTTTAGCGTAACTTTTGTATTTTTCGCTTGTATTTAGTTTTAAATATAGTTTTTGCCGTAGCTTATTTTTATTTCTAGAATTTTTAGGCTTTGCCGTAAAATCCCTAAGTGCTTTTTCTTTAGACTAAGATCTAGGTGCTTTAGAATTTTGCGACGCCTTTTTAAGTTTTAGTACCTTTTTAAGATATTGCCATTTGGGATATAGTTTTTCTTGTAAGCTTTAATATTTTTAGACGCAACTTTTAATTTTTAGTTTTTAATTTCTTTTTAAGTTTCAACGCGCTACTTACTTATTTTTATTTTTCGACACCTTTTACCTATGTATCAATTATTACTCCAATTAGTAATCTCAATTTGCAATTTTAATTTTAAGTTAGTGATAGTAATAAGGTTGGGTTAGTCGAGTGTTTTAAAGTTTTATAGTCATTTTCTTTTTCTTTCTTATTTTTCGACGCTTTTTATTTTTTTCAACCCTTTTCTTTTTCGACCTTTCTCGACGCGCTCTTTTTCTTTCTTATTTCTCGACATTCTAGTTTTTAGGACTTAGAATTTTTTTCTCTACTTCTTCTCTAAATTTCTTAAAATTACGAAAATTTATTTTAAGTGGTTAAATTGATAGACATCAAAATTTTCTGGTTCGTAGTAATAGTTGGATTTGTACGTGGACCGGGTTATTGGAGCCAAACAGTACTCAATTATATTGAGACCAAACGAATCCTGCCCCTCTGCTGCATCTTTTGGCTATTCGAAACGTGGGCAAAATTAGAAAAGTCAATTAATTGGATAACTTATATAATTTTTCTTTCCTTTTTAAAAACTAATAGGATATTCAGTAAATGCACCGAGCAAGACGTTCACCACCTTTTGTACGTTCACCACCTGTAACTCGATCAAGACATCTAGCAAATATTGTCGTCGTTGATTTTTCTTTAGAATCATCATCCAGTCGACCAAGTACTCCAATTCAAATTTCCGATAATCCATTTTTTGAACCCGACCTCACAATTGAGAATTCGGAGAATATTCAGGGACGATTCATAGATCCGGAACCATTAATTTTTCCTCCGGAACCACCAATCATTCAAACAGAGATTGTTGAGGAACGAACCATTAAATCAGAATCCTCTAGTGATTCAGATTCAACAAATTCAATCATGGAGAATCTAGAACCTTTAAGTATGGAAGACTCAATGAGAGCTAAACGCACTGGCCAAGGTCACGCAATTACTCATCCTGACATTAATGCGCCAAATTATGAAATCAAAGGACAAATTCTACACATGGTGACTAATCAATGCCAATTTAGTGGTGCGCGGAAGGAAGATCCAAATGAACATCTTCGTACCTTTAATAGGATCTGCACACTATTTTAAATCCGAGAAGTTGAAGATGAACAGATATATCTCATGTTATTTCCCTGGACTTTAAAGGGAGAAGCCAAAGATTGGTTGGAATCGTTACCTGAAGGGGCGATTGATACATGGGACGTTTTAGTTGAAAAATTTCTTAAACAATTCTTTCCGGCATCTAAAGCCGTAAGACTTCAAGGAGAAATTGTTACATTCACACAGAAACCAAATGAAACTCTATATGAGGCGTGGACTAGATTTGGAAAGTTATTAAGAGGATGTCCGCAACATGGTTTAGACACTTGTCAAATAGTACAAATATTCTACCAAGGATGCGACATCACTACAAGAAAAGACATCGATATAGCAGCTGGTGGTTCTATTATGAAGAAAACCGAAACTGATGCTTATAAAATTATTGATAAAACTGCTTCCCACTCACATGAGTGGCACCAAGAAAAAGATATCGTTAGATCATCTAAAGCAGCTAGAGCCGATTCTATCCATAACTTAGATTCCATTTCCGCAAAAATAGATGCTGTCGAGAGACGAATGGAAAAGATGACTAAGGATATACACTCAATACGAATTAGTTGTGAGCATTGTGGAGGACCACATTTGATAAAAGATTGTCTCAGTATTGAACTAACAATGGAATAAAGAGAGAATATTTCATACATAAACCAAAGGCCTGGAAATAATTATCAGAATAATTATCAACCGCCAAGACCAATTTACAATCAAAACCTGAATTATAACCGAAATGTTCCATACACTAACCAACAAGGTCCTAGCAATCAACAAGTATCTAATAATACTTACAATCAACAAAGACCTAATTTTCAAAACAAACCACCACAAACCGATGATAAAAAGCCAAATTTAGAAGATATGATGACGAAGCTAGTTGAAACTCAAACACAGTTTTTCACATCTCAGAAACAAACTAATGAACAAAATGCTCAAGCATTTAGAAATCAACAAGCTTCTATTCAAAATCTGGAACAAGAAGTAAGTAACCTAGCAAGGTTAATAGGTGAAAGAAAACCAGGAAGTTTACCTAGTGATACAAATGCTAACCCCCAGAATGAAACAGCTAAAGCCATTACCACAAGAAGTGGTACAACACTTAAACCACTTGAAATACCTGTAATTTCTGATGAAGCTATTCCTACTCCACAAGAACCACAACCTGAACAAGATAAGGAAAAAGAACCGGTAGTTGAAAAGGTTAATGAAGATAACACAGTTAAGGCTAAACCTTATGTTAAATCATACCAACCTCCACTTCCTTACCCGAGTAAAATGAAAAAAGAAAGACTTGAAGCCGAGCAATCCAAATTCTTTGATATGGTTAAACAGATAAATGTAAATCTTCCTTTCATTGATGTGATTTCAGGAATGCCTAGATATGCTAAATTTCTGAAAGATCTAATCTCAAATAGAAAGAAAATGGAAGAACTCTCGGCTGTTACTATGAATGCTAATTGTTCAGCAGTGCTATTAAATAAGATACCAGAAAAATTATCAGATCCAGGAAGTTTCACAATTCCATGTTTTCTGGGTAGTCTTAGTTCAATAGAAGCATTGGCAGACTTAGGTGCTAGTATAAATTTAATGCGATATTCATTATACGCTAAACTAGACCTTGGAGAATTGAAACCAACAAGAATAAGCATACAACTAGCCGATCGATCAATAAAATATCCTAGAGGGATAATGGAGAACATGCTAGTTAAAGTTGGTACTTTAGTATTTCCAGTAGATTTTGTTGTTCTGGACATGGAAGAAGATTCTCAAGTTCCTCTCATATTAGGAAGACTATTCTTAAACACGGCTAAAGCAATGATAGACGTGTTCGGTAAGAAACTGACCCTAAGTATAGAGGACGAGAGTGTTACCTTTTCAATTGATAGAGCAATGCAACAACCGCAATCTGCAGATGATACATGCTATTATATTCAAACTATAGATTCACATGCAGAATTGTTAGAAGAATTTCCAGAATTACAAGGAACAGGAGAATGTTCTTTAGGAGAAGGAACTGAACCAATTGATGAAACTGAAATGTTAGCTACACCAATAGCTAATGGATATGAACCAACAACAGAAGAAATTCAAATGCTAAAATAAGAAGACATACATCGATACAAATCATCGATAGAAGAACCACCGAAATTAGAGTTAAAGCCACTTCCAAACCATTTAGAATACGCTTATTTACATGGTGAATCTGAATTACCTGTAATATTATCGTCTTCTCTTACTGAAAATGAAAAATCTCAACTCATTTCTGTGTTGAAAGCTCATAAAACAGCCATTGCATGGAAAATTCATGATATTAAAGGAATAAGTCCTTCGTATTGCACACATAAAATCCTTATGAAAGAAGGTCATAAAACGTATGTGCAACACCAACGAAGACTAAATCCGAATATGTAAGATGTAGTTAAAAAAGAAATTATTAAACTACTAGATGCAGGTTTAGTTTATCCAATTTCTGATAGTCCATGGGTAAGCCCAGTTCAATGCGTGCCTAAGAAGGGTGGCATGACTGTCATTACAAATGAGAAAAATGAGCTTATTCTGACTAGGACTGTAACAGGATGGCGTGTATGTATTGATTATAGAAAATTAAATGACGCCACCAGAAAAGATCACTTTCCCTTACCTTTCATTGATCAAATGTTGGAAAGATTAGCCGGAAATAGTTACTATTGTTTTCTTGATGGATTTTCCGGATATTTTCAAATTCCAATAGCACCCGAAGATCAAGAAAAAACCACATTCACGTGCCCTTATGGTACTTTTGCTTACAAACGCATGCCATTTGGACTTTGCAATGCCCCTGCAACCTTTCAAAGGTGCATGATGGCGATTTTTCACGACATGATAGAAGAATGCATGGAAGTTTTCATGGATGACTTTTCAGTTATCGGTGATACATTTGAATCATGTCTAGCTAATCTTGAACGAATGCTTATTAGATGCGAACAATCAAATCTAGTACTTAATTGGGAGAAATGCCATTTCATGGTTAAAGAAGGCATCGTTCTTGGACATAAAATCTCAAAGAAAGGAATTGAAGTGGATAGAGCTAAAGTAGATGTAATTGCTAAACTTCCACATCCCACCAATGTTAGAGGAGTTAGGAGTTTTCTAGGGCATGCCGGTTTTTACCGACGTTTCATAAAAGATTTTTCTAAAATTGCCACTCCTATGAATAAACTCCTAGAAAAGGATGCTCCATTCATCTTTTCAGATGAATGTATCAAATCTTTTAATATTCTTAAAGAGAAACTCACTAATGCGCCGATCATGATAACACAAAATTGGAATCTACCATTCGAACTTATGTGCGATGCAAGTGATTTTACAATGGGAGCCGTTTTAGGACAAAGGATTGAAAAACGATTTCAACCTTTATATTATGTTAGTAAGACATTACAAGGAGCACAAACAAATTATACAACTACTGAAAAAGAACTCCTTGCTATTGTCTTTGCTTTTGATAAATTTTGTTCATATCTCGTTCTAGCAAAAACGGTGGTCTATACCGACCATTCTGCTCTTATATACTTATTTTCAAAACAAGATGCTAAACCAAGATTAATCCGTTGGATCTTACTCTTACAAGAATTCGATATTGAAATCCGAGATAAAAGAGGAGCAGAAAATCTCGCCGCTGATCATCTTTCTCGTCTTGAAAATCCCGAATTAGAAGTTCTAAATGAATCGGCCATACAAGACAACTTTCCTGATGAATATCTATTGAAGATAGATTATAATGAAATACCATGGTTTGCAGACTATGCAAACTACTTAGTATGTGGATTCCTTGAAAAAGGATTATCGTACCAAAAACGAAAGAAATTCTTCAGTGATATAAAACACTATTTCTGGGAAGATCCACATTTGTTTAAAAGTTGTCCAGATGGAATAATACGCCGATGTGTATTCGGAGATGAAGCTAGTAAAATCTTAAACCATTGTCACACATGACCAACAGGAGGGCATTATGGGCCTCAACTAACAGCAAGAAAAGTTTATGATGCTGGATTCTATTGGCCTACAATTTACAAAGACGCACACCTTCTTTGCAAATCCTGTGATGCTTGTCAAAGGGCCGGAAAAATAAGTCAACGTGATGAAATGCCACAAAATGTCATTCAAGTATGTGAAGTATTTGACATTTGGGGTATTGACTTTATGGGTCCATTTCCAAAATCTCATAATAATCTATATATTCTCGTAGCAATTGATTATGTATCTAAATGGGCGGAAGCACAAGCTCTCCCAACTAACGATGCGCGAGTTGTAGTCAATTTTTTAAAACGTCTTTTTGCAAGGTTTGGAACACCGAAAGCTTTAATAAGTGATCGGGGAACTCATTTCTGTAATAATCAACTTGAGAAAGTTCTCAAAAGATATGGAGTAACTCATAAAATCTCCACGGCATATCATCCACAAATAAGTGGACAAGTTGAAAATACCAACCGAGCTTTAAAACGTATTCTAGAGAAAACTGTAGGATCAAATCCGAAGGAATGGTCCATAAAATTGGAGGATGCACTCTGGGCTTTTAGAACAGCTTACAAAACTCCAATTGGAACCACACCTTTTAGACTCGTTTATGGAAAAGCATGTCATCTTCCAGTAGAAATTGAACACAAAGCATTTTGGGCTTTGAAGACATGTAATCTTGATTTACATGAAGCTGGACATCTACGGTTAAGTCAATTAAACGAATTAGAAGAATTAAGACATGAAGCATACGAAAATTCGTTAATCTATAAAGAAAGAACAAAGAAATGGCATGATAAAAGAATCAGAAGTTCAAAAGAATTTAAAGAAGGAGACAGAGTTCTTCTTTTCAATTCACGATTCAAGCTATTTCCTGGAAAATTGAAATCAAGATGGTCTGGACCATTCATAGTCAAAAGAGTTTTCCCATACGGAACGATAGAATTAATAAATTCAAATGGGATTGAATTTAAGGTTAATGGTCACCGAGTTAAACATTACATACATGGTCCGATGGATGTTGACAACAAAGTTAATCACAATTTCGATACCATAGCTAACTAAGTATGGGGAGAATCAAGTCTTTAAAGGATAATATGTATTTCTGTTAGAGTTAGATTTTCTGTTTTCATGTAGTTCTCGAAAATAGAACCCGAATGGTCTTTCCCTAGCAGACCCTAAAGAACTAGTCTTCTCCCCCCATTTTGAATTTTTATTTTTTTTAGGTTTTTACGAAATGAAGACTTCCTGTGAACTGAACCATGGTCTAATGCTACATGCTTTGATCACTAAACGTAATAATGACACACTTCTGAGTGAAATAGTATCATTAATCAGAGGTAAATTAGACGGAGTAAGAAAAGAATCCAGATGCGAAGAGAATAAGTTACAATTTGGTAAAGGAAAATCAAAATCCGCAGCGAAAAGAAGAGCACGACACCTTGAAAAATGTCACAAATGCGGAAAATGGTCACACGAAGGTAAATGTTCAAATAATCAAACCTTTTCAAACACCGAATTTGTTACTTTATGCAGAGATGGACCGTTCATATGTTTAGAAGAAAAAACGTTAAATGCTCGAGGTTACGCCTATGTAGCCATGGAAAATCAATTAGTCCGACTATCTTATGAGTGGGCTAGAGCATATCACTAAAAAATCTATTTCACAGGTAAGTTTATATAGTTTTTATTTTTATTTTATTTTTATTTTTAACCTTTTGATAATAAACGCTAATTTGTTCGCTATAAAGTATTAAATTGGTATTCAATAAAATTAGGTCTTGCGACCGAAATTATTGATATCATTCAAAAATTTATTACATCACTGCGAAATTTAACGTTTATTCTTAAGGTATAAATATCTTTAATCAATCAACCCAAAATATTTCAAAAATTCGTCATGAGTTAAATTAGGTCATGAAACTGAAATTACTTTACCGAAAAGAAGGGCGTATGTTTTTGATAATATTTGATTAATTAAAGTGGGATAAAAGACCAAAAAGATTTTTAATTTTATTTTTACCATATTTTTAAAATTAATATTAAATAAATATTGTAAACTTTTTAAAATCAATATATTTAAAATTGTAAATATTTAGAAAATTAATATATTTAATATAAGTTTGTATGTATAAAAACAAAAATATAATATAAGTTTGGTGTGAATTTTTAATTTTTAAAATATGAATTTTTAATTTTATGCATTTTAAATTTAAGTTTGGTGTGAATTTAAAAACAAAAATTTACTTTATTTCGCTAAGTTAAAAATATGATTTTTAAAATTCGTCGTGAGTTGAAGACTAGGTCGTTGAACCGAAATTGCTTTACCCGAGGGAGGGACAAGAACTTTTATTTATCATTATTTTTAATCTTGTTGAATTAAAGTATGCCAAAAACATTAAAAAACCCAAAAATCTTAGCTTTTAAAACAATCGCTACAAAAAGACAAATTTTAAAATTTTGTCGAGGGACGGACTAGGACATCGATCCGAAACGACCTCGTCCTAAATAACAAGGGAAACAAAATTTTAAAATTAATTACTTAATTGTTTTATAAGTTAAAGATTGTTAAAAAAAAAAAAAAAATGGCCGCGACTCGCGGAGTTTGAAAGAGTTAAGTACCGCAAGTCGCGGAGGACCAAAATTACAGAAAAAAATAAAAAGGGCCGAACAGATCAGTCCCTCACACACAACCCATTTTGCTGCGAAAAATACCGAAAAAACACTCTCAAAATCGAATTTTTTCACCAACAATCATCACATTTTTTACTAAAATCATGTTGAGAAGGATGCTATCAAGGAATTACTCAAGAAAAACGGTAAATTTCTACACCTAAACACCATTTAATCCGAAAATTAGTGTTCTTGAGCAATTTTATACCCAATTCAATTTTGATGCTTTTTAGTGTAATTATGCTTAAATTGCTTATGTATTATGCTTGTATAATCTAGATTGATGCTATTTAACATGATTAGAAGCCTTAAACTTTAAATTTTGAGTAATCTAGGGTTTGTGTTCTTGAGCAATTTGGGGCTTTTTGATATAAACAGGTTATGGTCGATTTTTGTCATGAATTATTGCTAAATTAAGTAGTGTAACATGTTTAGGTAGTTAAATGATCCAAACTTTGAGCCTAAACATGATTTTTGAGAATTAAAGTGGACTTTTTCAAGTCTAAAATTCATGAACTTGATTTTTGAGAGATAATGCCATTTGAAACTTGTTTAATTACTAATAATGATTATTTTGACATGTTATTTGAGTTGAATGCTTATGAACTTGACAAACATTTTCATATATATTTATTTGAAAAAGTGTAGATTTGATAAAAATATGAAAATAAGCATAAGTTTGATATAAATTGAACATGTCATTGTAATTATTTTGATTGATGATTTTGCTGAAATGCATATTTGGATGCACAAAAATTGTGTTTGATGTGTTTTGCAGACTGAAAGGGGTGAATCTTCATCCCAAGCTCGCATTGCTCCTCCTGAGAATGCGGAACAACAAGATGTTGATAACCATTACAAACAAGATATACCTCATCCAGTTATGACATTTTCAGATATGCACGTGGAAAATTTGCACCCGAACTTGAGATTAGACAGACGATGGATAGATTATCCAAAATACCAAAGGGGCTTGCACACTCTTCATTCTAAAGCTGTTGAAGTACCTAGGGTAATAGAATGGGAACCATTAGAAGCTATAGAATTGGCCGAGCCAATTAGAGAATTACTTACACAGAGGTATGGTAATTCTACTTTTAACGATTGGGTACAATTATTCAACATGCGTAGACCTGTATATAAAGTATGGTGTGAAGAATTATTGTGTAGTATAGAAATAAATGATCGGGTAGCTAGTTTAACCGATCGAACTTTTATTAGATTTTTGTTAGGAGGTTCGATGCGCCACATGTCTCTACTAGACATGGCTCAGGCCTTACGTATATATACGCCTGAGGAGCTAGCATCTGCTGATTGTCGAGGGTTGATATTGAATGGTAGGAAGATTGATGAAAATTTTGATACGCATGGTGTATGGAGTCAAATGACTAGCCATCACCGATTTAAAGGGGGAAATTACTCTTATTTGGATATAGATAGAGCTGAGTTAAGAGTAATTCATAGGTTTCTAGCAAACTCGATTACACAGCGAGGTAAAAATAAGGAAAAGGTAAATGAACAGGATTTGTTTTACCATATGTGTATTCGAGACCCACAAAGCGCTGTAAGTATACCTTATTGTGTGGGTTATTATTTATCAGCTATGGTTAGGGGGATGAGACCGCACAGTATAATAGGAGGTGGTATATTTATTACATTAATTGCTGAGTATCTCAATGTGGATATAAGTCGGGGGGATTATTAATCGAAGAACTAGAACCCCACGATACAATTGGTTTAAATGTATATCATGGTGCTAAGGTTTTGAAGAGGTGAAATAACGCCGCAGTAAGATATAATGGAAGACATCCACAGGTTGAGAGAAATCAACAGTCAGGTAATGTGGGAGGGGAAAATGAAATGACAGAAATGCAAAGGTTTATAGCTTCACAAGAGTATGAAAATGCTAGACATCGAGCATTTGAAGATTGGCAAGTTCATCAAAACCAAATCATAGCTCATTGCCAACATATAGGTAGAAACTATATTCCTACTCCAACGCCCATATTTCCTCCCTGGTCTATAGAGATGCAACCACCGTATCCTACTTATAACCCAGCTGAAGTATTTTATAACACATACGGTTATACATGGAACCCCTACTGGTATCAGTAACAACCCTAGTTTATTTAGTTTTATTTATTTATTTTTGTAATGTTACTACATTTAACACTTATGTTAATATTGTAATAGTTTTTATAATTTTCTAACTTTTATTATTAGATTTTAATAATTTTTGAATGTGGGGTAATATACCAAACTTCAAAAATATGTATATATGTTTGCAGTTTATCTTATGTACACAACAGGGTAAAACAACGCATTTTCAAAGACTGGCATTAAGTTCAGCAAAAGCAACTAATTTTGACGACAAGATGCAAAATATATGTGAAATAACAACAAGACGGAATGAACAAATGATGTGCACCATTTATCATTCAGAAAACAAACACCAATATGTTTGGAAACTTTGGTAAAATTTAATCATTTTTCTACGCTAATCACCCTCAATAATTTAAATTGTTACTGATTTCTGGCAAATGAGGGCATTGCAAGATCTTAAGTGTGGGAAGGGGTTAAATTCTTTCAGAATTTTAAATTTTTTACTTTATACACTTGGTTACCATTAAAAATACTAGTAAAGCAGTAGTTGTATTAGAATCTAGTGCTCTCTGATAATAAAGAACAGCCCTAGCTTATATACTGACTACCCAATTCTAGTAAATTTTTTCAAAATTTTCAATTAAATGAACTCAAAATCATGTTTATACATATTTATGAACGATAAAACTAGGTGTTAACACCGAAATTATTGTTACCTCGGAAAGGACATAAATTGAGAAACAAACCAAAATGTTAAAATTCATTTAAAATGGAATAGCGGACAATAAAAAGGAAAAATAAAAGCCAAGTGTGGGAAAATTTACCAAGTTATTTTAAACATATGTCACATATTAAAGATACTTTTGCTTTGGACTAAACTAAAAAATTTTACCCGATTTACTGTAAGAAAGATGGATCTACACGATGAATCAATTCCATCATTAAAAGGAAGTAAAGTCTTCCGAAAAAGAAACGCGCTTCTTGATTTAGGTCATGAAGTTGTCGTCCAGACCAGCTGTAGGTTGACGAAAAATCTAGAAAAGTCATCTCTAAAATCAGCAGGAAATCCACGGACCTCAGCATCAAACAGGGTCGCCAAGTGGTCAGACTTATCCTAACCATGAGAGGATCTGTCTTGTAAAATGGGGAGGACGCCGTGCAAATTAGCTGGATAAGACTAATGAATCAGATCCCCAGAAAGGATAATCTCCTAAAAGATCAAAAATCAGCTTTAAAGACTGATATTACTCAATCCTAGAGATTGACTTTAAAGATTGAGAATTACAAACTCATGGAATTCAATGATATATAAACTCGGGCTTGAACGAGAAAATATTTTGATCAAAATTACAAACCGATTTGTTTTCTGAAAACCCATTTTCAATGCGTTCATTACCATTGAACGAAAAATCCTAGGAATTCACCTAGAATTCATTAGGTCACCTGAACCAAATCGGGTGTCAACCGTAAGAGCGGTGGTTGCATAGCATGGTCAAAGACAGGACCTTGTGCCAGACCGAAAAATTATAAGGGTGAGCTTTACTATTGCTCCTACAAAGGATAGTAATTGCGTCCGACACGTTTATAGACCATAATTAAAAGCATGTCAGGGGACATTGCCTTAACAGTTGCTTGTTAAACGCTTTCCTTTACAACCGAACAGTAGTTTACCGAAAGGTAATATTCGGAGCAAGTAAACTGGACGTGTTGCTTTCCTAATACAAGGATAGCAAGTGGGTGACACAAAACCATAAGTTTTGAGCTAAAGTTTTCAAATCTGAAACCCACAAAACCCACAAAAATATTTTGCAAACACCGGTGAAGGGTTATTCCGGAAAACTTATCTAGGGTAAAAACTAGATTTAATTTTCAAAAGATCAAATGTTTTAATAAAGATCCAATTTTCTTAATGGATCTAAATTTTATAGTCATGTGGGACTGTAAACCATAACGTTACTACCATTGTTTATACCGCCATATAGAAATCACTGATGTACAAAGTGTGAAGAATAAAGAAGTGATTCTAGTATTTCAAGACTATATTGCTTGAGGACAAGCAACGCTCAAGTGTGAGAATATTTGATAATGCTAAAAACGAACATATATTTTATAGCATTATTCCTCAAGAAAGGCAAGCTTTTAGTTGAAGTTGTCCTATTTACATGTAATATTCGTTTAAATAATAAAAGGTGAAGACAAAAGACAGATTCGACGAATTGAAGACGCAAATGACCAAAAAGCTCAAAAGTACAAAATACAATCAAAGAGGTTCCAATTATTGATAAGAAACGTCTCGAAATTACAAGAGTACAAGATTCAAAACGCAAAGTACAAGATATTAAATTGTACGCAAGGACGTTCGAAAATCCGGAACCGGGACCAGAGTCAACTCTCAACGCTCGACGCAACGGACTAAAAATTACAAGTCAACTATGCACATAAATATAATATAATATTTAAATAATTCTTATAATTATTTATATATTATATAATATATTATAAACCGTCGGCAAATTAAAAGACAAAATGGTGTGGGCTGGTTTTACGAACTCCGCGACTTGCGGAGTTCGAAGAGGAAAAAGGCCGCGAGTCGCGGAGCCCCAAATTATGAAACTGCCTATAAAGCTCGCGCATTCTGATCATAAAAATATCAATAAAAAATCAATCTCTCTCTATATATGTATACGTAAATATTTATATTTATATTTTAATTTAAATTTAAATTTTAAATCCTAATAATAAGGGTATGTTAGCGAATGTTGTAAGTGTGTAAGTCGAAATTTTGTCCGTGTAACGCTACGCTATTTTTAATCATTGTAAGTTTTGTTCAACCTTTTTAATTTAATGTCTTGTAGCTAAGCCGTTATTATACTTATTTAAATCGAATTAATCATGATGTTGGGCTAAAAATATTAAAATTGGGTAATTGGGCTTTGTACCATAATTGGGGTTTGGATAAAAGAACGACACTTGTAGAAATTAGACTATGGGCTATTAATGGGTTTTATATTAACTAAACAATACCTTGTTAATTTAATATACAAACTTATAATTTGACGTATTTATATATAACCACATACGCTTGACTGGGTACAGTGGGCGGGATATCTATAAATACCAATAATTATTCATTTTACCGGACACGGAACTGGATTAATAGTTAATAGACTTGTTGAAACGGGGGTGAATTACATTCAAGGGTAATTGGTGTAATTGTTAACAAAGTAGTAAAACCTTAGTTTACACGCAGTCGATAACCTGGTGTATTCATTAAACAAAGTATTAAAACTTTGTTACAATTCGAATCCCCAATTAGTTGGAATATTTGACTTCGGGAATAAGAATAATTTGACGAAGGCTTTCGCTCTTTATATTTATGACTGATGGACTATTATGGACAAATCTGTATGGACATATTAAATAATCCAGGACAAAGAACAATTAACCCATGGGAATAAACTAAAATCAACACGTCAAACATCATGATTACGGATGTTTAAATAAGCATAATTCCTTTATTTTTATATTTAATTGCACTTCTAATTATCGTACTTTTATTTATTGTTATTGTATTTAATTGCACTTTTAATTATCATACTTTTTAACTATCGCAATTTTATTTTATCGCACTTTTATTTATCGCAATTTCATTATCGTTATTTACTTTACGCTTTAAATTAAGTCTTTTATTTATTTAATATTTTACATTAGGTTTTAACTGCGACTAAAGTTTTAAAATCGACAAACCGGTCATTAAACGGTAAAAACCCCCCTTTTATAATAATAATTTTACCTATTTATATATTTGTATTTTTATAAATTAAAACTAATATAGCGTTAAGCTTTGTTTAAAGATTCCATGTGGAACGAACCGGACTTACTAAAAACTACACTACTGTACGATTAGGTACACTGCCTATAAGTGTTGTAGCAAGGTTTAAGTATATCCATTCTATAAATAAATATCTTGTGTAAAATTGTATCGTATTTAATAGTATTTCTTGCTAAAATATAATAGTATTTTATACCCCCCCCCCCTTAGCTTTAACTATCAAGTATTTTTGGCGTCGCTGCCGGAGAACGCCGAAGCGAAACGCCACACACAAAAAAAAAAGATTTTTATTTTCAGTTTACTTTTATAAAAAATACGCTTTTGTAAAAATACGTTTTAAATATTCGAAAACATAAAAAGAAAACAAAAATATAAATATTTTTAAGGGTTTGTTAAATATTTAAGTTTTATAAAGTTTCTTTATTTTAATTTTATAAAAATATAAGTCTTATTTAAATATTTTGTTTTTATTTAAAACATAAAAAAAACAAAATATATATATATATATAAATATATATATATATATATATATATATATATATATATATATATATATATAAATCTATTTTTAAGATTTTTATAAAATTATAAAGTATTTCTATTTTTATTTTAGTTTTTAAAACATAAGTTTTTATTTAATTTATATAAATATTTTATTTAATTATTAAAAATAGAAAAATATATAAAAATATTAAAAACTACGAAACCTGAGAAACGAACCCACCTTATCTGAAATTTCAAACCCCGCGACTCGCGGAGTTTGTTGCCTGGTGTACTGCAACTCGCGGAGCCGTCTGACACGGGCCACAAAGAAACCCTAACTGCATTAATTACGGAGTTTTTATTATTATTATTAATTAATTAGTATTTAGGGTTAATTAAATTATTATTTAGTTTAAGTTTTAATTAATTTGTTATTTTTTTGTTTAATTAGTTTAATTAATTTACAAAATTAATAGTTTTATAAAATAAATAATATAAAAATAATATTTTTATAAAAATTGTACTTTTTACAACTTTTAGTATATTTTTATATTTTGTCCCTTTTTATTCGTTTTTAGCGTAACTTTTGTATTTTTCGCTCGTATTTAGTTTTAAATATAGTTTTTGCCGTAGCTTATTTTTATTTCTAGAATTTTTAGGCTTTGCCGTAAAATCCCTTAAGTGCTTTTTCTTTAGACTAAGATTTAGGTGCTTTAGAATTTTGCGACGCTTTTTTAAGTTTTAGTACCTTTTTAAGATATTGCCATTTGGGATATAGTTTTTCTTGTAAGCTTTAATATTTTTAGACGCAACTTTTAATTTTTAGTTTTTAATTTCTTTTTAAGTTTCAACGCGCTACTTTCTTATTTTTATTTTTCGACACCTTTTACCTATGTATCAATTATCATTCCAATTAGTAATCTCAATTTGCAATTTTAATTTTAAGTTAGTGATAGTAATAAGGTTGGGTTAGTCGAGTGTTTTAAAGTTTTATAGTCATTTTCTTTTTCTTTCTTATTTTTCAACGCCTTTTATTTTTTTCAATCCTTTTCTTTTTCGACCTTTCTCGACGCGCTCTTTTTCTTTCTTATTTCTCGACATTCTAGTTTTTAGGACTTAGAATTTTTTTCTCTACTTCTTCTCTAAATTTCTTAAAATTACGAAAATTTATTTTAAGTGGTTAAATTGATAGACATCAAAATTTTCTGGTTCGTAGTAATAGTTGGATTTGTACGTGGACCGGGTTATTGGAGCCAAACAGTACTCAATTATATTGAGACCAAACGAATCATGCCCCTCTGCTGCATCTTTTGGCTATTCGAAACGTGGGCAAAATCAGAAAAGTCAATTAATTGGATAACTTATATAAATTTTCTTTCCTTTTAAAAAACTAATAGGATATTCATTGAATGCACCGAGCAAGACGTTCACCACCTTTTGTACGTTCACCACCTGTAACTCGATCAAGACATCTAGCAAATATTGTCGCCGTTGATTTTTCTTTAGAATCATCATCCAGTCGACCAAGTACTCCAATTCAAATTTCCGATAATCCATTTTTTGAACCCGACCTCACAATTGAGAATTCGGAGAATATTCAGGGACGATTCATAGATCCTGAACCATTAATTTTTCCTCCGGAACCACCAATCATTCAAACAGAGATTGTTGAGGAACGAACCATTAAATCAGAATCCTCTAGTGATTCAGATTCAACAAATTCAATCATGGAGAATCTGGAACCTTTAAGTATGGAAGACTCAATGAGAGCTAAACGCACTGGCCAAGGTCACGCAATTACTCATCCTGACATTAATGCACCAGATTATGAAATCAAAGGACAAATTCTACACATGGTGACTAATCAATGCCAATTTAGTGGTGCGCCGAAGGAAGATCCAAATGAACATCTTCGTACCTTTAATAGGATCTGCACACTATTTAAAATCCGAGAAGTTGAAGATGAACAGATATATCTCATGTTATTTCCCTGGACTTTAAAGGGAGAAGCCAAAGATTGGTTGGAATCGTTAACTGAAGGGGCGATTGATACATGGGATGTTTTAGTTGAAAATTTTCTTAAACAATTCTTTCCGGCATCTAAAGCCGTAAGACTTCAAGGAGAAATTGTTACATTCACACAGAAACCAAATGAAACTCTATATGAGGCGTGGACTAGATTTGGAAAGTTATTAAGAGGATGTCCGCAACATGGTTTAGACACTTGTCAAATAGTACAAATATTCTACCAAGAATGCGACATCACTACAAGAAAAGACATCGATATAGCAGCTGGTGGTTCTATTATGAAGAAAACCGAAACTGATGCTTATAAAATTATTGATAACACTGCTTCCCACTCACATGAGTGGCACCAAGAAAAAGATATCGTTAGATCATCTAAAGCAGCTAGAGCCAATTCTAGCCATGACTTAGATTCCATTTCCGCAAAGATAGATGCTGTCAAGAGACGAATGGAAAAGATGACTAAGGATATACACTCAATAAGAATTAGTTGTGAGCATTGTGGAGGACCACATTTGACAAAAGATTGTCTCAGTATTGAACTAACAATGGAACAAAGAGAGAATATTTCATACATAAACCAAAGGCCTGGAAATAATTATCAGAATAATTATCAACCGCCAAGACCAATTTACAATCAAAACCAGAATTATAACCGAAATGTTCCATACACCAACCAACAAGGTCCTAGCAATCAACAAGTATCTAATAATACTTACAATCAACAAAGACCTAATTTTCAAAACAAACCACCACAAACCGATGATAAAAAGCCAAATTTAGAAGATATGATGACGAAGCTAGTTGAAACTCAAACACAGTTTTTCACATCTCAGAAACAAACTAATGAACAAAATGCTCAAGCATTTAGAAATCAACAAGCTTCTATTCAAAATCTGAAACAAGAAGTAAGTAACCTAGCAAGGTTAATAGGTGAAAGAAAACCGGGAAGTTTACCTAGTGATACAAATGCTAACCCCCGGAATGAAACAGCTAAAGCCATTACCACAAGAAGTGGTACAACACTTAAACCACCTGAAATACCTGTAATTTCTGATGAAGCTATTCCTACTCCACAAGAACCACAACTTGAACAAGATAAGGAAAAAGAACCGGTAGTTGAAAAGGTTAATGAAGATAACACAGTTAAGGCTAAACCTTATGTTAAATCATACCAACCACCACTTCCTTACCCGAGTAAAATGAAAAAAGAAAGACTTGAAGCCAAGCAATCCAAATTCTTGGATATGTTTAAACAGATAAATGTAAATCTTCTTTTCATTGATGTGATTTCAGGAATGCCTAGATATGCTAAATTTCTGAAAGATCTAATCTCAAATAGAAAGAAAATGGAAGAACTCTCGGCTGTTACTATGAATGCTAATTGTTCAGCAGTGCTGTTGAATAAGATACCAAAAAAATTATCTGATCCAGGAAGTTTCACAATTCCATGTTTTCTGGGTAGTCTTAGTTCAATAGAAGCATTGGAAGACTTAGGTGCTAGTATAAATTTAATGCCACATTCACTATACACTAAACTAGACCTTGGAAAATTGAAACCAACAAGAATAAGTATACAACTAGCCGATAGATCAATAAAATATCCTAGAGGGATAATGGAGAACATGCTAGTTAAAGTTGGTACTTTAGTATTTCCAGTAGATTTTGTTGTTCTGGACATGGAAGAAGATTCTCAAGTTCCTCTCATATTAGGAAGACCATTCTTAAACACGGCTAAAGCAATGATAGACGTGTTCGGTAAGAAACTGACCCTAAGTATAGAGGACGAGAGTGTTACCTTTTCAGTTAATAGAGCAATGCAACAACCGCAATCTGCAGATGATACATGCTATTATATTCAAACTATAGATTCACATGCAGAATTGTTAGAAGAATTTCCAGAATTACAAGGAACAGGAGAATGTTCTTTAGGAGAAGGAACTGAACCAATTGATGAAACTGAAATGTTAGCTACACTAATAGCTAATGGATATGAACCAACAACAGAAGAAATTCAAATGCTAAAAGAAGAAGACAGATATCGATACAAATCATCGATAGAAGAACCTCCGACATTAGAGTTAAAGCCACTTCCAAACCATTTGTAATATGCTTATTTACATGGTGAATCTGAATTACCTATAATAATATCATCTTCTCTTACTAAAAATGAGAAATCACAACTCATTTCTGTGTTGAAAGCTCATAAACCAGCTATTGCATGGAAAATTCATGATATTAAAGGAATAAGTCATTCGTATTGCACACATAAAATCCTTATGGAAGAAGGTCATAAAACGTATGTGCAACGCCAACGAAGACTAAATCCGAATATGCAAGATGTAGGTAAAAAAGAAATTATTAAACTACTAGATGCAGGTTTAATTTATCCAATTTCTGATAGTCCATGGGTAAGCCCAGTTCAATGCGTGCCTAAGAAGGGTGGCATGACTGTCATTACAAATGAGAAAAATGAGCTTATTCCGACTAGGACTGTAACAAGATGGCGTGTATGTATTGATTATAGAAAATTAAATGACGCCACCAGAAAAGATCAATTTCCCTTACCTTTCATTGATCAAATGTTGGAAAGATTAGCCGAAAATAGTTACTATTGTTTTCTTGATGGATTTTCCGGATATTTTCAAATTCCAATAGCACCCGAAGATCAAGAAAAAACCACATTCACGTGCCCTTATGGTACTTTTGCTTACAAACGCATGCCATTTGGACTTTGCAACGCCCCTGCAACCTTTCAAAGGTGCATGATGGCGATTTTTCACGACATGATAGAAGAATGCATGGAAGTTTTCATGGATGACTTTTCAGTCTTCGGTGATACATTTGAATCATGTCTAGCTAATCTTGAACGAATGCTTATTAGATGCGAACAATCAAATCTAGTACTTAATTGGGAGAAATGCCATTTCATGGTTAAAGAAGGCATCGTTCTTGGACATAAAATCTTAAAGGAAGGAATTGAAGTGGATAGAGCTAAAGTAGATGTAATTGCTAAACTTCCACATCCCACCAATGTTAGAGGAGTTAGGAGTTTTCTAGGGCATGCCGGTTTTTACCGACGTTTCATAAAAGATTTTTCTAAAATTGCCACTCCTATGAATAAAATCCTAGAAAAGGATGCTCCATTCATCTTTTCAGATGAATGTATCAAATCTTTTAATATTCTTAAAGAGAAACTCACTATTGCGCCGATCATGATAACACCAAATTGGAATGGTGGAATCTACCATTTGAACTTATGTGCGATGCAAGTGATTTTGCAATGGGAGCCGTTTTAGGACAAAGGATTGAAAAAAGATTTCAACCTATATATTATGCTAGTAAGACGTTACAAGGAGCACAAACAAATTATATAACTACTGAAAAAGAACTCTTTACTATTGTCTTTGCTTTTGATAAATTTCGTTCATATCTCGTTCTAGCAAAAACGGTGGTCTATACCGACCATTCTGCTCTTAGATACTTATTTTCGAAACAAGATGCTAAACCAAGATTAATCCGTTGGATCTTACTCTTACAAGAATTCGATATTGAAATCCGAGATAAAAGAGGAGCAGAAAATCTCGCCGCTGATCATCTTTCTCGTCTTGAAAATCCCGAATTAGAAGTTCTAAATGAATCGGCCATACAAGACAACTTTCCTGATGAATATCTATTAAAGATAGATTATAATGAAATACCATGGTTTGCAAACTATGCAAACTACTTAGTATGTAGATTCCTTGAAAAAGGATTATCGTACCAAAAACGAAAGAAATTCTTCAGTGATATAAAACACAATTTCTGGGAAGATCCACATTTGTTTAAAAGTTGTCCAGATGGAATAATACGCCGATGTGTATTCGGAGATGAAGCTAGTAAAATCTTAAACCATTGTCACACAGGACTAACAGGAGGGCATTATGGGCCTCAACTAACAGTAAGAAAAGTTTATGATGCTGGATTCTATTGGCCTACAATTTACAAAGACGCACACCTTCTTTGCAAATCCTGTGATGCTTGTCAAAGGGCCGGAAAAATAAGTCAACGTGATGAAATGCCACAAAATGTCATTCAAGTATGTGAAGTATTTGACATTTGGGGTATTGACTTTATGGGTCCATTTCCAAAATCTCATAATAATCTATATATTCTCGTAGCCATTGATTATGTATCTAAATGGGCAGAAGCACAAGCTCTCCCAACTAACGATGCGCGAGTTGTAGTCAATTTTTTAAAACGTCTTTTTGCAAGGTTTGGAACACCGAAAGCTTTAATAAGTGATCGGGGAACTCATTTCTGTAATAATCAACTTGAGAAAGTTCTCAAAAGATATGGAGTAACTCATAAAATCTCCACTGCATATCATCCACAAACAAGTGGACAAGTTGAAAATACCAACCGAGCTTTAAAAGTATTCTAGAGAAAACTGTAGGATCAAATCCGAAGGAATGGTCCATAAAATTGGAGGATGCACTCTGGGCTTTTAGAACACCCTACAAACTCCAATTGGAACCACACCTTTCAGACTCGTTTATGGAAAAGCATGTCATCTTCCAGTAGAAATTGAACACAAAGCATTTTGGGCTTTGAAGACATGTAATCTTGATTTACATGAATCTGTACGTCTACGGTTAAGTCAATTAAACGAATTAGAAGAATTAAGACATGAAGCATACGAACATCCGTTAATCTATAAAGAAAGAATAAAGAAATGGCATGATAAAAGAATCAGAAGGTCAAAAGAATTTAAAGAAGGAGACAGAGTTCTTCTTTTCAATTCACGATTCAAGCTATTTCCTGGAAAATTGAAATCAAGATGGTCTGGACCATTCATAGTCAAAAGAGTTTTCCCATACGGAACGATAGAATTAATACATTCAAATGGGATTGAATTTAAGGTTAATGGTCACAGAGTTAAACATTACATACATGGTCCGATGGAAGTTGACAACGAAGTTAATCACAATTTCGATACCACAGCTAACTAAGTGTGGGGAGAATCAAGTCTTTAAAGGATAATATGTATTTCTGTTAGAGTTAGATTTTCTGTTTTCGTGTAGTTCTCAAAAATAGAACCCGAATGGTCTTTCCCTAGCAGACCCTAAAGAACTAGTCTTCTCCCCCCATTCTGAATTTTTATTTTTTTTAGGTTTTTACGAAATGAAGACTTCCTGTGAACTGAACCATGGTCTAATGCTACACACTTTGATCACTAAACGTAATAATGACACACTTCCGAGTGAAATAGTATCATTAATCAGAGGTAAATTGGACGGAGTAAGAAAAGAATCCAGATGCGAAGATAATAAGTTACAATTTGGTAAAGGAAAATCAAAATCCGCAGCGAAAAAAAGAGCACGACACCTTGAAAAATGTCACAAATGCGGAAAATGGTCACACGAAGGTAAATGTTCAAATAATCAAACCTATTCAAACACCGAATTTGTTACTTTATGCAGAGATGGACCGTTCATATGTTTAGAAGAAAAAACGTTAAATGCTCGAGGTTACGCCTATGTAGCCATGGAAAATCAATTAGTCCGACTATCTTATGAGTGGGCTAGAGCATATCACTAAGAAATCTATTTCACAGGTAAGTTTGTACAGTTTTTATTTTTATTTTATTTTTATTTTTAACCTTTTGATAATAAACGCTAATTTGTTCGCTATAAAGTATTAAATTGGTATTCAATAAAATTAGGTCTTGCGACCGAAATTATTGATATCATTCAAAAATTTATTACATCACTGCGAAATTTAACGTTTATTCTTAAGGTATAAATATCTTTAATCAATCAACCCAAAATATTTCAAAAATTCCTCATGAGTTAAATTAGGTCATGGAACTGAAATTACTTTACCGAAAAGAGGGGCGTATGTTTTTGATAATATTTGATTGATTAAAGTGGGATAAAAGACCAAAAATATTTTTAATTTTATTTTTACCATATTTTTAAAATTAATATTAAATAAATATTGTAAACTTTTTAAAATCAATATATTTAAAATTGTAAATATTTAGAAAATTAATATATTTAATATAAGTTTGTATGTATAAAAACAAAAATATAATATAAGTTTGGTGTGAATTTTTAATTTTTAAAATATGAATTTTTAATTTTATGCATTTTAAATTTAAGTTTGGTGTGAATTTAAAAACAAAAATTTACTTTATTTCGCTAAGTTAAAAATATGATTTTTAAAATTCGTCGTGAGTTGAAGACTAGGTCGTTGAACCGAAATTGCTTTACCCGAGGGAGGGACGAGAACTTTTATTTATCATTATTTTTAATCTTATTGAATTAAAGTATGCCAAAAACATTAAAAAAAACCCAAAAATCTTAGCTTTTAAAACAATCGCTACAAAAAGACAAATTTCAAAATTTTGTCGAGGGACGGACTAGGACATCGATCCGAAACGACCTCGTCCTAAATAACAAGGGAAACAAAATTTTAAAATTAATTACTTAATTGTTTTATAAGTTAAAGATTGTTAAAAAAAAAATGGCCGCGACTCGCGGAGTTTGAAAGAGTTAAGTACCGCAAGTCGCGGAGGACCAAAATTACAGAAAAAAAAATAAAAAGGGCCGAACAGATCAGTCCCTCAGACACAACCCATTTTTCTGAGAAAAATACCGAAAAAACACTCTCAAAATCGAATTTTTTCACCAACAATCATCACATTTTTTTACTAAAATCATGTTGAGAAGGATGCTATCAAGGAATTACTCAAGAAAAACGGTAAATTTCTACACCTAAACACCATTTAATCCGAAAATTAGTGTTCTTGAGCAATTTTATACCCAATTCGATTTTGATGCTTTTTAGTGTAATTATGCTTAAATTGCTTATGTATTATGCTTGTATAATCTAGATTGATGCTATTTAACATGATTAGAAGCCTTAAACTTTAAATTTTGAGTAATCTAGGGTTTGTGTTCTTGAGCAATTTGGGGCTTTTTGATATAAATAGGTTATGGTCGATTTTTGTCATGAATTATTGCTAAATTAAGTAGTGTAACATGTTTAGGTAGTTAAATGATCCAAACTTTGAGCCTAAACATGATTTTTGAGAATTAAAGTAGACTTTTTTAAGTCTAAAATTCATGAACTTGATTTTTGAGAGATAATGCCATTTGAAACTTGTTTAATTACTAATAATGATTATTTTAACATGTTATTTGAGTTGAATGCTTATGAACTTGACAAACATTTTCATATATATTTATTTGAAAAAGTGTAGATTTGATAAAAATATGAAAATAAGCATAAGTTTGATATAAATTGAACATGTCATTGTAATTATTTTGATTGATGATTTTGCTGACACTAATGCATATTTGGATGCACAAAAATTGTGTTTGATGTGTTTTACAGACTGAAAGGGGTGAATCTTCATCCCAAGCTCGCATTGCTCCTCCTGAGAATGCGGAACAACAAGATGTTGATAACCATTACAAACAAGATATACCTCATCCAGTTATGACATTTTCAGATATGCACGTGGAAAATTTGCACCCGAACTTGAGATTAGACAGACGATGGAACCCCTACTGGTATCAGTAACAACCCTAGTTTATTTAGTTTTATTTATTTATTTTTGTAATGTTACTACATTTAACACTTATGTTAATATTGTAATAGTTTTTATAATTTTCTAACTTTTATTATTAGATTTTAATAATTTTTGAATGTGGGGTAATATACCAAACTTCAAAAATATGTATATATGTTTGCAGTTTATCTTATGTACACAACAGGGTAAAACAACGCATTTTCAAAGACTGGCATTAAGTTCAGCAAAAGCAACTAATTTTGACGACAAGATGCAAAATATATGTGAAATAACAACAAGACGGAATGAACAAATGATGTGCACCATTTATCATTCAGAAAACAAACGCCAATATGTTTGGAAACTTTGGTAAAATTTAATCATTTTTCTACGCTAATCACCCTCAATAATTTAAATTGTTACTGATTTCTTGCAAATGAGGGCATTGCAAGATCTTAAGTGTGGGAAGGGGTTAAATTCTTTCGGAATTTTAAAATTTTTACTTTATACACTTGGTTACCATTAAAAATACTAGTAAAGCAGTAGTTGTATTAGAATCTAGTGCTCTCTGATAATAAAGAACATCCCTAGTCTTATATACTGACTACCCAATTCTAGTAAAATTTTTCAAAATTTTCAATTAAATGAACTCAAAATCATGTTTATACATATTTATGAACGATAAAACTAGGTGTTAACACCGAAATTATTGTTACCTCGGAAAGGACATAAATTGAGAAACAAACCAAAATGTTAAAATTCATTTAAAATGGAATAGAGGACAATAAAAAGGAAAAATAAAAGCCAAGTGTGGGAAAATTTACCAAGTTATTTTAAACATATGTCACATATTAAAGATACTTTTGCTTTGGACTAAACTAAAAAATTTTACCCGATTTACTGTAAGAAAGATGGATCTACACGATGAATCAATTCCATCATTAAAAGGAAGTAAAGTCTTCCGAAAAAGAAACGCGCTTCTTGATTTAGGTCATGAAGTTGTCGTCCAGACCAGCTGTAGGTTGACGAAAAATCTAGAAAAGTCATCTCTAAAATCAGCAGGAAATCCACAGACCTCAGCATCAAACAGGGTCGCCAAGTGGTCAGACTTATCCTAACCATGAGAGGATCTGTCTTGTAAAATGGGGAGGACGCCGTGCAAATTAGCTGGATAAGACTAATGAATCAGATCCCCAGAAAGGATAATCTCCTAAAAGATCAAAAATCAGCTTTTAAGACTGATATTACTCAATCCTAGAGATTGACTTTAAAGATTGAGAATTACAAACTCATGGAATTCAATGATATCTAAACTCGGGCTTGAACGAGAAAATATTTTGATCAAAATTACAAACCGATTTGTTTTCTGAAAACCCATTTTCAATGCGTTCATTACCATTGAATGTAAAATCCTAGGAATTCACCTGGAATTCATTAGGTCACCTGAACCAAATCGGGTGTCAACCGTAAGAACGGTGGTTGCATAGCATGGTCAAAGACAGGACCTTGTGCCAGACCGAAAAATTATAACGGTGAGCTTTACTATTGCTCCTACAAAGGATAGTAATTGCGTCCGACACGTTTATAGACCATAATTAAAAGCATGTCAGGGGACATTGCCTTAACAGTTGCTTGTTCAACGCTTTCCTTTACAACCGGACAGTAGTTTACCGAAAGGTAATATTCGGAGCAAGTAAACTGGACGTGTTGCTTTCCTAATACAAGGATAGCAAGTGGGTGACACAAAACCATAAGTTTTGAGCTAAAGTTTTCAAATCTGAAACCCACAAAACCCACAAAAATATTTTGCAAACACCGGTGAAGGGTTATTCCGGAAAACTTATCTAGGGTAAAAACTAGATTTAATTTTCAAAAGATCAAATGTTTTAATAAAGATCCAATTTTCTTAATGGATCTAAATTTTATAGTCATGTGGGACTGTAAACCATAACGTTACTACCATTGTTTATACCGCCATATAAAAATCACGGATGTACAAAGTGTGAAGAATAAAGAAGTGATTCTAGTATTTCAAGACTATATTGCTTGAGGACAAGCAACGCTCAAGTGTGGGAATATTTGATAATGCTAAAAACGAACATATATTTCATAGCATTATTCCTCAAGAAAGATAAGCTTTTAGTTGAAGTTGTCCTATTTACAAGTAATATTCGTTTAAATAATAAAAGGTGAAGACAAAAGACAGATTCGACGAATTGAAGACGCAAACGACCAAAAAGCTCAAAAGTACAAAATACAATCAAAGAGGTTCCAATTATTGATAAGAAACGTCTCGAAATTACAAGAGTACAAGATTCAAAACGCAAAGTGCAAGATATTAAATTGTACGCAAGGACGTTCGAAAATCCGGAACCGGGACCAGAGTCAACTCTCAACGCTCGACGCAACGGACTAAAAATTACAAGTCAACTATGCACATAAATATAATATAATATTTAAATAATTCTTATAATTATTTATATATTATATAATATATTATAAACCGTCGGCAAATTAAAAGACAAAATGGTGTGAGCTAGTTTTACGAACTCCGCTACTTGCGGAGTTCGAAGAGGAAAAAGGTCGCGAGTCGCGGAGCCCCAAATTATGAAACTGCCTATAAAGCTCGCGCATTCTGATCGTAAAAATATCAATAAAAATCAATCTCAAACGAATGGGTTTTATAATACCAAGTATATTTTAACTATCGAGTGATATATTTATATATTATATTTTAATGCTATGAAATAGTATTGTACCTATGTGTGATATAGGTGGTTACTTACTGGGATTTGAGGACGGAGATCATGTTATACATGACTTGTGCGGGCATTCCAAGGTGAGTGGAATAATTATATATGTATGTATATGATTTATTTACTTGTGGGGTATGGGTTTAAAGTTCGATGTTGACGATACCATATCCTCGTGCGAGTTGCTATTTAATGTATGGAGTTAAAGTTCGATGTTGACGATGCCATACCATTATTGTTTGTTGGATGAGGGTTTAAAGTTCGATGTTGATGATACCTCATGTATGGAGTTGAAGTTCGATGTCGACGATGCCATACCACTATTGTAGTGATTTTTATAAGGGGTTAAAGTTCGATGTAGACGATACCTCATATGTGGGTTTAAAGTTCGATGTTGACGATACCACATTAGTTGGGACGAATGGGGTTAAAGTTCGATGTTGACGATACCATTCGTAGGGCTAGCCTTGAAACTTGAATACTAATGGATGTTGTGAACATCAATGTTTTTATGTGTTGTAGTGTAGCATATTGTTTTATTCGCGTTATATCCTATTGTTGTGCTAGCTTATATTATCGGAGATTTTAGCGTTATACTCGCGACGGTATGCAAATTAAAATGCTAGCTTGTATTCATTGATATGCGGAATTTTATGCATGGTTGCGTAAGTAGGTGCAAGTAGGTAAATTGTATATGTATATATATAATTATTGCATTCTCTAAGCCTAGGCTTACCCCTCTCGTTGTTTACCTTTTTACAGGTATTTTGGTTTGAAGCTAGCTAGTTTGTTAAGCTAGACGCTTAGGAGCACTTGGGCTCGATGGGGTAGCTTTTAGATATTTGGACACGGATGGGGAATTTGGTAGTCCCCGGGATTATGCTCATGGTATCGGGTTGGGTTGTAGAGTCCTAATCCGTGTATATATATATATATATATATATATATATATATATTATATATGTGGGTCGAAATGGTCACTTTGTCGTAATTTGGGTCGATGTAGGCCCGGTGTTGTAAAACTCGATTTTATTGTGGAAATCTCTTAATTATAATTATTATAGTATGTTGTGAAAACCGTTTCGTTTGAAAGTGTCGGGAAGCGGGTTTTCCGCCCACGTGAATATGTAAAACTGATCAGGAACTTTTAGTTCATTTGGATGCCGTCCAAATGGCTTGGACGCCGTCCTGGTCTTCTCTGCTGGACGCCGTCCAGATGGTCTATATAAAAAAAAATTAAGTCGTGTTTTTGGTAAAACGAAGTTGGGTCGTTACAAATTGCAAGAACATCATAATGAAAAATGAAATAAACAAAAGATAAAATTTAAGCACTAGAGGGCTATCTATCTTTATCTTTATCTAATTCATCTTCAGATAGCTCCTCTTGTTTGATTTTCCAGGCTTCAAGAAATAGGATAGGTATATCAGCAGAGTCAAATACAGGGATATGAGGAGGTAGAATGATGGGATCTCTTCTTTGTGGGCCTTCACCAGTAGATTTCTTTCCTTTAGGTTTTTGAGAGAGTACTTCTTCTACGTTTACTACTGGTGAATTCCCAAATTTTGTTGCTTTGCTGAAGAGCTCTTGGAGTTCTGGCTTCAATATCTTTTTAATACCACTTTCAGCTTTACCAATGAAGTACTCCAATATCTCCATCCATTCACTGAATCCTAAGGATCGTAACTCATCATAGTTTATCCTTTCTTGAACATTATTCTCCCTGCTGACATTGAAAGCTCTTTTAGAGCCTCTGTGCACTTTGATGATCTTACTAGGATTTGATCTTCTGTTCATCACATCACCATACCTGCTCCTATAATAATGATCAGATAGTTCTATGGTTCGGTCAGTTTCTATAAGAGCAGTAGCAGGTGCTTTCTCAGCAGCTTCTATTTCATCAAAGGCCTTATCCTGTTCCTTGACAATGGCTTTAGCTAATTTAAGGGACTCAGCCTCTTGCTTTCTATCAGCAGCCAATTTGTCTTCTTCTTCCTGAAGCCTTAACCTCTCAGCGAGTTCAACATCATCAACCTCCCTTCTTTGCCTTCCAGCTTCTAAGCCCAACAGATAATCATCAGCAGTAATTTTCAGGGATTTTGCTGTTTCAATCATCTTTCTACCCTCTTCAGTTCTAAGGGCATCACGATACTGCCTTAGATCCATTCCCAGCTGGCGAGCCTCTTGAAATTGAGCTTTCTCCTCATCAGTAGAGAGCCTTTGACCACTGTTATTTAAATATGCATCAATTTCAATGCCATAAGTCAAGGCAGTGATGTAGAATGGCTGATCAAGAGGATGATGCAGCAATCTAACTTGACGTATCCTTTCATTAATAGCTGCTTGTCTTTGCTCAAGCAATTATGGTACAGTGATCTCCAGCCTGTAAGCCTCTCTTTCATATGGATTCATTCTAAATAGATCTGGCTCACCACGGGCAACTGAATCATCTTCCCAAGTAGTGTGTTTATCATGACGTTTTGGGGAAGATGGAGGATACATGATTGATTCTGCAATGCCAGAAGAACTCACTGGAAACTGATTAACACGATTATCCTGTGTTCTGTTAAAATAAGTGAGGGTCCGGGGAGAGATAGGTGATTGAACAAATAAGTGATCTCCTCTACCCCAGACTGTAAAGTCAGCAGGATTAGCCGTATCATCATCTTGATTAGCACCCAGCTCAACCACCTTTGTTGGGTCTTCAACACTTGTAACACCCAGCAGCACACTTCTGGCTGGGTCTTCATTCACAGCACTCATTGCCGTGTCTTCAGTACCAGCTGACTGACTAGTATCAGCTGGCACACTTGCCACAGTATCTTCATCAGCTGCCTCAAATAGGGGTCCTTTTATTAGGGGCTGGTTGTCCCTAAGAGCAGATTTCACCCTTTGTGTGTCGATTGGAATGGGTTCAGCTGATGGTTCTTGTGTTGATACTGGTTCTTGTAGAGGCAGATAGGGAATAATAGCAAGATGCTCCCCCTTAACATCATCAACATCAAGGTCTGTTATTTCTACTGGCTGTTGTTGTGTAACTGGCTGAGCGAAAGATGCTGGTCGAGAAGATGAGCTAGTTTCTGATATTGCATCTAGCCATTTCATGAACACGTCATCTCTTACTCCTCCTGACCCAGTAGATTGCAGATAATCTTTCATTTCTTCAGGGGTCATTCTCTTGATCCTGTCTGCTAGCTCAACATACATCTTTGCCCTTTTCTTGTCATACTTGACCATGAACTTAGCATTTCTTTTACGAGCATCTCTTTTGTACCTTTTAATGCTGATTAGTTCATCATTAATATCCAACTTGTCTGGGTCCAGGCTTCTTTTATGTTCAATTCTGTGATGTTTACGAGCAACATAAGCCTCCCATTTGGCATTGAAGGCATCATTTAAATCTTGCTATCTCTTCTGATATCTCTCCAGTTTTCTTTTCATTTTCCTTTCATTCGTTTGAGAGATAACAAAAGATTCAGCAACAGCCAGCTCAGAAATATCACTGAGCTTACTGCCAGAACCAATATCATCCACTGATGTGGTAGACACACTAGGTTGAGATTCACCAGCAGTATGTATACCAGCTTCAGTATGAGGGTTGCTGGGCTTAGTGCCAGCACCTTGATCAGTACCAGTACCATCATCATCACCATCTCTCCTTTGCTGTTTAGGAGCCTTTTCATGCTCATGCTCCCCCTCAGATTGTTTTCTCTTTTTGGACTTCTTTTTAGACTTCTTCTCCCCCTTTTTGTAATCAGCAGGGGCAGAAGGGTGATCAGGGGAAACATGTGCATCAAGGTCACTATCTGACTCAGGAACTGAAAATGTAAAGTTGTTCCAGTCAGCATCAGCAGGAGAAAGATGGGCACCAGGATCTACACCATATTATCGGAGATACAGATTTGAAGCTCTAACTTCATTTCTTGCAACACCCATGGCTATTTGATTAACAGTGGCCCTAACATCTACTTGTAGGGCAGTTATTTGTTGCATAGTCTCCACCAATTGAAGATAAGTAGAGACAGGAACCATATTAGCCATTTGCTACTCCTGCAAATCCAACCTCTCTGCCAATACCTGATTCTCTTCATTAAGAAAAAGATTCCTTCGATTAGCAGCATCAAGATCAGTTTGAAGACGGGCAATATGATCAGCATATTCATTATGAGATATGATTCACCTCTTGAGGTCCTCATCTTCTTCAAATTGTTTGACAATAGCATCCACCGCTAGATTAGCAAAAGCACATACTTGTTTGACTGGTTTTCAATGGTAGAAGTGGTAACCTCCCCAGCTCTGCGTATGGCCTCAGTCATTCTATCAACAATAGTAGAGCGAATGGTGCTTTGGAGATCTGGCGTAACCTCGGCTAATGTCTTATAGATAGCCAGAGTGGAGATGGCAGCTACCTCATCAGCATTAAAACTGCTGGTTGAGGGACGATCACTAGCAGCTAACGTAGAAGTACCTCCGTGGGGTGGTGGAGGTGGAAGGTCGGAATCTGACTCGTCACCATGATCACAATCATTATCAGCATCATCAGTTAGATCCACTGGTTTGTCTTTGGAACCAGTCACATTATCATAAGTGACTGGTCCACCCTTACCAGTACCTTTATCAGCATCACCATCAGATGAAGAAGATGATGAGGAAGAAGCTGATGAATCAGAAGGTACTGGCGAATCAGGGACATTCTGCATAACACATTTACCAGTAGCAGGATCTATGATGAACTTGAGAGGCCTCCATGTACCAGGCCATGGAGAAGCAGCTGGAGCCATACCAAAGTAGTGATAGTATGACTGCTCATTAACTTGTTGTAGCGTGGCCAACCTCTCATATATCTCTTCTCTTGCTGGTCGATCCAGCTGAGATAATAGCTCAGTCAGCTCCTCTTCTGGTAATTTGCTGGCTGAGACTATAGCACTTTGGGGATCAATGGTCAGCTGATCCACCAGCAAGGCAACTCTGGGAGTGATGGAAGCTCCCCTATAGATGAAGTTAGGTACAACTTCATCAGGATCTGGTACCTGGCATACATGTGGTTTCTTTTCAGTAGAAACAGTAGCCTGAGAAGAATCAATGGTGGTAGTAGCAGAGGTACTAGCATCCATAGTGGGTTCCGTAGAACCAGTGACATGTGCAGTATTGGCATCATTTGCTGCGAGAAGCTCATCAGTAAGCACCACGTCATCTTGGTCACTACCTGTGATAATCTCTTCAATAGAAGCAGTTGGAGAAGTAACAGTGGTAGTGCCAGAAATATCAATATCAAGAACCTCCTTAACAATATTACCAATGACCTTTTCAAGTGCAGGAGGAGGTTCCATTATCATCTCCTC
The DNA here is from genome assembly GCF_046630445.1 of Rutidosis leptorrhynchoides. Classification (NCBI taxonomy): domain Eukaryota; kingdom Viridiplantae; phylum Streptophyta; class Magnoliopsida; order Asterales; family Asteraceae; genus Rutidosis; species Rutidosis leptorrhynchoides. Next base: position 267,807,999 of record NC_092340.1, on the reverse strand, counting down.
AACCACTACAGAATCAGTGGTTGAAGCAGCAATACCAGAGACAGTAGGAGGAGTAGCAGAAATATCAGCAGTAGCTAACTCCTCATTATCAGTAAGAATAGTGGAACCAGTAACCACATTGTCTCCAGTAGAGCCAGCAGCAGTAGAAGAAACAGTACCAGTAGCAGTACCACTAGTAGACAAATTAGTAGCACCACCAACAGTAGCAGAAATGGAGAGCTCATCAGTAGAAATAATAACATCCTTTTCTTGCTCCCCCTCTGCCTGTTCATCTACCCTGCTAAGAACTGAAACAAAAGAACATATTATGTTAACAACTGTAGAACCAAATAAATTTGACTCAACAATTGCATCTGTTGTTGGTCTCTGGGAACAGACTGGTGATTTAGTCAGCCCTTCGATTGAGACAGAGTTAGGTGTCTGTAAGTACAGTTGTTACTCTGCTGACTCATTGGCAACACATGTTGACCCAGATAGTGTAAGAGTTCTGGTTGGTAATGATGTAGGAGTGAGACTCTTAGCAGGATCTAAGTAACATTTAGGCTGTGCAGTGGCCTGAGCTGATTCAACACGATGAGGAACCATCTCAAGACTGATTTGGGGGTCAGTTATGTTCTCTGCTGGTTGTACTGTCAGCAGAGGATATTGCATGATGTTCTTTTTAGAAAAATGTGGAAGTGCCTGGTTAGAAGAGTATGGGTTGCTATTCTTCTTAACACTAGTTTTAAAACCAGTCAGCTTGGGAGTAAAGGTTGTGTCTTTAACTCCAATTTCATTTTTCAAGTCAGCAGTTAAAAGATTTTTAATTAAGTTAGAGATTTCTGCTGTTTGGTCTAGAGACGCACCAGGTTCCACAGCAGCTTTCTTTGAAGAAGCATCAGTTGAGACTGGGGCAATCCCTCCTATGGTTTGCTTGGAGCCAGCTTTAGCTCATTTGGATTTGCCTGTTACCAAGAAATAGTTAAGCAATGGATTCCAGTACTAGAAGTGGGTAGTCAGTATATAAGACTAGGGCTGTTCTTTATGATCAGAGAGCACTAGATTCTAATACAACTACTGCTTTACCAGTATGTGAGACGGTGGTTGTACTAATTGAGGTAGCTGGCTTCTTCCTTTTCACAGCTGGCTTTCGCTGAGGTCCCTCCCCCTCAGCTGGTGCAACACCAGAGGCAGTCGTAGGGGCAACACCACCTTGAGCAGCGAGATACTCAAGCATTGCTGGCGTCAAAGCAGCATATAGAGCAGTAGGTTTATCCTTTGGCATCCCCCTTGCTTTAGAGACAAGTCAAATGATTCATCAGCAATCTGCTGGTAAGCTTCACCCAGCTCATTTTCAAACACAAGGCTCAAGAACCTTGGAAAGGGGATTAGATGTGTTCGTTTGGGTGCAAGCACCATTTCCCTTAACCTGAGGTAGATCTCAGCTGCGTAGTCAATGTTCCTATTGAACAGCAAACCATGACCATTTTTGAGCTCAAAATATGAGCACTGATCAAAACTACTGGACTTTTGACTGATACACTGGGTCAGCAGTCTAAAGAAGTAATACCGTAGTGGTGTATGAGCAATTGGACCAGCATAACCAATCATTTCCAGCACTTCCCTCCTCAAATCATCGCTTGACGGTGAAGTAAGAAATGGACCACCGGGGAATTGAAGGGCACGTCAGAGGGCATCAATAGTGATCGAGCAATTGAGGGTTTCAGTCACCATGCCACGAATACAAGGAGCATTCTGTTGAGTGGTGTCCATGGTGGCAGTATAACAAAATCTCACTAAACAGGCTGGATAGAGTCGAGAAGGAACTCCGGTGATGGATCTCGCCAAGGGGCATCGCCTGATGTAGTCAATCAAAGCCTCATAGCCAATGTTGGCTTTAGACTTGAGAATAGAGAGAGCATGTGTTGCATTGCCTCTGGAAAGGCGAATCAGTGCATGGCCTGATGCATTAGCAGCCCTGATTAGATTGGGGTGAAGATTAAATAGTGGACCCTGTACAGCTTGTTCCTCAACGACGAGTGGAGGTTACTGTTCTGGTTGTTCTTGCTGTGGTTGGTGTTCCTCCGGTTTGTATTCTGTGGGTGGTGATTGTGGATGTTGTTGTTCTTGGTCTGCCATTGATGAAATCGTTGAAGATGGATGTATGAAAGATATGAAGATTTGTGATTTTAGAGAGAAGAGTGTGTTTTTGAAAGGTAAATCAAAGAGTTAATAACCGAAGGTTATTATGTGGAGTTGATCGCCTTATTTAACCTTTCGGATTGGTGGAAAAAGTGCAGGAGAGAGAAAATGGAAACTGTCATCTGCAGGCGCGTGGGCAGATGTGACAGACTGACACGTTTTTGAGGGGACATAGACTGTTGACATGACGTTTAATCGGCTTGAACACTCATGCCTCCCATTAAGCATTAAATGCAGCAGTTTTCAAATCAATTTGAAGTTAAAAATCATAAGATAAATTTTGTATTAAACACAAAAATTCTTTGTGACATTTAATATGTAATGAATTTAATTTTAAATCATTGGAAGTAAATGAGTTTCAGATTTAAGGTATCATTTAAGTATTGTAAGCTATTTATTATTTCGTTTTGAACATTGAATAACCATGATATAAAAGACCTTGTTGTGCTGACTGTTTGACATGTAAGCGGTAACTGAAAGAAATTTTGACTTACTGGTTTGCCCTACATGTTGTGGAGCCAGCACACCAACAAAGTTGCCTTTTATTTTAAAGTTCAAGCATACCCAGCTCAGAGATGAGATAGTTAAAACGTTTCTCATCTAAGGGCTTTGTGAAAAGATCTGCTAACTGCTGGTCTGTTGAAATAAAATGTAGCTCCACATCTCCTTTTTGAACATGATCCCTTATGAAATGATATCGAACGTCAATGTGCTTAGTTCTTGAATGCATCACAGGATTGTTGGTAATAGCAATAGCACTTGTGTTATCACAGTAGATTGGAGTATTTGTAACATGAACACCATAGTCCTTCAGCTGGCTTTGCATCCATAGTACTTGAGCAGTATAACTACCAGCAGAAACATATTCTGCCTCAGCAGTAGATGTGGACACAGTATTTTGCTTTTTGCTCGTCCAGCTGACTAGCCTACCACCCAGTAACTGGCAACCACCAGTAGTACTTTTCCTGTCTATTTTACACCCTGCAAAATCAGTATCTGAATACCTAATTAGCTCAAAATCCTGGTCTTTGGGATACCAAAGACCACGTTTAGCAGTACCTTTCAGATACCTAAATATCCTTTTTACTGCTAGCAAGTGTGACTCTTTAGGATCAGCTTGATATCTGGCACAGAGACATGTGGCAAACATAATATCTGGTCTGCTGGCTGTAAGATAAAGTAGAGACCCAATCATACCTCTATATTCAGTGATATTGACTGGTTCACCATTGGGATCAGCATCTATTTTAATAGATGCTGCCATTGGGGTCCCTATATCTTTTAAACAGGTCAAACCAAATTTCTTTAACATATCTTTAATATATTTATCTTGACTTATAAAAATTCCATCATCAAGTTGTTTAATTTGCAATCCTAAAAATTATTACAAATCTCTTTGTAAGCTCATTTCATATGTCTTTGACATAAGTTTTGAAAAATCTTGACAATGTTTCTCATTTTTAAATCCATAAATAATATCATCCACATATATCTGTACCAGTAAGAGATCACCATCTATCTCTTTTAAGAACAGAGTGGTATCAATTGTTCCAACTTTAAAACCTATACCAGTGAGATACACACAAAGTGTCTCATACCATGCTCTTGGTGCATGTTTGAGGCCATAAAGAGCTTTGTCTAGCTTGTAGACATGGTCTGGATATTTACTGCTTACAAAACCAGGAGGTTGTTTGACATAAACTTCTTCTTGCAGCTTCCCATTTAGAAATGCAGATTTAACATCCATCTGGAATACCCTAAAGTTCATCTTAGCAGCATATGCTAAGAATAATCTGATAGCTTCCATCCTAGCCACTGGAGCATATGTCTCTCCATAATCCAATCTTTCTTCCTGTTTGAAACCCTGAGCTACCAATCTAGCTTTGTTTCTGATCACAATCCCATCTTCATCCATCTTATTCTTGAAGACCCACTTGGTACCAATGATCTTCTTAGTTTCATCATCAGGTTTAGGTACCAATGTTCAAACCTTATTCCTATCAAATTAGGAGATCTCTTCTTGCATAGCTCCTGCCCAGCTTGAATCTTTGATAACTTCATCAGGACATGTAGGTTCAATGGTAGACACAAAGTTTACATGCATACAAAAGTTGCTAGTTGCATGTCTTCTTGTTTTAACACCACTTGCCAGATTACCAATAACTTGTTCAATTAGATGCTCCTTTATTCATCTAGTGTTATGAACAGGTGAGCTTGTTGTAGAACACACATCATCTTGATCATCAGATGGCTTAGAGGAATGAGCAGTAGTTGGAGACAGCTGTTCATTATGAGTGTAGCCAGTACCAGCTTGAGATCCTTCAGAACCAGTAGACCTATGCTCCAGTTGTAAAACTTCAGTAGAGCCAGTAGGTCCACATGGTTTAGACACAGATGGAACAGAATGTTCCATCTCATCATCAGAGAACCCAGCAACATGGATTGGTGAGGGATTTGCTGCTGGTTCTTCTTCGTCATCAAGAGCTTGCTGAGTAGGCTCTTCAAACATTAACTCTTCATCTTCTTGACTAGTAGATGAAATAGGGGCAGTTTCATCAAATGTAACATTAATGGATTCTTTAAAACAACCTCTTCTTTTATTGAAAACCCTATATGCCTTTGACATGTTGAAATATCCCAAGAATATACCTTCATCAGCCTTAGCATCAAACTTGCCTAGCTGATCCCTATTGTTTAGAATGAAACAGGGAGTGTCAAATACATGAAGAAATGAAATTGAGGGTCTTCTGCCTTTGAGAACTTCATAGGCAGTTTTCAGATGTCTTAATTAAAGATCTATTCTAAGTAAAAACATGCAGTGTTCACAGCTTCTGCCCAATATGAATTTTTCAGCCCAGACTCAGCTAACATAGATCTTGCTGCTTCAATGAGAGTTCTGTTTCTTCTTTCTGCAATACCATTCTGTTGAGGTGTTCTCACAGCAGAAAAGTTCTGTGAAATACCTTTGTCAGCACAAAATTCTTCCATTGTTGCATTTCTGAATTCTGTACCATGATCACTTCTAAGCTGCTTCACCAGTTGCCCATTCAGTAGTTCCATTCTTTTGATAAAATTGATGATTTCATCAGCAGCTTCACTCTTTTGCTTCAAAAAGAATACCCAAGTGTATCTGGAATATTCATCAACAATCACCAGTGTATACTTCTTCCCACTACAGCTAGCTATATTAACAGGACCAAAGAGATCCATATGAAGTAGGTGAAATGGTTTCTCAACAGATGAAATCTGCTTTGACTTGAATGAGGCATGGTGATGCTTCCCTTTTTCACAACCAGGACACAATCTGTCCTTCACATAAGACATTATAGGTAGCCCAGACACCAAACTTTTACTAGATAACTTATGAATATCTTTGAAGTTGAGATGTGAGAGTCTCTTGTGCCATAACCACTTAAGGTTGTCTGCTTCCTTTGAATAAAAACAAGTATCAGTTGTTGTGACTGCTGTGTTCATGTCAATTTGATACATGATCTCATGTCTTTTTGCTGTCAGCAGTGGCTTCCCTGTCTTATCAAAAATAGTGCCAATCTTCTTTCTGAACTAGACTATCTTACTTTTGCTTGTCAGTTGGCTTATGTTGAGTAGATTATGTTTAAGCCCAACGACATATGCTACATTTGAAAATGTAACATTCCCATTTGTTAAAGTACCAAAACCCTTTGTGTAACCCAATGAATTATCTCCATATGATACAACTGGACCATCCTTTTCTTAATAGTCCATCAGCAGGGACTTACATCCGGTAATATGTCTCGAACAACCACTATCAAGATACCAAATTTGCTTATTTTGAATGCCCTGCACAGTAGCTAAGAGATTAGTTCTTTTTAGGAACCCATCCAAGGATGGGTTCTGGAAGGGTCATCTTTGATGATCTCTTTCTGTCTGCTAGTTTGCTTGAAGAGGCAGCAGCAGATGGGGTTAGGATTAAAGTACACCGGTTGGCTAAGTGAAACTTGCTGCCACATTTGTAGTATTTTCTCACGTTTGGTATCGGTGACCGGTCATACACTGAGTAAATGGGTGCAGTAAGATCGTTTCTACTTTCAGATATGGCAGCTATGAGCTGGTCAAGCTTAACAGTCATTATCTCAGTGATAGATGACCCAGCACTTGATTCCACAATTTGGTTCACTTTAGCTTTTCCCTTAAGGGCATCTTTCCTTTTAGAACCAGTATCATAATCATGATATACTGCTTTGCCTTTGTTCGACGAATCAGTGTGGGAAGTTACTGACCCGTCAGCTGATGCTGGTCGATTCTTGTGAATCTTGATTGCTGCATTTGACTTGCCAGTATTGCATTTTGCTGGCTTATCATCAACTACTGGTTTACCAGTACAATTTTCATCAGCTGGCTCAGCATTGGTGGAATTTGAACACGAAGGGGAATCAATTGATTTTACCTTTCTTTGATTGTTTTCAGTAATTTTCCTTTTAATGCGTCTTTCCTTTGGAGTGATATAGTAGATGCTATAGGGATCAGTAGTTTCATCAATTGAAGTACTGGTTTCCTTGGCTTTTACTTCATCCTCTAAAATTTCTTTCATGGACGGTGGTGGGGTCACAGTAGGTCTGACAAACTTATTTGTTAAGACCTTTTTACCCTTAACTATCTTGGAAAAGGTATTTGGCAAGACAGCTTCAGGATCTGTTTCAAGAATGGGGTCCATGTAAGTAACTTCTGCAAGAGCAGCAGCAGCAGCATAGTCACCAGCAAAGAAAGCCTCAACTTGGGCAGGCACCTGCTCATTTACACACTTAACTGTGCGTTGAGCAGATGTACACCATGAAGCAACAACCTTCTTGAGGTCGTTTAGCTGGTTCTTAACATCTGCTACCTCAACGTGAAGAGACTTTAAAGCAAAATTTTGTTTTTCAAGTTTTGAAATTTCATCCTTCAAGATCTTATTTTCATCAGTTTTGCTTTTAAGTTTATCATTTAAAGATTTGTTATCATTTTTCATAACTTCTTCACGTTTACTGCCTCTACATAAATCAACTCTTAGGTAGTCAAACATTTCAGCTTTTTCATCATCAGTATAAGTTCGAAAATTATCAACCTTATACAGCATTTCAGATTTCCATTGACGTAAATCCTTTTTCCGATCAGCTTCCCTCATATCAGCCAAAAACATACTACCATCATCATCCTCATCAGACTCCTCGACCTCCTTGGTCATCAAACACAGCTTTTTACCAGAAGCATAACCAGCATTATAACACCGGATAATTGGGTCTAGATGAAATGACAATTTTGCCCTTGTGTGCGTTTATATTGTTATTTTATTAGTTGATTATTTATAGTCATTTGACTATTTGGTTGAGACCAGTTCGTGACAAGGGTCACAGAACAGGTTTGTTTATTTAATTTGGACCTCGATAGGACCGCCTAACGATGTACGAAAGATATCAGATAACTGATAAATACCCATGTGTTATGAGGTATGGGTTAAAACCCATCTATATATGCCATGTTCTGGATATTTCTATCCATTTTCTCAATTTGTGAAATTCAATCCCGTACCTAACTCATGCTCCTTTGAAACCCTAGCTTGATCTTTGTGTGAAATTAGATTAATTAAAGCTTAGAATCAGATTTCTTGCATCATCTATAGTATATCTCCAGGTTTGTATTCGATTTCATGCTATGATTCTTGTTGAAATTGGGTTTTTGTGTTCTAATGGGTTTTGGTTGAATTCATGCTTGATTCTTGATCTAAATGTGTTTGATATGTTCAATTGATGTTAGAAATATGTTTTATATAGTTTATATGATGTTTTGGGAGTGGTTTTGGTGTTAGATCTTGCAAAAATCGAGTTTTTGGGCCAAAATGGCAAAAATTAGCGAGCTGGAATGTTCTAACAGCTCCCACACTTCTGATAGGTCACTCATATATGTGACCACGCGTTTGAGGCTCAACCACACGGTTGAGGACTCACTCGCACGAGTGAGGTCTCATCTGCGCGAGTGACCATTGGTCAGTTTTTGGTAAAATTGAAAAGGCTGTAACTTTCAAACCGTAACTCAGTTTTCGATGAATAAACTATTGTTGGAATCATCTTGTAGTTTACTTTACAATTATAAGGTTTTAATAAGCTATATAAAACTTTATTTTAGTCAGAAGAAGGGATTTTGTTGTGTATGTCTTGTTTTGTACTCGTTTAGGGTCGTTATTGATTGAGTTTATGTTGTAGACTTATAATATGATGAATATATGATAATATGACCTAGTTTATAGTATTTATAATTTATATTATTGGTTAGAACACTTTACTGACTTTGTTTATGATGTTTTCAGGTGATCAGGAGAAGTGAAGACTCAGAAATATAAGACCTCTGAGTTCTTCTTGTACTGGTTTTCGGTGAGTGGGTTAATCTAGTCATTAAGGCATATAGTAACATGACCTAGACCATTGACCTAGTTGCTATGCTTCGAACCTATATTGTTATGTGTTATGGACTGTGTCCTCGCGCGTTTGTTTGACCGACCTTGCTTCTGATCAGGTCGGGAGAGATCAACCTTGCTTTTGATCAGGTTGGGCTCATTGATGTTGTATGATCAATATAAGTCAGAATCACACGTTCGTCGCATGTGGAAGACTTATACTAGTGATACAGAGTTATGAGTTTTCGGTAGATACTAGTCCGATCAACTGGGGTCGTTGGCCCAGCCAGGCCGCCGAGTCTCTCAAGGGGTTGCTTCGGATTACCCAGACAGTTGCTTTGGATTGACCGTTGTTGTAGATGTTTTATTGCTTTGGTGGTATTTGGATTTAGTTGATTGTTGACTATTGTTTGATATTTCTTTTTATGTTATATGCTAATGGTAGATTGCTTTATTTCTGCATGTTCTAGTGGTATGTGATTAACTATCCGATTAATTTGATGATGCGTGTTTTAGTGATTGTACCTGTATGCTTTAGTTGTTAGATTAGTCCATTCACTTAGCTTCGTGCTAACCCCTCCACCTTCCCCCTTGCAGTTTGTAGGTTTTTTTGCTTTTGTGGTCATGGGAGAAGATGACCGTGTTGGGTTGTGTTCGAAAAATCTAGAACTCTGATGTTGTCTATATGAAATCGAATATTAACGTAACACCAGTTTTTGATAACAATGTATTTATGAATGAAGTTGTAATAATTATGTTTATGTTTGTACGTAAGGGCTTATTTTGTAAACAAGACTTCCGCTGTGTTATTTTAAAAAAAAGTACGGTGTTACAACTTGGTATCAGAGCATAGGTTTGTCCGCATCGACATTGTACTTGAATGTCATGTTCTCAAACCTTGAGAGGATCTTGTCGAACATAACACAAAGGGAACGGGTTAAGTGAATGTAGGAGCTTTTATGTGTTAGTTGATAAGCACTAACCGCTTATCTACTAAGAGTTTGTGTGAGATGTTGTGGTAGTGCAGATATGTCAGGTAATCAAGATGCTGCCCCCAATGCCTCCGGAATCTTTAGAGCTCCTGTTGAAGATGGTCATGTATCAGAGGAAGAAGTATCAGAAGAAGTGTTAGATCTTCAGAGTCAGTTGAAAGAAGCTGAGGATAGGATCAAAGAGCTTGAACAACAAGTGAGGTCGCATTCTAACACCACATCAATAAATCAAAGCTTTCCTCCAAGTATTTACCCAGAGTTTGGAAACATTTCTCAATAACAGTATGTGCCACCTCAGTATCAGATACCATCTCAGTTCAATCCACTACTTCCGAATCAAGTGATGTACCCGTTTCAGACACCATTCTTCCAACCACCGATGTTTGAAAAGAAGAAGTGCTCGTATAAGGACTTTCTTAATTGTCAGCCTTCAGAGTATACTGGTAAAACTTGAAATGTCCCGTTCATATTGATTATAAACGTTCCATATTAATTGATTTCGTTGCGAGGTTTTGACCTCTATATGAGACGTTTTTCAAAGACTGCATTCATTTTTAAAACAACCATAACCTTTATTTTATCAATAAAGGTTTTAAAAACATTATGTAGATTATCAAATAATGATAATCTAAAATATACTGTTTACACACGACCATTACATAATGGTTTACAAAAGAAATATATTACATCGACATATGTTTCTTGAATGCAGTTTTTACACAATATCATACAAACATGGACTCCAAATCTTGTCCTTATTTTAGTATGCAACAGCGGAAGCTCTTAATATTCACCAGAGAATAAACATGCTTTAAACGTCAACAAAAATGTTGGTGAGTTATAGGTTTAACCTATATATATCAAATCGTAACAATAGACCACAAGATTTCATATTTCAATACACATCCCATACATAGAGATAAAAATCATTCATATGGTGAACACCTGGTAACCGACATTAACAAGATGCATATATAATAATATCCCCATCATTCCGGGACAACCTTCGGATATGATATAAATTTCAAAGTACTAAAGCATCCGGTACTTTGGATGGGGTTTGTTAGGCCCAATAGATCTATCTTTAGGATTCGCGTCAATTAGGGTGTCTGTTCCCTAATTCTTAGATTACCAGACTTAATAAAAAGGGGCATATTTGATTTCGATAATTCAACCATAGAATGTAGTTTCACGTACTTGTGTCTATTTTGTAAATCATTTATAAAACCTGCATGTATTCTCATCCCAAAAATATTAGATTTTAAAAGTGGGACTATAACTCACTTTCACAGATATTTCCTTCCTCGGAAATAAGACTTGGCCACGGATTGATTCACGAACCTATACAAATATGTACATATTTATCAAAGTATGATCAAAATAAAATTACAACCATTTTTATTATGTTTTAAAGATTTGGGTGTATTAAGTCGGCTGTCCTCGTTAGTAACCTACAACTAGTTATTCACAGTTAGATGTACAGAAATAGATCGATATATATTATCTTGAATCAATCCATGACCCAGTGTATACACATCTCAGGCTAGATCACAACTCAAAGTATATATATTTTTGGAATCAACCTCAACCCTGTATAGCTAACTCCAACATTACTGCAAATAGAGTGTCTATGGTTGTTCCAAATAATATATATACATGAGTCGATATGATACGTCAAAACATTTGCATACGTGTCTATGATATCCCATGATTACATAATATATTATAATACATGTATAATACAATATAAGTTAGCTAGGATATGATTTGTATAGATTTGTTAAACATTTCCCGTATCTAAAAAGATCAAAAATATCCAATCTTGTTTTACCCATAACTTCTTCATTTTAAATCCAATTTGAGTGAATCAAATTGCTATGGTTTCATATTGAACTCTAATTTAAGAATCCAAACAGAAAAAGCATAGGTTTATAGTCATAAATTTAAGTTACATGTCAATTACTAAAGAGGTAGTCATTTCCGTCGAAAGAACGACATCTTGATGACCATTTAAAAAAACATACTTTCACTTTGAGTTTAACCATGATTTTTGGATATAGTTTCATGTTCATAAGAAAAATCATTTTCCCAGAAGAACAACTTTTAAATCAAAGTTTATCATAGTTTTTAATTATCAAACCCAAAACAGCCCGCGGTGTTACTACGACGGCGTATGTCCAGTTTTACGGTGTTTTTCGTGTTTCCAGGTTTTAAATCATTAAGTTAGCATATCATATTGATATAGAACATGTGTTTAGTTGATTTTAAAAGTCAAGTTAGAAGGATTAACTTTTGTTTGCGAACAAGTTTAGAATTAACTAAACTATGTTCTAGTGATTACAAGTTTAAACCTTCGAATAAGATAGCTTTATATGTATGAATCGAATGATATTATGAACATCATTACTACCTCAAGTTTTCTGGATAAAACTACTGGAAATGAGAAAAATGGATCTAGCTTCAAAGGATCCTTGGATGGCTTGAAAGTTCTTGAAGCAGAATCATGACACGAAAACAGTTCAAGTAAGATTTTCACTCGAAATAAGATTGTTATAGTTATAGAAATTGATTCAAAGTTTGAATATGAATATTACATTGAATTAGAAAGATAAACTACTGTAAATAACAAAGGTTCCTTGATCTTAGATGATTACTTAGAATGGATAAGAAAGCTTGGAAGTAAACTTGCAAACTTGGTAGTATTCTTGATTTTTATGAAACTATACTTATGGAATTTATGAAGAACACTTAGAACTTGAAGATGGAACTTGAGAGAGATCAATTAGATGAAGAAAATTGAAGAATGAAAATGTTTGTAGGTGTTTTTGGTTGTTGGTATATGGATTAGATATAAAGGATATGTAATTTTGTTTTCATGTAAATAAGTCATGAATGATTATTAATATTTTTGTAATTTTATGAGATATTTCATGCTAGTTGCCAAATGATGGTTCCCACATGTGTTAGGTGACTCACATGGGCTACTAAGAGCTGATCATTGGAGTGTATATACCAATAGTACATACATCTAAAAGCTGTGTATTGTACGAGTACGAATACAGGTGCATACGAGTAGAATTATTGATGAAACTGAACGAGGATGTAATTGTAAGAATTTTTGTTAAGTAGAAGTACTTTGATATGTGTCTTGAAGTCTTTCAAAGTGTAAGAATACATATCAAAACACAACATGTATATACATTCTAATGGAGTCGTTAAGTCTTCGTTAGTCGTTACATGTAAGTGTGGTTTTGAAACCTTTAAGTTAACGATCTCAATTAATGTTGTTAACCCAATGTTTATTATATCAAATGAGATGTTAAATTATGATATTATAATGATATTATGATGTATGAATATCTCTTAATATGATATATACATTAAAATATCGTTACAACGATAATCGTTACATATAAGTCTCGTTTCGTAATTCTTGAGTTAGTAGTCTTGTTTTTACATATGTAGTTCATTGTTAACACACTTAATGATATTTTTAAATATCATTTTATCATGTTAAATATAGTGTATCAATATCTTAATATGATACATATGTATTTAGTAGACGTTATCATAACGATAATTGTTATATATATCATTTCGAGTTTCTTAACTTAGTAATCTCATTTCTTATGTATATCACACATTGTTAATATATTTAGTGAGATACTTACTCATCATAATCTTATGTCAACCATATATATATATATATATATATATATATATATATATATATATATATATATATATATATATATATATATATATATATATATATGTCTATACATACCACAACCTGTAGTTTTTACAATTTTGTAACGTTCGTGAATCGCCGGTCAACTTGGGTGATCAATTGTCTATATGAAACTTATTTCATTTAATCAAGTCTTAACAAGTTTGATTGCTTAACACATTGGAAACATTTAGTCATGTAAATATCAATCTCAATTAATATATATAAACATGGAAAAGTTCGGGTCACTACAGTACCTACCCGTTAAATAAATTTTGTCCCGAAATTTTAAGCTGTTGAAGGTGTTGACGAATCTTCTGGAAATAGATGCGGGTATTTCTTTTTCATATGATCTTCACGCTCCCAGGTGAACTCGGGTCCTCTACGAGCATTCCATCGAACCTTAACAATCGGTATCTTGTTTTGCTTAAGTCTCTTAACCTCAAGATCCATTATTTCGACGGGTTCTTCAATGAATTGAAGATTTTCACTGATTTGGATTTCGTCCAACGGAATAGTGAGATCTTCTTTAGCAAAACATTTCTTCAAATTTGAGACGTGGAAAGTGTTATGTAAGCCGCGAGTTGTTGAGGTAGCTCCAGTTGGTAAGCTACTGGTCCGACACGATCTATAATCTTGAATGGTCCAATGTACCTTGGATTTAGTTTCCCCCGTTTACCAAATCGAACAACGCCTTTCCAAGGTGAAACCTTAAGCATGACCATTTCTCCAATTTCAAACTCTATATCTTTTCTTTTACTGTCTGCGTAGCTCTTTTGTCGACTCTGGGCGGTTTTCAATCGTTGTTGAATTTGGATGATTTTCTCGGTAGTTTCTTGTATTATCTCCGGACCCGTAATCTGTCTATCCCCACTTCATTCTAACAAATCGGAGACCTGCACTTTCTACCATAAAGTGCCTCAAACGGCGCCATCTCAATACTAGAATGATAACTGTTGTTGTAGGAAAATTCTGCTAACGGTAGTTGTCGATCCCAACTGCTTCCGAAATCAATAACACATGCTCGTAGCATGTCTTCAAGCGTTTGTATCATCCTTTCACTCTGCCCATCAGTTTGTGAATGATAGGCAGTACTCATGTCTAGACGAGTCCCCAATGCTTGTTGCAACGTCTGCCAGAACCTTGAAACAAATCTACCATCCCTATCAGAGATAATAGAGACGGGTATTCCATGTCTGGAGACAACCTCCTTCAAATACAATCGCGCCAACTTCTCCATTTTGTCATCCTCTCTCATTAGCAGGAAGTGTGCTGACTTGGTGAGACGATCAACTATTACCCAAATAGTATCATAACCACTTGCAGTCCTTGGCAATTTAGTAATGAAATCCATGGTAATGTTTTCCCATTTCCATTCCGGGATTTCAGGTTGTTGTAGTAGACCTGATGGTTTCTGATGTTCTGCTTTGACCTTAGAACACGTCAAACATTCTCCTACATATTTAGCAATATCGGCTTTCATACCCGGCCACCAAAAGTGTTTCTTGAGATCTTTATACATCTTCCCCGCTCCGAGATGTATTGAATATCTCGTTTTATGTGCTTCTTTAAGTACCATTTCTCTCACATCTCCAAACCTTGGTATCCAAATTCTATCAGCCCTATATCGGGTTCCGTCTTCCTGAATATTAAGATGTTTCTCTGATCCTTTGGGTATCTCATTCTTCAACTTTCCTTCTTTTACAACCCCCTGTTGCGCCTCCTTTATTTGAGTAGTAAGGTTAGTACGAATAATTATATTCATAGCTTTTACCCGTATAGGTTCTCTGTCCTTTCTACTCAAAGCGTCGGCTACCACATTCGCCTTCCCCGGGTGGTATCGAATCTCAAAATCATAATCATTCAACAGTTCAATCCACCTGCGTTGTCTCATATTCAGTTGCTTCTGATTAAATATATGTTGGAGACTTTTGTGGTCGGTATATATAATACTTTTGACCCCATATAAATAATGCCTCCAAGTCTTTAATGCAAAAACAACAGCACCCAATTCCAAATTGTGAGTTGTATAATTTTGCTCGCGAATCTTCAATTGTCTAGACGCATAAGCAATCACCTTCGGTCGTTGCATTAATACACAACCGAGACCTTGCTTTGATGCATCAAAATAAATCATAAAATCATCATTCCCTTCAGGCAATGACAATATATGTGCCGTAGTTAGCTTTTTCTTCAATAACTGAAACGCCTTCTCTTGTTCATCCTTCCATTCAAATTTCTTCCCTTTATGCGTTAATGCAGTCAAGGGTTTTGCTATTTTGGAGAAATCTTGGATGAATCTTCTGTAGTAACCAGCCAATCCTAAAAATTAACGTATATGCTTCGGAGTTTTTGGGGTTTCCCACTTTTCAACGGTTTCGATCTTTACCGGGTCCACCTGGATACCTTCTTTGTTCACTATGTAACCGAGGAATTGAACTTCTTCCAACCAAAATGCACACTTTGAAAACTTAGCGTACAGTTTTTCTTTCCTCAATACTTCTAGCACTTTTCTCAAATGTTCTTCATGCTCTTGATCATTCTTTGAGTAAATAAGTATGTTATCGATGAAAATAATGACAAACTTGTCAAGATATGGACCACACACTCGGTTCATAAGGTCCATGAACACAGCTGGTGCGTTAGTCAATCCAAACGGCATAACCATAAACTCGTAATGACCATAACGCGTCCTAAAAGCAGTTTTTGGAATATCATCCTCCTTTACTCGCATTTGATGATATCCAGAACGTAAATCGATTTTCGAATAAACCGACGAGCCTTGTAGTTGATCAAATAAGTCGTCAATTCTCGACAGTGGATAACGGTTTTTGATGGTAAGTTTATTCAACTCTCTGTAGTCAATACACAACCTAAATGTACCATCCTTCTTCTTGACAAACAAAACAGGAGCTCCCCATGGTGATGTGCTTGGTCAAATGAAACCACATTCTAATTGTTCTTGCAGTTAGCTTTGCAGTTCTTTCATCTCGCTGGGTGCGAGTCTGTAAGGAGCACGAGCTATTGGTGCAGCTCCTTGTACAAGATCTATTTGAAATTCAACAGATCGATGTGGAGGTAATCCCGATAGTTCTTTCGGAAATACATCGGGAAATTCTTTTGCGACGGGAACATCATTGATGCTCTTTTCTTCAGTTTGTACTTTCTTGACGTGTGCTAGAACAGCATAGCAACCTTTTCTTATAAGTTTTTGTGCCTTCAAATTACTAATAAGATGTAGCTTGGTGTTGCCCTTTTCTCCGTATACCATTAAGGGTTCTCCTTCTTCTCGTACAATGCGAATTGCATTTTTGTAACATACGATCTCTGCTTTCATCTCCTTCAGCCAGTCCATGCCAACTATTACATCAAAACTCCCTAACTCTACTGGTATCAAATCAATCTTAAATATTTCGCTACCCAGTTTAATTTCTGGATTCCGGCATATATAATCTGCTGAAATTAATTTACCGTTTGCTAATTCGAGTAAAAATTTACTATCCAACGGTGTCAATGGACAACTTAATTTAGCACAAAAATCTCTACTCATATAGCTTCTATCCGCACCTGAATCAAATAAAACGTAAGCAGATTTATTGTCAATAAGAAACGTACCCGTAACAAGCTCCGGGTCTTCCTGTGCCTCTGCCGCATTAATATTGAAAACTCTTTCGCGGCCTTTTCCATTCGTGTTCTCCTGGTTCGGGAAATTTCTAATAATGTGGCCCGGTTTTCCACATTTATAACAAACTACATTGGCATAACTTGCTCCGACACTACTTGCTCTGCTATTACGCGTTCCGACACCATTTGTTCCTTTCGTTCTGTTAACCCCTAGTCCGTAGACCTCACACTTTGCCGCACTATGACCATTTCTTTTACACTTGTTGCAAAATTTGGTGCAGAACCCCGAGTGATACTTTTCACACCTTTGGCATAGCTGCTTCTGATTGTTGTTGTTGTTGTTGTTGTTGTTGTTGTGTTACCGTTTGTTGTAGTTGCGATTGATGTTGCGATTGTTGGGATAGTTGTTGTTGTTTTGGTGACTCTTATCACCGTTTTCCTCCCATTTTCTTTTGGCTAGCTTCACGTTGGCCTCTTCAGCCGCCTGTTCTTTAATTCTTCCCTCAATCTGGTTCACTAGTTTGTGAGCCATTCTACATGCCTTTTCTATGGAGGCAGGCCCGTGTGAACTTATATCTTCTTGGATTCTCTCAGGTAACCCTTTCACAAACGCGTCGATCTTCTCTTCCTCATCTTCGAACGCTCTCGGACACAATAGGCACAATTCTGTGAATCGTCTTTTGTACAAAGTAATATCGAATCCCTGTGTTCGTAACCCTCTAAGTTCTGACTTGAGCTTATTGACCTCAGTTTTAGGACGGTACTTCTCGTTTATCAAGTGCTTGAATGCTAACCACGGTAGCGCGTAAGCAGCATCTTGTCCCACTTGCTCTAGATAGGTATTCCACCATGTTAACGCAATACCTATAAAGGTATGCGTAGCGTACTTCACTTTGTCTCCTTCAGCACACTTACTTATGGCAAACACCGATTCAACTTTCTCGGTCCACCGTTTCAATCCGATTGGTCCTTCGTTATAACAACCCTCACTTTTCGACTTCCGATTTTACTAAAATAACCTAGAGTTGTTATATACGAATAAATTTAACGTTGACCGAATAAACGTACGCTTAAAATAAATAATATAATTATAAATATTATAAATAAGATTATGATATATAATATAACATAATTACATCAATGAATATATATATAATATTTATATTACTTTTGTTATTTAGTTAATAGAATATATAATTAACTAAATAATACATAATATTATAACATTTATAAAACTAATAAAAACTATAAATTAATAATCATAAATTTTAATTTTTATAAAAACTAAATATAATAATAATTTTTATATAAAATTCGTATTTAATAATTAAACAAATATAGAAATAAAATGTTAAATGTTCTTAGAAATATATTAAACAAATTTTTTTTTAGAATTTTATACAAAAAAAAATCAAAACTATATCTACTTTTAATAAATAAATACAAAAATACAAACTACTTTTTCTTTTAAGATTTACTTTTAATAAAAATACAAACTACTTTTATTTTAAGATTTACTTTTAATAAAAATACAAACTACTTTTTCTTATTTTAACTTTTAAGATTTACTTTTAATAAAAATACAAACTACTTTTTATTATTTTAACTTTTAAGATTTACTTTTAATAAAAATACAAACTACTTTTTCTTATTTTAACTTTTAAGATTTACTTTTAATAAAAATACAAAATATTTTTTTTATTTTAACTTTTAAGATTTTACTTTTAATAAAAATATAAACTACTTTTTCTTATTTTAACTTTTATGATTTTACTTTTAATAAAAATACAAACTACTTTTTCTTATTTTAACTTTTAAGATTTACTTTTAATAAAAATACAAAATACTTTTTCTTATTTTAACTTTTAAGATTTTACTTTTAATAAAAATACAAACTACTTTTTCTTATTTTAACTTTTAAGATTTTACTTTTAATAAAAATACAAACTACTTTTTTTTATTTTAACTTTTAAAATTTACTTTTAATAAAAATACAAAATACTTTTTCTTATTTTAACTTTTAAGATTTTACTTTTAATAAAAATACAAACTACTTTTTCTTATTTTAACTTTTAAGATTTTACTTTTAATAAAAATACAAACTACTTTTTCTTATTTTAACTTTTAAGATTTACTTTTAATAAAAATACAAAATACTTTTTCTTATTTTAACTTTTAAGATTTTACTTTTAATAAAAATACAAACTACTTTTTCTTATTTTAACTTTTATGATTTTACTTTTAATAAAAATACAAACTACTTTTTCTTATTTTAACTTTTAAGATTTACTTTTAATAAAAATACAAAATACTTTTTCTTATTTTAACTTTTAAGATTTTACTTTTAATAAAAATACAAACTACTTTTTCTTATTTTAACTTTTAAGATTTTACTTTTAATAAAAATACAAACTACTTTTTCTTATTTTAACTTTTAAAATTTACTTTTAATAAAAATACAAAATACTTTTTCTTATTTTAATTTTTAAGATTTTACTTTTAATAAAAATACAAACTACTTTTTCTTATTTTAACTTTTAAGATTTTACTTTTAATAAAAATACAAACTACTTTTTCTTATTTTAACTTTTAAGATTTACTTTTAATAAAAATACAAAATAATTTCTCTTATTTTAACTCTTAAGATTTACTTATTTTATTTTAATTTTTTTTTACCTAACATTTTCAACTATAAATACCACATACATTTCTCATTTCAAACTTACACCTTAATCTCTCATTTCTCTCTTAAAGAACTACTTCTAGTTGATATCTCGGTCACTTACTTGCTTTACTTTCCTTTCTTGCGTGGAATACTTCAACTGCTATTTAAGGTGAGTTTCATTTGCTCCCTTTTTAATTGCTTTGCAATTTACATTTTTGGGCTGAGAATACATGCGCTGTTTTATAACTGTTTTATGAAATGAATACAAACACTAAAACTGATTTTGCGTGAGTTTCATTTGCTCCCATTTTACTCTTTACATTTTTGGGGCTGAGAATACATGCAAATGTTTTATTAACTGTTTTACAATAATTATATGCGTGAGTTTCATTACTCCCTTTTTATATATATTTTTGGGCTGAGAATATATGCGATGTTTTATAAATGTTTTACGAAATAGGCACAAGTACTAAAACTAATTCTACGTGGGTTAGAATCAAAAATCTCCTAGCTTGGTAACTTTAACTATTGGTTTATGAACTGGTAGGCACGAATCCTAGAGATAGATCTATCGGGTCTTACACCCCCACAGGGTGATGTTGTTCTAGTCACTACTAAACTAGAAGAACGGGTGTTTAGTACTTCGAGGTTAACGTAACGCACTTGATTCGGTGCAAATATTATTATAACTCAGGGGTACACACTCTTGTTAAGGCTAGTTACTGGGTGCCCACAACTTATAGAATGCTTTTATACACTTGCTAGTGTACGGATATTTATGAAACTGAAATCTTGTGGCCTATTATTATAACGGAAATGATTGATTTTGATAAACTAATGAACTCACCAACCTTTTTGGTTGACACTTTAAGCATGTTTTGTCTCAGGTGACGAATAAGATGATTGCCATGATTGCTACCTGATGAATTGAATGCTGCTATATGGAGTCTTCATTTCATTACATTTACTTTGCATTAAGACTATTATTATTATTTCAGTTTAAATTTGATGTAAAACTTTTAACGCTTCCGCTGTTTTATTAATAAATGTTTTATTCAAAACGTCTCATATAGAGTCGTTCTCGTTTATACAACTGTGATTTGATATAATTAGTCACAAATACCCTAGGCCCTAATTTGGGGGTGTGACAGATTGGTATCAGAGCAGGTTGTTGTAGAGAACCAGGATTGCATTTTATGTGTGCCTTATACAATTAGGTACCTTAGCAATGTAGGACTACAACTTTCCTTGACCATAGTGCCTTTAATTGTTGCCTTTAATTGATAAATGCTACACTATACCTTAGAAACTATACTTAAATCTTAAGATTATAACATACACGATAATGTGAAATTACTCGAACGTCAACGCTACTTAAGGCCTAGGGTGATCCTTGGTACCACTATGGGACGCTTGTGGATTTCGAATGCCAAACTTAGATTTTGGTCGAGAATTCCTGGGCCAACCGGTAACAATTGATCATTCAAGTGACTCGGCGGTGGCATAGATGTTTGGGTATGGTGCACAATATCAAACCTGACTATAGTGATCATACAACACTTAGTCACTTACGCACTTAATAAGTGGTGAACTTATTAAGAACAACTCACCTAGTCATCTATCCTGGTTTTGTGTATTACATATGTATTACATGAAATATTATCCAAGATTTTTGAAACTCCTATAATTCATACTCAAACGTATATAACTCCCTGTTATATCACGAACCTATATGCCTTATGCCTTTATGCATCGGTTTGCGAACCGGGAAATGTCATTGGGTTATCACAGTATACGAATTGAAAGTCTTTAATCGAAAGATTATTAGATTACATACTTATCATTTTATAATCTCGACACGTCATACTGCCATTATTAGAGTATAGACAAATCATATCTTAGCATATCTATTCCCAATAGACCTTGTCTAACACTTTTCCTAAATTTCCTCCGTAAATTACGGAAATCTTTCTGCTATATATACGTATTCAAGGAGATGAATATATCATTCAATATTCAACACCCATTTCATATCAAACCCTATTCCAAATACATAATATGGATTTCTCACCTAATTCCTCAAGTTCTTCTAGCTCCAAAGATAGCGTGACAGGAGCACACCCACCGATCAATTACCGTGATTTCTTTAGAAAATGGGGATGGGTTCGCGAAATACTCACCCTATGGAGAAATGAAGAAGGTACTCCTTATCACGAGCCAAACTTACCACCAAACATTGGAGTACTCGATCCTCTTACTGGCGAACCTGTTCGCAATACCGTTTTCACTCTTTTCGCAAGAATTTTCCGCCTCGAAGGTCGACTCGATGTAACCAACGACAATATTAGTCCTCTACTCTCGAATTCTAACCAAAAAGGGTTATTAGAAGAAGTTAGAAGACTTCGAACTAAATATCAAGAATTGACAAACCTTACAGAGGAATGGATAGAACAAATCCATAGACTCGAGCGTAAAGTAGAAACCCTGGAGGAAATAGAGCGCGATTTGGTAGCTAGGCTCACACTTACTAACCAAGTACCACAAGCAGCACCAACAGCAGCACCAGCACCAGCACCAGCACCAGCACCACCATTACTATCAGCATCACCACCAACAGCATCAGCTTCACCAACAACAACATCAGCATCCCACGTCTCAACATCATAATCGGTACCTCAAACATCGACATCATACGCCCATAGATACTAAAGAATATTAGTAATAATGAGTTAAGATGTATTGACTCATTCTTCCTGAAGAATTATATATGTATACTTTATATATATATGGTTTGGAACAATAATAAATCTTTTCGTACTAAACTATTACGTGTGAATCTTAACTAGTATGTACTACTTGGTTAATTCATATCACTAATACGCTATGATGTACATCCTTCGTTAATGACTTAACAATCATTAATCACTTCTTCAGTACAATAAACTCCATTTCATAATAAACTAAGTGTATTATTCAAATGCATGTGTGATTTTGCACTCCTATTTTTCGATGTACTCGAAAATTTCTCGAAAACATCATTTGTGCCTTATGAATTTCACAAGATATCCACGAGCATCAACATCATTTACTGAGGTATATTAATAATAATGAACGATGAAGTATTGATTCATAACTTCATTAAAGAAATATTCCGCGACGATTATGTAATCTCTAAAGTTTTGGAGATTATTTATTCTCGTTTCAACCGTAAATCAAATGAGTTTAATATTATATTAACTTATTAAATCCATAATTACATCTGAAGAAAATATATATGTATGTATATTTTCATAAAGATTGTATTTAAAAATTCTTTGTACAAACTGTTAATTGTGAAAATATTTTAACGGGTAGGTAATACCCAAGAAATATCTAACATTCACATTAATATATTACATTGTACATTCTTCAAAATCCTTGAAAACATATCAGATTGATAATCAATGATTCAGATCAGTTAACCTTGAGAATACTGATGAAGCAGCAAAAGCTGTAGATGGCCTTAATGACCAGAAGCTTGATAATAAAGAATTGTGTGTTGGAAAAGCTCAAAAGAATATCTGGTATTGAAAGACGTATTGAGCAAAACATGAAGGAGACCAAGGACAAATCCCAAGGACTAAACCTATAACCAAAGAATCTAGATGATTCGATTTCTGAAGGAAATCACAGAAGATCTTTTTACGCATTCTAAATCCTTACAGAAGAATTTCTTCATTATCCATCGATTTTAGAAATTCTAAAATATCATCATATCTTTCGTTATAAATATCCTCGATATTTCTAAAGATATCTTCATAACGATTCTTGTCCGCAATTAATTATCTCTTTGCAATATCTTTATTACATCATAAAGGAAAACTGTTTAAGTTTCTATATTCCGTAAAATTTAAATTCAAATTTTGAATGATTTGAAGTAGTGTTGAGAATTGAAGCATGAGTTAGTATAATATAATGACGTCAGGCCAACATGATTATATTACAGTAAGTCATGCTAAATTTTTAATGGAAGATGATGATTCATTGACTTTATAATCATCATTTGCCATGTTACACGACTCTTACATTCTACTTAATCTCTGAACATATCAAGCAAATATATTCTTGATAGTTCTATCCTCAGTAATTCTGGTAATTTACCAAATCAAATCGTGAAATTACGCTTAGAACAGTAGGTCCATTCGAAACTTCATACCTACAAATTCTGGACCATTACTCGCTTTACTTAGAGTCGAGAGGAGAATAAAAAGGCAAAGAGCTCCGACATATAAGGGAAAATATGTAGCCCGATAACGATACCGAAATTACAAACCGTGTATATCAATACGTATTGCAACGTAAATACATGGGAGAATTAAAAACACTATAACCCCAAGGTAATAGTAGAAGAAAACAAATTCCTCTAGTGGTAAATGAAAAAGAAGAATGACTGAAATGATAGTCAGAAAAATATCCAGGATAAGAACTGGATGGAGCATTCTCACAATCTTTGGAAGTATGAATTAAGGAAGAAAGTATAGAAGTGGTGAAGATAATGAAACGGAAGAAGCTAATTTATAGCAAAATTTCAAACACAGCAATTGAAGCAATTCACCTCATTTAATCAAAGAAAATTTTCAAATTCCTTAATTACCGGAGAATCAAATCTTATGGATTACGAAGATTTCCTTTAATCCCTTGAATTCCAAAAATCAATCGTGACTACGTCAAAAGTTAAGTCGAACATTTAATTTCTCATTCACTCTTTTACAATAGCTTCGTTTATACGCTTCCTATAATCAAATCGTTTTATCCATATTATTCAGTAGTGATAAAACTTTATTTTTTCAACTTATATTCATCATTACAATATTCTTGTTGTAAACAATGATGATCTCTATCAAACTTCATGACTTTAATTTTCATGAACTACTCTCTGTTTTTTCTACCCTAATATTGTGACATAAACACTCAAAGTTTTAAATAAGCTCAATACTATTCATAACACATTTCATGTGTTCAGTTTACTAAAATGCTCGTATAACACCATCATCCCTTTTGAGGATAACCTAGTCAAATGACACTCTTATTAATCCTTTAGATAACCTCCGCATTAATGATAAAATGCACTTTATAGAAGAACCTGTAAGAAATTAGGGTTCGTATTATTTAAATGCATGAAATAGAACAATATTCTATCCGTTGGAATTCACGAAAGGCCCCGAACCTACCTGGGAACGTGAAGACCAGATAAAACGTAAATATCCTCGTTTAGGTACGAACAACGCTGATTGATGGCAAAAACTAAATTTCGGGACGAAATTTCTTTTAACGGGTAGGTACTATAACAACCCTCACTTTTCGACTTCCGATTTTACTAAAATACCTAGAGTTGTTATATACGAATAAATTTAACGTTGACCGAATAAACGTACGCTTAAAATAAATAATATAATTATAAATATTATAAATAAGATTATGATATATAATATAACATAATTACATCAATGAATATATATATAATATTTATATTACTTTTGTTATTTAGTTAATAGAATATATAATTAACTAAATAATACATAATATTATAACATTTATAAAACTAATAAAAACTATAAATTAATAATCATAAATTTTAATTTTTATAAAAACTAAATATAATAATAATTTTTATATAAAATTCATATTTAATAATTAAACAAATATAGAAATAAAATGTTAAATGTTCTTAGAAATATATTAAACAAATTTTTTTTTTAGAATTTTATACAAAAAAAAAATCAAAACTATATCTACTTTTAATAAATAAATACAAAAATACAAACTACTTTTTCTTTTAAGATTTACTTTTAATAAAAATACAAACTACTTTTATTTTAAGATTTACTTTTAATAAAAATACAAACTACTTTTTCTTATTTTAACTTTTAAGATTTACTTTTAATAAAAATACAAACTACTTTTTATTATTTTAACTTTTAAGATTTACTTTTAATAAAAATACAAACTACTTTTTCTTATTTTAACTTTTAAGATTTACTTTTAATAAAAATACAAAATATTTTTTTTTATTTTAACTTTTAAGATTTTACTTTTAATAAAAATACAAACTACTTTTTCTTATTTTAACTTTTATGATTTTACTTTTAATAAAAATACAAACTACTTTTTCTTATTTTAACTTTTAAGATTTACTTTTAATAAAAATACAAAATACTTTTTCTTATTTTAACTTTTAAGATTTTACTTTTAATAAAAATACAAACTACTTTTTCTTATTTTAACTTTTAAGATTTTACTTTTAATAAAAATACAAACTACTTTTTTTTATTTTAACTTTTAAAATTTACTTTTAATAAAAATACAAAATAATTTTTCTTATTTTAACTTTTAAGATTTTACTTTTAATAAAAATACAAACTACTTTTTCTTATTTTAACTTTTAAGATTTTACTTTTAATAAAAATACAAACTACTTTTTCTTATTTTAACTTTTAAGATTTACTTTTAATAAAAATACAAAATACTTTTTCTTATTTTAACTTTTAAGATTTTACTTTTAATAAAAATACAAACTACTTTTTCTTATTTTAACTTTTATGATTTTACTTTTAATAAAAATACAAACTACTTTTTCTTATTTTAACTTTTAAGATTTACTTTTAATAAAAATACAAAATACTTTTTCTTATTTTAACTTTTAAGATTTTACTTTTAATAAAAATACAAACTACTTTTTCTTATTTTAACTTTTAAGATTTTACTTTTAATAAAAATACAAACTACTTTTTCTTATTTTAACTTTTAAAATTTACTTTTAATAAAAATACAAAATACTTTTTCTTATTTTAATTTTTAAGATTTTACTTTTAATAAAAATACAAACTACTTTTTCTTATTTTAACTTTTAAGATTTTACTTTTAATAAAAATACAAACTACTTTTTTTTATTTTAACTTTTAAGATTTACTTTTAATAAAAATACAAAATAATTTTTCTTATTTTAACTTTTAAGATTTACTTATTTTATTTTAATTTTTTTTACCTAACATTTTCAACTATAAATACCACATACATTTCTCATTTCAAACTTACATCTTAATCTCTCATTTCTCTCTTAAAGAACTACTTCTAGTTGATATCTCGGTCACTTACTTGCTTTACTTTCCTTTCTTGCGTGGAATACTTCAACTGCTATTTAAGGTGAGTTTCATTTGCTCCCTTTTTAATTGCTTTGCAATTTACATTTTTGGACTGAGAATACATGCGCTGTTTTATAACTGTTTTATGAAATGAATACAAACACTAAAACTGATTTTGCGTGAGTTTCATTTGCTCCCATTTTACTCTTTACATTTTTGGGGCTGAGAATACATGCAAATGTTTTATTAACTGTTTTACAATAATTATATGCGTGAGTTTCATTACTCCCTTTTTATATATATTTTTGGGCTGAGAATATATGCGATGTTTTATAAATGTTTTACGAAATAGGCACAAGTACTAAAACTAATTCTACGTGGGTTAGAATCAAAAATCCCCTAGCTTGGTAACTTTAACTATTGGTTTATGAACTGGTAGGCGCGAATCCTAGAGATAGATCTATCGGGTCTTACACCCCCACCCAGATGTTGTTCTAGTCACTACTAAACTAGAAGAACGGGTGTTTAGTACTTCGAGGTTAACGTAACGCACTTGATTCGGTGCAAATATTATTATAACTCAGGGGTACACACTCTTGTTAAGGCTAGTTACTGGGTGCCCACAACTTATAGAATGCTTTTATACACTTGCTAGTTTACGGATATTTATGAAACTGAAATCTTGTGGCATATTATTATAACGGAAATGATTGATTTTGATAAACTAATGAACTCACCAACCTTTTTGGTTGACACTTTAAGCATGTTTTGTCTCAGGTGACGAATAAGATGATTGCCATGATTGCTACCTGATGAATTGAATGCTGCTACATGGAGTCTTCATTTCATTACATTTACTTTGCATTAAGACTATTATTATTATTTCAGTTTAAATTTGATGTAAAACTTTTAATGCTTCCGTTGTTTTATTAATAAATGTTTTATTCAAAACGTCTCATATAGAGTCGTTCTCGTTTATACAACTGTGATTTGATATAATTAGTCACAAATACCCTAGGACCTAATTTGGGGGTGTGACATTCGGTCCCATCAAATTCTGAAGGTTTGCAGGCAGTGAATTCCTTGTAGGAGCATCCTACACGATTTCTTGTGCTGTTAGCTGTATTGCTAGATTCAGTTATTGTTGGTATGTAGCGCGGCCTGTACTGCGGCTATGTTTGAAGCAAGAAAGGCACGAAATTCCTCTTCGCTCATATTCAAGGTGTGTCGAGTAGTCGGTGCCATTTCCTTCAAAATAGTCAAATGAAACAAGTTAATCATACAGAATATTAAGAGTAGTCAATAGTATCTCATAGCATAATATGAACTCATTTATAAAAGCTTTTTCTTCATATTAGCGTTTTATAAGTTTAAATTCGGGTACTACCTACCCATTAAGTTCATACTTAGTAGCTAATATACAATTTAACTACTACAATTCCATATGAAAAACTGATTATAATAATATATCACATACAAATATTCTTCAAACTTACAACTTCGCTATATTACATATAACATGAAATATAGTACACTATGATACAGGACAGTTTTGAAGATAAATATAGTTAATACGCAAGTTGTTCAGCAAAGGAAATAAAGACATGTAATTCATAAGTCCAGAAACAAGTCATGCATTCTGGTTTTACTAAGACGAATTCCCATCCTTGTTCTTGTGGAAAATAACCGTTATGACCATTAGCTAGGCAGCATGTTGTAATGTCGTCAAAAGGACGAGGGTTTCGTAATGTCCAACAGCCCCGTAATAATCTAAAAACCTTGTTTCTCACCCCAACTACTGAATCCGTCACTTGTGGGAAAGTTTTATTTAAAAGCTGCAATCCGATGTTCTTTTTCTCACTTTGGTAAGAAGCGAACATCACTAACCCGTAAGCATAACATGCTTCTTTATGTTGCATGTTAGAAGCTCTTTCTAATTCACGAAATCCTATGTTGGGATATGTTGAGTCAAAATAGGTTCTTAACCCGTAGCGTAAAATTGCATTTGGGTTCCCCGCATTTAACGCTTTAAAGAAAACACGGCGTAACTTAAAGTCTCCCCAATGTGATATACCCCACCTATCAAAGGAAAGCCTTTTATAAACTAAGGCATTTCTGGAAAGTCTTTCAAATGTTTGACAAGTTAATTTCTCCATAACTAAATGTGCTGATGAATTCTGACCGACTCTAGACAAGATTTCCTCAATCATATCCTCTGGTAGGTCTTCTAAAATATTCGGTTGTCTACCCTTAACGTCCATTTTGTTTTTATACTGTAAAATAGACAAGTATTAGATTCGTAATAACAAACAATACAAGCAATTTTTACATAGAACATAAAAGTACAAGCATACTACAATACATTTATTACACAACTTGCTCACACCCCTCTAATCTGAATCACTGGGGATATATGATGTCCCTCTAATACGAGTCGTCATCTTCCACATTGGTTTAGAAAAACCTGGTGGTTTAGAGGTTCCCGGGTTACTGTCACGATATTGAAAATACGGGTGTTGACGGTACATATAAAGTTCATCGGGGTCGGAATCAGATTTCTCTATTTTGATGCCTTTTCCCTTATTATTTTTTTTGCCTCATTAAATTGGGTCGGGGTAATTTCTATAACATCATCGGAATCCTCATCAGGATCCAATTCATCGGAAAATTGGTAATTTTCCCAATATTTTGCTTCCTTAGTGGAAATACCATTGACAATTATTAACTTTGGTCCATTGGTTGAGGATTTTCTTTTATTTGACCGGTTTTCTGTGGTTCCTACTATTCCCCCCTCTGGAACCTCTTCTTCTTCCGGTTCTTCTTCTTCTGGTTCCTCTTCTTCCGGTTCCGTTTCCTCTTCTTCCGGTTCTTCGGGAACTTGTGAATCTTGCTAGAGGTAGACATCTATCACACAATATCAAACATGTTAAGAGATTAATATATCACATAATATTTACGTGTTAATAATATATAGTTTCCAACAAAAATGTTAAACAATCATTTTTAAAGAAAACACGATCGAAGTCCAGACTCACTAATGCATCCTAACAAACTCGATAAGACACACTAATACAAATTTTCTGGTTCTCTAAGACCAACGCTCGGATACCAACTGAAATGTCCCGTTCATATTGATTATAAATGTTTCATATTAATTGATTTCGTTGCGAGGTTTTGACCTCTATATGAGACATTTTTCAAAGACTGCATTCATTTTTAAAACAACCATAACCTTTATTTTATCAAAAAAGGATTTAAAAACATTATGTAGATTATCAAATAATGATAATCTAAAATATACTGTTTACACATGACCATTACATAATGGTTTACAATAGAAATATATTACATCGACATATGTTTATTGAATGCAGTTTTTACACAATATCATACAAACATGGACTCCAAATCTTGTCCTTATTTTAGTATGCAACAGCGGAAGCTCTTAATATTCACCTGAGAATAAACATGCTTTAAACGTCAACAAAAATGTTGGTGAGTTATAGGTTTAACCTATATATATCAAATCGTAACAATAGACCACAAGATTTCATATTTCAATACCCATCCCATACATAGAGATAAAAATCATTCATATGGTGAATACCTGGTAACCGACATTAACAAGATGCATATATAAGAATATCCCCATCATTCCGGGACACCCTTCGGATATGATATAAATTTTGAAGTACTAAACCATCCGGTACTTTGGATGGGGTTTGTTAGGCCCAATAGATCTATCTTTAGGATTTGCGTCAATTAGGGTGTCTGTTCCCTAATTCTTAGATTACCAGACTTAATAAAAAGGGGCATATTCGATTTCGATAATTCAACCATAGAATGTATTTTCACGTACTTGTGTCTATTTTGTAAATCATTTATAAAACATGCATGTATTCTCATCCCAAAAATATTAGATTTTAAAAGTGGGACTATAACTCACTTCCACAGATATTTCCTTCCTCGGAAATAAGACTTGGCCACGGATCGATTCACGAACCTATACAAATATGTACATATATATCAAAGTATGATCAAAATATAATTACAACCATTTTTATTATGTTTTAAAGATTTGAGTGTATTAAGTCAGCTGTCCTCGTTAGTAACCTACAACTAGTTGTCCACAGTTAGATGTACAGAAATAAATCGATATATATTATCTTGAATCAATCCATGACCCAGTGTATACACGTCTTAGGCTAGATCACAACTCAAAGTATATATATTTTTGGAATCAACCTCAACCCTGTATAGCTAACTCCAACATTACTGCATATAGAGTGTCTATGGTTGTTCCAAATAATATATATACATGGGTTTATATGATATGTCAAAACATTTTCATACGTGTCTATGGTATCCCAAGATTACATAATATATTAGAATACATGTATAATACAATATAAGTTAGCTAGGATATGATTTGTATAGATTTGTTAAACATTTCCCGTAGCTAAAAAGATCAAAAATATCCCATCTTGTTTTACCCATAACTTCTTCATTTTAAATCCGTTTTGAGTAAATAAAATTGCTATGGTTTCATATTGAACTCTAATTTAAGAATCCAAACATAAAAAGTAGGTTTATAGTCAAAAATGTAAGTTACATGTCAATTACTAAAGAGGTAGTCATTTTCGTCGAAAGAACGACATCTTGATGACCATTTTGAAAAACATACTTTCACTTTGAGTTTAACCAAGATTTTTGGAAATAGTTTCATGTTCATATGAAAAATCATTTTCCAAGAAAAACAACTTTTAAATCAAAGTTTATCATAGTTTTTAATTATCCAAACCAAAACAGCCACCGGTTTCACTACGACGGCGTATATCCGATTTTATGGTGTTCATCGTGTTTCCAGGTTTTAAATCATTAAGTTAGCATATCATATAGATATAGAACATGTGTTTAGTTGATTTTAAAAGTCAATTTAGAAGGATTAACTTTTGTTTGCGAACAAGTTTAGAATTAACTAAACTATGTTCTAGTGATTACAAGTTTAAACCTTCAAATAAGATAGCTTTATATGTATGAATCGGATGATGTTATGAACATCATTACTACCTCAAGTTTTCTGGATAAAACTACTAGAAATGAGAAAAATGGATCTAGCTTCAAAGGATCCTTGGATGGCTTGAAAGTTCTTGAAGCAGAATCATGACATGAAAACAGTTCAAGTAAGATTTTCACTCGAAATAAGATTGTTATAGTGGTAGAAATTGAATCAAAGTTTGAATATGAATATTACTTTGAATTAGAAATATAACCTACTATAAATAACAAAGGTTCCTTGATCTTAAATGATTACTTGGAATGGATTAGAAAGCTTGGAAGTAAACTTGCAAACTTGGTAGTATTCTTGATTTTTATGAAACTATACTTATGGAATTTATGAAGAACACTTAGAACTTGAAGATAGAACTTGAGAGAGATCAATTAGATGAAGAAAATTGAAGAATGAAAGTGTTTATAGGTGTTTTTGGTCGTTGGTATATGGATTAGATATAAAGGATATGTAATTTTGTTTTCATGTAAATAAGTCATGAATGATTACTAATATTTTTGTAATTTTATGAGATATTTCATGCTAGTTGCCAAATGATAGTTCCCACATGTGTTAGGTGACTCACATGGGCTGCTAAGAGCTGATCATTGAAGTGTATATATGATGATGTAGCGTGAGGGTACGAAATAGTATTATTTTTACTAGGAAATACTACAAAATATGACACAAGTTTTATTAATTTATGAATGGGATATACCTAAACCTTGCTACAACACTATAGGCAGTGTATCTAATCGTAGAGTAGTGTAGTTTTTAGTAAGTCCGGTTCGTTCCACAGGGAGTGTAGTGACCCGAACTTTTCCATGTTTATATATATTAATTGAGATTGATATTTACATGATTAAATGTTTCCAACATGTTAAGCAATCAAACTTGTTAAGACTTGATTAATTGAAATATGTTTCATATAGACAATTGACCACCCAAGTTAACCGGCGATTCACGAACGTTAAAACTTGTAAAAACGACATGATGATATATATATGGATATACATATGGTTAACATGAGATTATGATAAGTAAGTATCTCCATAAGTATATTAACAATGAGTTATATACATATAAACAAGACTACTAACTTAAGGATTTCGAAACGAGACATATATGTAACGATTATCGTTGTAACGACATTTAAATGTATATATATCGTATTAAGATATATTAATATATCATAATATCATGATAATATAATAATTTAACATCTCATTAGATATAATAAACAATGGGTTAACAACATTAATTGAGATCGTTAACTTAAAGGTTTCAAAACAACACTTACATGTAACGACTAACGATGACTTAACGACTCAGTTAAAATGTATATACATGTAGTGTATTTAGATGTATTAAAATACTTTTGGAAGACTTCAAGACATATATCAAAACACTCATACTTAACAAAAATGGTTACAGTTACTTTCCCATTCTTTTCTTTCATCAAGAATTCTAGTCGTATTCTTACCCGTATTATACACAGCTTCAAAACGTACTTACTATGGGTATATACCCATAGGAACTAGCATGGGATTCCACTCTTGATTATGTCATGTATGACTAATCAATTTTAACTTCTACCATGAGCTGGTCAACTAACTAGAACTCCTTTTAACCCCACTCACCACTCACCAATTACCACTCATCATTCACTCCATTTCACTTCCAATTTTCTTTCTAATTCTCTCTCAACACACACACACACACACACTATTATGAACGTATTTTTCCAGTAGTTAATCATCATCTTCATCAAAAATCACTTCAAGAATCAAGCTATAATCATCATAGGAAGAACACTTCAAGAACACTTCAAAAATCCCTTCAAGTTTACTAATTTACTTCCAAGCTTTCTAATCCATTCCAAGTAATCATCTAAGATCAAGAAACCTTTGTTATATACATTAGGTTATCTTTCTTATTCAAGGTAATATTCATATTCAAACTTTGATTCAATTTCTATAACTATAAACTATCTTAATTCGAGTAAAAATCTTACTTGTACTTGTTTTTGTGTCATGATCCTACTTCAAGAACTTTCAATCCATCCAAGATCCTTTGAAGCTAGATCATTTCTTGTCACTTCCAGTAGGTTTACCTACTAAACTTGAGGTAGTAATGATGTTCATAACATCATTCGATTCATATATATAAAACTATCTTATTCGAAGGTTTAAACTCGTAATCACTAGAACATAGTTTAGTTAATTCTAAACTTGTTCGCAAACAAAAGTTAATCCTTCTAACTTGACTTTTAAAATTAAATAAACACATGTTCTATATCTATATGATATTCTAACTTAATGATTTAAAACCTGGAAACACGAAAAACACCGTAAAACCGGATTTACGCCGTCGTAGTAACACCGCGGGCTGTTTTGGGTTAGTTAATTAAAAACTATGATAAACTTTGATTTAAAAGTTGTTATTCTGAGAAAATGATTTTTATAATGAACATGAAACTATATCCAAAAATTATGGTTAAACTCAAAGTGGAAGTATGTTTTCTAAAATGGTCATCTAGACGTCGTTCTTTCGACTGAAATGACTACCTTTACAAAAATGACTTGTAACTTATTTTTCCGACTATAAACCTACATTTTTTCTGTTTAGATTCATAAAATAGAGTTCAATATGAAACCATAGCAATTTGATTCACTCAAAACGGATTTAAAATGAAGAAGTTATGGGTAAAACAAGATTGGATAATTTTTCTCATTTTAGCTACGTGAAAATTGGTAACAAATCTATTCCAACCATAACTTAATCAACTTGTATTGTATATTATGTAATCTTGAGATACCATAGACACGTATACAATGTTTCGACCTATCATGTCGACACATCTATATATATTTCGGAACAACCATAGACACTCTATATGTGAATGTTGGAGTTAGCTATACAGGGTTGAGGTTGATTCCAAAATATATATAGTTTGAGTTGTGATCAATACTGAGATACGTATACACTGGGTCATGGATTGATTCAAGATAATATTTATCGATTTATTTCTGTACATCTAACTGTGGACAACTAGTTGTAGGTTACTAACGAGGACAGCTGACTTAATAAACTTAAAACAGCAAAATATATTAAAAGTGTTGTAAATATATTTTGAACATACTTTAATATATATGTATATATTGTTATAGGTTCGTGAATCAACAGTGGCCAAGTCTTACTTCTCGACGAAGTAAAAATCTGTGAAAGTGAGTTATAGTCCCACTTTTAAAATCTAATATTTTTGGGATGAGAATACATGCAGGTTTTATAAATGATTTACAAAATAGACACAAGTACGTGAAACTACATTCTATGGTTGAATTATTGAAATCGAATATGCCCCTTTTTATTAAGTCTGGTAATCTAAGAATTAGGGAACAGACACCCTAATTGACGCGAATCATAAAGATAGATCTATTGGGCCTAACAAACCCCATCCAAAGTACCGGATGCTTTAGTACTTCGAAATTTATATCATATCCGAAGGGTGTCCCGGAATGATGGGGATATTCTTATATGCATCTTGTTAATGTCAGTTACCAGGTGTTCACCATATGAATGATTTTTATCTCTACGTATGGGATGTGTATTGAAATATGAAATCTTGTGGTCTATTGTTACGATTTGATATATATAGGTTAAACCTATAACTCACCAACATTTTTGTTGACGTTTAAAGCATGTTTATTCTCAGGTGAATATTAAGAGCTTCCGCTGTTGCATACTAAAATAAGGACAAGATTTGGAGTCCATGTTTGTATGATATTGTGTAAAAACTGCATTCAAGAAACTGATTTCGATGTAACATATTTGTATTGTAAACCATTATGTAATGGTCGTGTGTAAACAGGATATTTTAGATTATCATTATTTGATAATCTACGTAAAGCTTTTTAAACCTTTATTTATGAAATAAAGGTTATGGTTTGTTTTAAAAATGAATACAGTCTTTGAAAAACGTCTCATATAGAGGTCAAAACCTCGCAACGAAATCAATTAATATGGAACGTTTTTAATCAATAAGAACGGGACATTTCAGTTAGTATCAGAGCGTTGGTCTTAGAGAACCAGAATTTTGCATTAGTGTGTCTTATCTAGTTTTTTAGGATGCATTAGTGAGTCTGGACTTCGACCGTGTTTACTTGAAAAAATGATTGCTTAACAAATTTTGTTGGAAACTATATATTTTTAACATGTGAATATTATGTGATATATTAATCTCTTAAAGCGTTTGATATTATGTGATAGATGTCTACCTCTAGAACAAGTCCCATTGACTCACCTAATAATAATGAAGAGTCAAATGTAAATTGGAATGATTCGTGGACTGATTCACAAGTTCCCGAAGAGGAACCGAAAGAAGAGTCGGAACCGGAAGAAGAATCGGAACCGAAAGAAGAATCGGAACCGGATGAAGAAATAGAACCGGTGGGGAAATAATAAAACGGTTAAGTAAAAGAAAATCCTCAACCAACCGACCAAGGTTAATTATGGTCAATGGTGTTTCCGCCAAGGAAGCAAAATATTGAGAGGATTACCAATTCTCTGATGAATCGGATTCCGACGAGAATTCCGATGATGTTATAGAAATTACCCCAACTGAATTTAAAAAGGCAAAAGAAAATAATAAGGGAAAGGGCATAAAAATAGAGAAATCTAATTCCAACCCCGATGAACTTTATATGTATCGTCAACCCCCGAAGTCCTTAAGTTGTAACAATGACCCGGGAACCTCTAAACCACCAGTTTTTTCTAAACCAATGTGGATAACGACGGCTCGTATTAGGGGAACATCGTATATCCCTAGAAACTTGGCAAAATGAACCAAAACCGAAGAAGAAGAAACAAGCAAGTCGGAATAAGATAGTTGTATTCGTGTGGTGTAATATAAGTAATATAGTGTGCTTATGCTTTATGATATATGTAAAAATTGCTTGTATTAATAAGTATTTTTTTTTTATGAATCTAACTCTTGTCTATTTTACAGTATAAAAACACAAAATGGATAGACAACCCAATATTTTAACAGACCTACCCGGAGACATGATTAATGAAATCTTGTCTAGAGTCGGTCAGAATTCTTCGGCACAACTATTTAAGGCGAGATCAGTTTGTAAGACATTCGAAGAACGTTCCAAGAATGCCTTGGTTTATAAAAGGCTTTCGTTTGAAAGATGGGGGATATCACATTGGGAAATCCATAAGTTACGATGTGTTTACTTTGAAGCATATATTGCGGGGAACCCAAATGCTATTTTACGCAATAGGTTAAGAAATTATTTTGACTCAATATATCCGAATATTGGACTTCGTGATTTAGAAAAAGCGGCTAACATGCAACATAAAGAAGCATGTTATGCTTATGGATTAGTAATGTTCGCTTCTCACCAAAGTGAGAACAAGAACATTGGCCTACAACTATTAAACAAAACGTTCCCACAAGTGACGGAGTCGGTAATTGGGGTAAGAAATGAGGTTTTTAGATTGTTACGGGACTGTTGG
Organism: Rutidosis leptorrhynchoides; assembly: GCF_046630445.1. Classification (NCBI taxonomy): domain Eukaryota; kingdom Viridiplantae; phylum Streptophyta; class Magnoliopsida; order Asterales; family Asteraceae; genus Rutidosis; species Rutidosis leptorrhynchoides. The sequence continues at coordinate 267,770,704 of NC_092340.1, read as the reverse complement.
ACATTACGTAACCCTCGTCCCTTTGACGACGTTACAACACGCTGTCTTATCAACGGCCATAACGGTTATGTTCCACAAGACCAAGGATGGGAAGTAGTCCTAGTAAAACCAGAATGCATGACTTGTTTCTGGACGTATGAATTACGTGTCTTTATTGCCTTTGCTGAACGACTTGTGTACTAGCTAGAATTATCTTCACAACTATCTTGTATCAAAGTTATTGTGTGCTATATTTCATGCTTTATGTAAAATAAGCGGTATTGTAAGTTTGTAAAATATTGTATAAAAGTTTGAACGCGAAATATTATTATAATCAGTTTTTCATATAGAATTGTAGTAGTTGAATTGTATATTAGCTACTAAGTATGAACTTAACGGGTAGGTACTACCCGAATTTAAACTTATAAAACGCTAATATGAAGAAAAAGCTTTTATAAATGAGTTCATATTATGCTACGAAATACTATTAACTACTCTTAATATTATGTATGATTAACTTGTTCCATTTGACTATTTTGAAGGAAATGGCACCGACTACTCGACACACCGTGAATATGAATGAAGAGGAATTCCGTACTTTTATAGCTTCAAACATAGCCGCAGTACAGGCTGCGCTACATACCAACAATAACCTTGGATCTAGCAGTACAGGAAATCGTGTAGGATGCACCTACAAAGAATTCACTGCCTGCAAACCTTTGGAATTTGATGGAACCGAAGGACCGATCGGATTGAAACGGTGGACCGAGAAGGTCGAATCGGTGTTTTCCATAAGTAAGTGTACTGAAGAGGACAAAGTAAAGTACGCTATGCATACCTTCACAGGTTCTGCGTTAACATGGTGGAATACCTATCTAGAGCAAGTGGGACAAGACGATGCGTACGCACTACCGTGGTCAGCATTCAAGCACTTGATGAACGAGAAGTACCGTCCCAAAACCGAGGTCAATAAGCTCAAGACAGAACTTAGAGGGTTACGAACCCAAGGATTTGATATTACCACGTACGAAAGACGATTCACAGAATTGTGCCTATTGTGTCCAGGAGCATTCGAAGATGAGGAAGAGAAGATCGACGCGTTTGTGAAAGGATTACCGGAAAGAATCCAAGAAGATATAAGTTCACACGAGCCCGCCTCCATACAACAGGCATGTAGAATGGCTCACAAACTAGTGAACCAGATTGAAGAAAGAATTAAAGAACAGACTGCTGAAGAGGCCAATGTGAAGCAAGTCAAAAGAAAGTGGGAGGAAAACGGTGATAAGAATCACCAATACAACAACAACAGCAATTACAACAATAATCGCAACAATTATCCCAACAATCGCAACATCAATCGCAACTACAACAAATGGCCCAACAACAACAACAACAACAACAACAACAACAACAACAACAACAACAACAACAACAACAACAACAACAACAACAACAACAACAACAACAACAACAACAATCATCTCAACAACAATAATAACCGCAACAACAACAACAATCAGAAACAGCTATGCCAAAGGTGTGAAAAGTATCACTCGGGGTTCTGCACCAAATTTTGCAACAAGTGTAAAAGAAATGGTCATAGCGCGGCGAAGTGTGAGGTCTACGGACCAGGGGTTAATAGAACGAAAGGAACAAATGGTGTCGGAACGAGTAATGGCGGAGCAAGTAGTGTCGGAGCAAGTTATGCCAATGTAGTTTGTTATAAATGTGGAAAACCGGGCCACATTATTAGAAATTTCCCGAACCAGGAGAACACGAATGGACAAGGCCGCGGAAGAGTTTTCAATATTAATGCGGCAGAGGCACAGGAAGACCTGGAGCTTGTTACGGGTACGTTTCTTATTGACAATAAATCTACTTACGTTTTATTTGATTCGGGTGCGGATAGAAGCTATATGAGTAGAGATTTTTGTGCTAAATTAAGTTGTCCATTGACGCCTTTGGATAGTAAATTTTTACTCAAATTAGCAAATGGTAAATTAATTTCAGCAGATAATATATGTCGGAATCGAGAAATTAAACTGGTTAGCGAAACATTTAAGATTGACTTGATACCAGTAGAGTTAGGGAGTTTTGATGTGATAATCGGTATGGACTGGTTGAAAGAAGTGAAAGCAGAGATCGTTTGTTACAAAAATGCAATTCGCATTATACGAGAAAAAGGAAAACCCTTAATGGTGTACGGAGAAAAGGGCAACACGAAGCTACATCTTATTAGTAATTTGAAGGCACAAAAACTAATAAGAAAAGGTTGCTATGCTGTTCTAGCACACGTCGAGAAAGTACAAACTGAAGAAAATAGCATCAATGATGTTCCCGTCGCAAAAGAATTTCCCGATGTATTTTCGAAAGAATTACCGGGATTACTCCCACATCGATCCGTTGAATTTCAAATAGATCTTGTTCCAGGAGCTGCACCAATAGCTCGTGCTCCTTACAGACTCACACCCAGCGAGATGAAAGAACTGCAAAGCCAATTACAAGAACTTTTAGAGCATGGTTTCATTCGACCAAGCACATCACCGTGGGGAGCTCCTGTTTTGTTTTTCAAGAATAAAGATGGTACATTCAGGTTGTGTATCGACTACCGAGAGTTGAACAAACTTACCATCAAGAACCGCTACCCACTACCAAGAATCGACGACTTATTTGATCAACTACAAGGCTCGTCTGTTTATTCAAAGATTGACTTACGTTCCGGGTATCATCAAATGCGGGTGAAAGAAGATGATATTCCAAAGACTGCTTTCAGAACACGTTACGGTCATTACGAGTTTATGGTCATGCCATTTGGTTTAACTAATGCAACAGCTGTGTTCATGGACCTTATGAACCGAGTGTGTGGACCATACCTTGACAATTTTGTCATTGTTTTCATTGATGACATACTTATTTACTCAAAGAATGACCAAGAACACGGTGAACATTTGAGAAAGGTGTTAGAAGTATTGAGGAAGGAAGAATTGTACGCTAAGTTTTCAAAGTGTGCATTTTGGTTGGAAGAAGTTCAATTCCTCGGTCACATAGTGAACAAAGAAGGTATTAAGGTGGATCCGGCAAAGATAGAAACTGTTGAAAAGTGGGAAACCCCGAAAACTCCGAAACACATACGCCAGTTTTTAGGACTAGCTGGTTACTACAGAAGGTTCATCCAAGACTTTTGCAGAATAGCAAAACCCTTGACTGCATTAATGCATAAAGGGAAGAAATTTGAATGGAAGGATGAACAAGAGAAAGCGTTTTAGTTATTGAAGAAAAAGCTAACTACGGCACCTATATTGTCATTGCCTGAAGGGAATGATGATTTTGTGATTTATTGTGACGCATCAAAGCAAGGTCTCGGTTGTGTATTAATGCAACGAACGAAGGTGATTGCTTATGCGTCTAGACAATTGAAGATTCACGAGCAAAATTATACGACGCATGATTTGGAATTAGGCGCGGTTGTTTTTGCATTAAAGACTTGGAGGCACTACTTATATGGGGTCAAAAGTATTATATATACCGACCACAAAAGTCTTCAACACATATTTAATCAGAAACAACTGAATATGAGGCAGCGTAGGTGGATTGAATTGTTGAATGATTACGACTTTGAGATTCGTTACCACCCGGGGAAGGCAAATGTGGTAGTCGATGCCTTGAGCAGGAAGTACAGAGAACCCATTCGAGTAAAATCTATGAATATAATGATTCATAATAACCTTACTACTCAAATAAAGGAGGCGCAACAAGGAGTTTTAAAAGAAGGAAATTTAAAGGATGAAATACCCAAAGGATCGGAGCAGCATCTTAATATTCGGGAAGACAGAACCCGGTATAGGGCTGAAAGGATTTGGGTACCAAAATTTGGAGATATGAGAGAAATGGTACTTAGAGAAGCTCATAAAACCAGATACTCAATACATCCTGGAACGGGGAAGATGTACAAGGATCTCAAGAAACATTTTTGGTGGCCGGGTATGAAAGCTGATGTTGCTAAATACGTAGGAGAATGTTTAACGTGTTCTAAGGTCAAAGATGAGCATCAGAAACCATCAGGTCTACTTCAACAACCCGAAATCCCAGAATGGAAATGGGAAAACATTACCATGGATTTCATCACTAAATTGCCAAGGACTGCAAGTGGTTTTGATACTATTTGGGTAATAGTTGATCGTCTCACCAAATCAGCACACTTCCTGCCAATAAGAGAAGATGACAAGATGGAGAAGTTAGCACGACTGTATTTGAAGGAAGTCATCTCCAGACATGGAATACCAATCTCTATTATCTCTGATAGGGATGGCAGATTTATTTCAAGATTCTGGCAGACATTACAGCAAGCATTAGGAACTCGTCTAGACATGAGTACTGCCTATCATCCATAAACTGATGGGCAGAGCGAAAGGACGATACAAACACTTGAAGACATGCTACGAGCATGTGTTATTGATTTCGGAAACAGTTGGGATCAACATCTACCGTTAGCAGAATTTTCCTACAGCAACAGCTACCATTCAAGCATTGAGATGGCGCCGTTTGAAGCACTTTATGGTAGAAAGTGCAGGTCTCCGATTTGTTGGAGTGAAGTGGGGGATAGACAGATTACGGGTCCGGAGATTATACAAGAAATTACCGAGAAGATCATCCAAATTCAACAACAGTTGAAAACCGCCCAAAGTCGACAAAAGAGCTACGCTGACATTAAAAGAAAAGATATAGAATTTGAAATTGGAGAGATGGTCATTCTTAAAGTTGCACCTTGGAAAGGCGTTGTTCGATTTGGTAAACGAGGGAAATTAAATCCAAGGTATATTGGACCATTCAAGATTATTGATCGTGTCGGACCAGTAGCTTACCGACTTGAGTTACCTCAACAACTCGCGGCTGTACATAACACTTTCCACGTCTCGAATTTGAAGAAATGTTTTGCTAAAGAAGATCTCACTATTCTGTTAGATGAAATCCAAATCAACGAAAAACTCCAATTCATCGAAGAACCCGTCGAAATAATGGATCGTGAGGTTAAAAGACTTAAGCAAAACAAGATACCAATTATTAAGGTTCGATGGAATGGTCGTAGAGGACCTGAGTTCACCTGGGAGCGTGAAGATTAGATGAAGAAGAAATACCTGCATCTATTTCCAGAAGATTCGTCAACACCTTCAACAGCTTAAAATTTCGGGACGAAATTTATTTAACGGGTAGGTACTGTAGTGACCCGAACTTTTCCATGTTTATATATATTAATTGAGATTGATATTTACATGATTAAATGTTTCCAACATGTTAAGCAATCAAACTTGTTAAGACTTGATTAATTGAAATATGTTTCATATAGACAATTGACCACCCAAGTTGACCGGCGATTCACGAACGTTAAAACTTGTAAAAACGACATGACGATATATATATATGGATATACATATGGTTAACATGAGATTATGATAAGTAAGTATCTCCATAAGTATATTAACAATGAGTTATATACATATAAACAAGACTACTAACTTAAGGATTTCGAAACGAGACATATATGTAACGATTATCATTGTAACGACATTTAAATGTATATATATCATATTAAGATATATTAATATATCATAATATCATGATAATATAATAATTTAACATCTCATTAGATATAATAAACAATGGGTTAACAACATTAATTGAGATCGTTAACTTAAAGGTTTCAAAACAACACTTACATGTAACGACTAACGATGACTTAACGACTCAGTTAAAATGTATATACATGTAGTGTATTTAGATGTATTAAAATACTTTTGGAAGACTTCATGACATATATCAAAACACTCATACTTAACAAAAATGGTTACAGTTACTTTCCCATTCTTTTCTTTCATCAAGAATTCTAGTCGTATTCTTACCCGTATTATACACAGCTTCAAAACGTACTTACTATGGGTATATACCCATAGGAACTAGCATGGGATTCCACTCTTGATTATGTCATGTATGACTAATCAATTTTAACTTCTACCATGAGCTAGTCAACTAACTAGAACTCCTTTTAACCCCACTCACCACTCACCAATTACCACTCATCATTCACTCCATTTCACTTCCAATTTTCTTTCTAATTCTCTCTCAACACACACACACACACACTATTATGAACGTATTTTTCCAGTAGTTAATCATCATCTTCATCAAAAATCACTTCAAGAATCAAGCTATAATCATCATAGGAAGAATACTTCAAGAACACTTCAAAAATCCCTTCAAGTTTACTAATTTACTTCCAAGCTTTCTAATCCATTCCAAGTAATCATCTAAGATCAAGAAACCTTTGTTATATACATTAGGTTATCTTTCTTATTCAAGGTAATATTCATATTCAAACTTTGATTCAATTTCTATAACTATAAACTATCTTAATTCGAGTAAAAATCTTACTTGTACTTGTTTTTGTGTCATGATCCTACTTCAAGAACTTTCAAGCCATCCAAGATCCTTTGAAGCTAGATCATTTCTTGTCACTTCCATTAGGTTTACCTACTAAACTTGAGGTAGTAATGATGTTCATAACATCATTCGATTCATATATATAAAACTATCTTATTCGAAGGTTTAAACTCGTAATCACTAGAACATAGTTTAGTTAATTCTAAACTTGTTCGCAAACAAAAGTTAATCCTTCTAACTTGACTTTTAAAATTAACTAAACACATGTTCTATATCTATATGATATGCTAACTTAATGATTTAAAACCTGGAAACACGAAAAACACCGTAAAACCGGATTTACGCCGTCGTAGTAACACCGCGGGCTGTTTTGGGTTAGTTAATTAAAAACTATGATAAACTTTGATTTAAAAGTTGTTATTCTGAGAAAATGATTTTTATTATGAACATGAAACTATATCCAAAAATTATGGTTAAACTCAAAGTGGAAGTATGTTTTCTAAAATGGTCATCTAGACGTCGTTCTTTCGACTGAAATGACTACCTTTACAAAAATGACTTGTAACTTATTTTTCCGACTATAAACCTATACTTTTTCTGTTTAGATTCATAAAATAGAGTTCAATATGAAACCATAGCAATTTGATTCACTCAAAACGGATTTAAAATGAAGAAGTTATGGGTAAAACAAGATTGGATAATTTTTCTCATTTTAGCTACGTGAAAATTGGTAACAAATCTATTCCAACCATAACTTAATCAACTTGTATTGTATATTATGTAATCTTGAGATACCATAGACACGTATAAAATGTTTCGACCTATCATGTCGACACATCTATATATATTTCGGAACAACCATAGACACTCTATATGTGAATGTTGGAGTTAGCTATACAGGGTTGAGGTTGATTCCAAAATATATATAGTTTGAGTTGTGATCAATACTGAGATACGTATACACTGGGTCATGGATTGATTCAAGATAATATTTATCGATTTATTTCTGTACATCTAACTGTGGACAACTAGTTGTAGGTTACTAACGAGGACAGCTGACTTAATAAACTTAAAACATCAAAATATATTAAAAGTGTTGTAAATATATTTTGAACATACTTTAATATATATGTATATATTGTTATAGGTTCGTGAATCAACAGTGGCCAAGTCTTACTTCTCGACGAAGTAAAAATCTGTGAAAGTGAGTTATAGTCCCACTTTTAAAATCTAATATTTTTGGGATAAGAATACATGTAGGTTTTATAAATGATTTACAAAATAGACACAAGTACGTGAAACTACATTCTATGGTTGAATTATTGAAATCGAATATGCCCCTTTTTATTAAGTCTGGTAATCTAAGAATTAGGGAACAGACACCCTAATAGACGCGAATCCTAAAGATAGATCTATTGGGCCAAACAAACCCCATCCAAAGTACCGGATGCTTTAGTACTTCGAAATTTATATCATATCCGAAGGGTGTCTCGGAATGATGGGGATATTCTTATATATGCATCTTGTTAATGTTGGTTACCAGGTGTTCACCATATGAATGATTTTTATCTCTATGTATGGGATGTGTATTGAAATATGAAATCTTGTGGTCTATTGTTACGATTTGATATATATAGGTTAAACCTATAACTCACCAACATTTTTGTTGACGTTTAAAGCATGTTTATTCTCAGGTGAATATTAAGAGCTTCCGCTGTTGCATACTAAAATAAGGACAAGATTTGGAGTCCATGTTTGTATGATATTGTGTAAAAACTGCATTCAAGAAACTGATTTCGATGTAACATATTTGTATTGTAAACCATTATGTAATGGTCGTGTGTAAACAGGATATTTTAGATTATCATTATTTGATAATCTACGTAAAGCTTTTTAAACCTTTATTTATGAAATAAAGGTTATGGTTTGTTTTAAAAATGAATGCAGTCTTTGAAAAACGTCTCATATAGAGGTCAAAACCTCGCAACGAAATCAATTAATATGGAACGTTTTTAATCAATAAGAACGGGACATTTCAGGGAGCTAGTGATTACGTACTATATTTTTATAAAACTATATTTATATAAATATATATATATATATATATAAGTAGTAATATTATTATAAAAGGGGGTTTTTTACCGTTTAATGACCGGTTTGTCGATTTTATATTTTTAAGCGTAAAGATAAATGACAATAATTAAAGTGCGTAAAATATATAAATGACGATAAATAAAATAACAATAAATAAAATTGCGATAGAATATGAAATAAAAGGATTATGCTTATTTAAACTTCCGTAATCATGATGTTTGACGTTTTGATTTTAATTAATTGTTACTCGGGTTAATTGTCCTTTGTCCTGGTTTATTTGATACCTATCTGGTTTTTGTCCATAATAGTCCATCGGTCATAAATATAAAGTGCGAGTGTCCTCGTCAAATTACCCTTATACCCGAAGTCAAATATTCCAACTAATTAAGGATTTAAACTGTGATGCAGTTATCACTTCTGTCAACAATTACACCGGTTATCACTGTATGTAATCCACCCCTGTTTTGATTAGATATGAATATTAATTTACCCACTTGATCAGTTTGAATAATCAATTACCCAACCCGAATAATTAATTAAATGATTATAATAGGACAACGTCACTAAATAGGAGAACCATAATCATTATTAATTATTAGGTTAATTAATTTGAAGATAGGTTCGACAGATTCCAATGAGTTGTCACTCAATTAGACAATACCCCCCATCTATTAATAGTCAATAGTCTAATTTCCACAAGTGTCGGTCTTTTGCCCAAACCTTAATTATGGTACAAAGTTCAATAACCCCGTCTTAATATTTTAGCCCAACATCACGATTACTTCGGCTCAAATAAGCATAATAATAACTTAGTTACGAGACATTAAATTAAAAAGGAAGAACATAGCTTACAGTGATGATTAATCGCGTAGCGTTGCACGGACAGAATTTCGAATTAAAACCCGTAAAATATTTCTTACAATAACCCAACTAAACCATAACTTTATTATTAAAATTAACTTATATTAAAATTATAATATAAATATATATTACATATTACAGAAGAGAGAAAGAAATATGAAAAAAGGTGTTCATAAATCGATCAAATGAATTGCCTTTTATAGGCAAATATTGAATTGAAATTTTCACTTATGACCCCTTAACTATGCTCAATTAACAAATTTTTATTATTTATTATTATTCTTATTATGAATTATTTAAATATTATATTATATTCTTGTGCATAGTTGACTTGTACTTTCAGCTCCGTTGCGTCGAGCGTTGATAGTTGGCTCGGGTACCGGTTTCGGATTTTCGAACGTCCTTTCGTATAATTTAATATCTTGTACTTTGCGTTTTGTAACTTGTACTCTTGTCATTTTTAGACGTTTCTCATCAATAAATTGAACCTTTTGAATTGTATCTTGTACATTTGAGCTTTTTGGACGTTTGTGTCTTCAAATCTTCGTTTTCGCCTTTTGTCTTCGCACTTATTTATTTAAACAATTACAATGAAAATATAATATAATTACATATGAAAACCTATTATTTAGAAGGGATATTGCTATGAAATATATGTTCCTTTTTAGCCTTATCAAATATCCCCACACTTGAGAGTTGCTTGTCCTCAAGCAATACAGAACTTGAAATAAAAACATACATGAATCACTTTTTTATTCATCACACTTTGTACATTAGTGATTTTGATATGGTGGTATAAACAATGATAGTAACGATAGAACCATGGTTAAAGGTGGGTGTGTCATCCACAGTTGCCTCGGGTTTAGGTCAACGACACTTGCAATCAAATAGCCGATTTACTTTCGGTTTCCAAAGCAAAGTGCACATTTGAAAGGCGGTTTACAGTTCCACATGACTATGAAAATTTAGATCTGTTAGGAAATTGGATCTTTATGAAAACATTTGATCTTTTGAAAATTCAATCTAGCTTTTACCCTAGACAAGTTTTCCGGAATAACCCTTCACCGGTGTTTGCAAAATATTTTTGTGGGTTGTGTAGGTTTCAGATTTGAAAATTTTAGCTCAACACTTGTGGTTTTATGTTACCCACTTGCTAACCTTGTATTAGGAAAGCAACACGTTCAGTTTACTTGTCCCGTATATTACCTTTCGGCAAACTACCGTCCGGTTGTAAAGGAAAGCGATGAACAAGAAACTGTTAAGGCAATGTCTAATGACATGCATATGATTATGGTCTTAAAACGTGTCGGATGCTAGTACTATCCTTTGTAGGAGCAATAGTAAAGATCATCCTATGATTTTTCGGTCTGGCACAAGGTCCTGTCTCCGACCATGCTATGCAACCACCGTTTCTTACGGTTGACACCCGAATTGGTTCAGGTGACCTAATGAATTCTGATGAATTCTCAGGATTTTACGTTCAATGGTAATGAACGCATTGAAAATAGGTTTTCAGAAAACAAATCGGTTTTATTTTTGATCAAAATATTTTCTCGTTCAAGCTCGAGTTTAGATATCATTGAATTCCATGAGTTTGTAATTCTCAATCTTTAAGGTCAATCTCTAGGATTGAGTAATATCAGTCTTAAAAGCTGATTTTTGATCTTTAAGGAGATTATCCTTTCTGGGGATTTGATTCATTAGTCTTATCAAGCTAATTTGCACGGTGCCCCCCCATTGTGCGAGATAAATCCTTCTCATGGTTAGGATAAATCTGACCACATGGCGACCCTGTTTGATGCTGAGGTCTGTGGATTTCCTGCTGATTTTAGAGATGACTTTTCTAGATTTTTCGTCAACCTACAGCTGGTCTGGACGACAACTTCATGACCTAAATCAAGAAGCGCGTTTCTTTTTCGGAAGACTTTACTTCCTTTTAATGATGGAATTGATTCATCGTGTAGATCCATCTTTCTTACAGTAAATCGGGTAAACCAGTTAATTTAGTCCAAAGTAAAAGCACCTGCAATAACTTTACAAAAACATGTGATAGATAGTTTTTAATTGAATAACTTGGTACATTCTCCCCACACTTGGCTTTTTTCATGCGTCTTTTTATATCTTAATAAATAAATTCAAGCGTTTTAGTTGTTTATCAATTTATGTCCTTTTCGAGGTAACAATAATTTCGGCATTAACACCTAGTTTTATGGTTCATAAATATGTATAAACATGATTTTGAATTCATTTAGTTAAAAAATTTTAAAATTTTCATAATATTTAGAAAATAAGCCAAGTATAAACCCGAGAGAATTTATAACCCTTCCCCACACTTGAGATCATGCAATGCCCTCATTTGCATGAAATCAGACTATAATTATAAATTCATGAGGGTGATTAGTGTAGGAAAGTGATTAAAAATACCCAGTTTGTAATTACAAAGCTCGTCGAATGATAGATGGCGCGCCTCATCGTTCATTCCTTCATTTATTATATCACATTTGTTGTTTTGCATCATGTCGTCAAAATCAGTAGCTTTTGCTGAACTTAATGTTAGTCTTTGAAAGTGCGTTGTTTTACCCTGTTGTTTACATGATAAAATACAAACATATATACATATTTTTAAAGTTGGGTATATTACCCCACGTTCAAAAATTTATAAAATCGAATATATATTTTTTTTTTTTGCATACTTTAAATCAATAAAATTAAAAATAATGATGACAAAATTTTTCGCCCCGCCCTCGGGTAAAGTAATTTCGGCTCAACGACCTAGTCTTCAACTCACGACGAATTTTAGAAATCATTTTTTTTCAACTTAATGAAATAAAGTAAATTTTTGTTTTTAAATTCACACAAAACTTAAAAAGAAAACATATTAATTTCATATAAAACCTAAAAAACAAAAAAATTCAGAATGGGGGGAGAAAACTAGTTCTTTAGTGTCTGCTAGTGGAAAAGACCAATCGGATTCCATTCTCGGAACTACACGAGAACAGAACAACTAACTCCAAACAACATTTTCTTTTTAGAATATTTGAATCTCCTCACACTTAGGTAGATGTGGTGTCGAAATTGTGATTAACTTCATCGTCAATTTCTCTTGGACCATAATCAACTTGCATATCTATGACTTTTTTTTAAGCCATTGGTCGGATTCCTGTGTAATATCCACAATTTCAACTAGTTTCGCCTTTTCTTTAGGCGATAGATTGGATACTAACCGGTTACATAACTTAGAGTTCCCCTTGGTTCTAGCATCGCGAATCCGTTTAATAAGTTTCTTCATTGAACTATTAATAACGGGATCATTTAATTTCGTATCAACAACGAGGTTCTTTGTTATCAGGTCATTATTAGGTGTTACTTCATTTTCCCCACACTTAGGCGTTTTATTATTGTTAAGCACTACCGTTGGAGTTGGTAAAACAACATGGTTCTTACCAATCGTTTCCGCTGGTTCAACGGTTTTGGTTGGTGGAGATTTAGACTTTCGAATCATAAAGGTGATCGATTTCTCATCATTACTAAGTGTCATTCTACCCTTTCTTACATCAAATAACACCCCGGTGGACGCTAAGAATGGTCGACCTAAATTAGAGGAACGTTTGAGTCCTCTTCTATGTCAATGACAATGAATTCGACTAGAAAGGTTAAATTACCTACTTGAACGGGTAGATTGTCAGCAATTCCAACTGGGTGCTTAATGGTTTGATCAAGGAGTCGAACACTCATATCCGTTGGACTTAACTCACCTACACCTAATCTCTTATATAATGAAAGAGGCATAATACTTACACTCGCACCTAAATCTGCTAGTGCATCATACATGACACAATCACTAAGTAGACAAGGAACAATAAATTCACCTGGATCACCTATCCTAGGTAGAGGTTTTGGTGGAACTGTCTTCACCGGGTTTACTTCTACGGTTTTTATTTCTTGCACTTTCTTATTCTTCTTCTTCTTCTTCTTTCCAGAGGTATCACAAACTTTATTACCCATCACTTGCTCATACTCAACTCCTTTTCTTGAAAACGGGATGGGTGTTTTGTATGGTGCCACCACTGGCTTTACATACTCGGGTGGTGGTGGTGTTGTAACTTCTTCATTGTTACTTACATCTAAAACTTTCCCATCTTCTGGTATTGGTTTTTCAGAATTTGTTGATATCATGTTAACATTTTCATTCCGAGGATTTACTTCATTATTACTCGGTAGCTTTCCTTGTTCCCTTTCACTCATCAATCTAACAAGAGTACCTACTTGTTTTTCTAGATTCAAAATAGAAGCTTGTTGAGTTCTAAATGACTGATCAAACCTCTCATTCGTTTGAGTTTAAGTTTCAATAAATTGTGTTTGAGATTCAACTAGCTTAAATACCACTTCTTCCAGATTTGACTTTTTCTCTTCGGTTTGTTGTGGTGGTTTATGCAAGCCAGGTCTTTGTTGATTGAAAGTGTTGTTTTGAGTTGGTTGGTTATTCGGACCTTGTTGGTTATACGAGTTATTGTCGGGTCCTTTTGGGTTGTAAAGAATGTTTTGATTTCGATTGAAGTTTGGCCTTGGCGGTTGATAATTATTCTGATAACTATTTTCCAGCCTTTGGTTCATGTAGACAACATTCTCACGTTGTTCCATCGTTTGTTCAATGTGACAGTCTTTCATTAAGTGTGGTCCACCGCATTGCTCACAACTGATTCGTATTGCGTGAATATCTTTATTCATCTTTTTCATTCGTCTCTCGAAAGCATCTATTTTTGCGGAAACGGAATCAAAGTTAGGGCTAGAATCGGCTCTAGCCGCTTAAGATGAACGATATATATCTTTCTCTTGGTGCCACTCATGAGAGTGGGAGGCTGTGTTATCAATAATTTTGTAAGCTTCAGTTGCGGTTTTCTTCATAATGGAACCACCAGCTGTTATGTCGATGTCTTTTCGTGTAGCAACGTTGACACCTTGGTAGAATATTTGTACTATTTGATAAGTGTCTAAACCGTGTTGAGGACATCCTCTCAACAACTTTCCAAATCTTGTCCACGCCTCATATAGAGTTTCATTTGACTTTTGTGTGAACGTAACAATTTCTCCTTGAAGTCTCACGACTTTAGATGCCGGAAAGAATCTTTTAAGAAATTTCTCAACTAAAACATCCCATGTGTCAATCGCCCCTTCAGGTAACGATTCTAACCAATCTTTGGCTTCTCCCTTTAAAGTCCAGGGAAACAACATGAGATAGATCTGTTCATCCTCAACTTCTCGGATTTTGAATAGTGTACAGATCCTATTAAACGTACGAAGATGTTCGTTTGGATCTTCCTTCGGCGCACCACTATATTGGCACTGATTAGTTACCATGTGTAGGATTTGTCCTTTGATTTTATAATCTGGCGCATTAATGTCTGGCTTAATAATGGCGTGACCTTGGCCCGTGCGTGTGGCTCTCATTCGGTCTTCCATACTTAGAGGTTCCAGATTTTCCATAATTGAATTTGTTGAATACGAATCACTAGAAGATTCTGATTTAATGGTTTGTGGTTCAGGAGGAATGATTAGTGGTTCTGGATCTTGGAATTGTCCCTGAATATTCTCCGGATTCTCAATTGTAAGGTCGGGTTCAAAAGATGGATTATCGAAAATTTGAGTTGGAGTTCTTGGTCGACTAGATGATGATTCTAAAGAAAAATCAACGGCGACAAAATTGGCTAGATGTCTTGATCGAGTTATAGGTGGTGAACGTATGAAAGGTGGTGAACGTTTTACTCGGTGCATTCACTGAATATCCTATTAGTTTTTAAAAGGAAAGAAAAATTATATAAGTTATCCAATTAATAGACTTTTCTGATTTTGCTCACGTTTCGAATAGCCAAAAGATGCAGCAGAGGGGCAGGATTCGTTTGGTCTCAATATAATTGAGTACTGTTTGGCTCCAATAACCCGGTCTACGTACAAATCCAACTATTAATACGAACCAGAAAATTTTGATGTCTATCAATTTAACCACTTAAAATAAATTTTCGTAATTTTAAGAAATTTAGATAAGAAGTAGAATAAAAATCTTATCCTAAAACTAGAATAGCGAGAAATAAGAAAGAAAGAAAAACGCGTCGAAAAAGGTCAAAAAATAAAAGGTCGAAAAATAGGCGTCGAAAAATAAAAATAAGAAATTAGCGCGAAAAATGACGTCGCAAAATTCTAAAGCACATAAATCTTAGTCTAAGGAATAAGCACTTAAGGGATTTTACGGCAAACCTAAAAATTCTAGAAATAAAAATAACTATGGCAAAACTAAACTTAATACTAAAAATTGTAACTAGAGTCTAAAAATCTAAAGGTAATAAAAAAAACTTTTTTTTTAATTTTTTTTTATATTTCGATTTTTAAAGATTTTAAAATTTTTTTTTAAATTTTTTTTTTTTTATATATATTTTTTTAAAACTTTTTTTTTTATTTAAAAATTTTTTTAAAAAAAAACGATTTTTTTTACAATTTTTTTTTTAAAACGATTTTTTTACACAATTTTTTTTAAAAGGAATTAATAATTTTTTTATTATTATTATTTTTTTTTTCAAAACTTTTTTTTTAACTCATTTACTATTCATGAATAGTAAATGAAAAGAAATTAATTAATTTACTATTCATATGAAAGCGACATGATAGAAATTATTAATTGCAAGTTACATAATATACCCCTGAAATATTTAATAAATACGACTTTTTAAAACTTTTAAAACTTTTACGATTCAAAATAGTAAAGGAAAGAAATTAATTAATTTACTATTCACATGAAAGCGACATTATAGAAATTATTAATTATAAGTTACATAATATACCCCTGAAATATTTAATAAATACTTGAGGGTACGAAATAATATTATTTTACTAGGAAATACTACAAAATATGACACAATTTTTATTAATTTACGGATGGGATATACCTAAACCTTGCTACAACACTATAGGCAGTGTACCTAATCGTAGAGTAGTGTAGATTTTAGTAAGTCCGGTTCGTTCCACAGGGAGCTAGTGATTACGTACTATATTTTTATAAAACTATATTTATATAAATATATATATATAAGTAGTAATATTATTATAAAAGGGGGTTTTTTACCGTTTAATGACCGGTTTGTCGATTTTATATTTTTAAGCGTAAAGATAAATGACAATAATTAAAGTGCGTAAAATATATAAATGACGATAAATAAAATAACAATAAATAAAATTGCGATAGAATATGAAATAAAAGGATTATGCTTATTTAAACTTCCGTAATCATGATGTTTGACGTTTTGATTTTAATTAATTGTTACTCGGGTTAATTGTCCTTTGTCCTGGTTTATTTGATACCTATCTGGTTTTTATCCATAATAGTCCATCGGTCATAAATATAAAGTGCGAGTGTCCTCGTCAAATTACCCTTATACCCGAAGTCAAATATTCCAACTAATTAAGGATTTAAACTGTGACGCAGTTATCACTTCTGTCAACAATTACACCAGTTATCACTGTATGTAATCCACCCCTGTTTTGATTAGATATGAATATTAATTTACCCACTTGATCAGTTTGAATAATCAATTACCCAACCCGAATAATTAATTAAATGATTATAATAGGACAACGTCACTAAATAGGAGAACCATAATCATTATTAATTATTAGGTTAATTAATTTGAAGATAGGTTCGACAGACTCCAATGAGTTGTCACTCAATTAGACAATACCCCCCATCTATTAATAGTCAATAGTCCAATTTCCACAAGTGTCGGTCTTTTGCCCAAACCTTAATTATGGTACAAAGTTCAATAACCCCGTCTTAATATTTTAGCCCAATATCACGATTACTTCGGCTCAAATAAGCATAATAATAACTTAGTTACGAGACATTAAATTAAAAAGGAAGAACATAGCTTACAGTGATGATTAATCGCGTAGCGTTGCACGGACAGAATTTCGACTTAAAACCCGTAAAATATTTCTTACAATAACCCAACTAAACCATAACTTTATTATTAAAATTAACTTATATTAAAATTATAATATAAATATATATTACATATTACAGAAGAGAGAAAGAAATATGAAGAAAGGTGTTCATAAATCGATCAAATGAATTGCCTTTTATAGGCAAATATTGAATTGAAATTTTCACTTATGACCCCTTAACTATGCTCAATTAACAACTTTTTATTATTTATTATTATTCTTATTATGAATTATTTAAATATTATATTATATTCTTGTGCATAGTTGACTTGTACTTTCAGCTCCGTTGCGTCGAGCGTTGATAGTTGGCTCGGGTACCGGTTCCGGATTTTCGAACGTCCTTTAGTATAATTTAATATCTTGTACTTTGCATTTTGTAACTTGTACTCTTGTCATTTTTAGACGTTTCTCATCAATAAATTGAACCTTTTGAATTGTATCTTGTACATTTGAGCTTTTTGGACGTTTGTGTCTTCAAATCTTCGTTTTCGCCTTTTGTCTTCGCACTTATTTATTTAAACAATTACAATGAAAATATAATATAATTACATATGAAAACCTATTATTTAGAAGGGATATTGCTATGAAATATATGTTCCTTTTTAGCCTTATCAATATACCAATAGTACATACATCTAAAAGCTGTGTATTGTACGAGTACGAATACGGGTGCATACGAGTAGAATTGTTGATGAAACTGAACGAGGATGTAATTGTAAGTATTTTTGTTAAGTAGAAGTACTTTGATATGTGTCTTGAATTCTTTCAAAAGTGTAAGAATACATATCAAAACACAACATGTATATACATTCTAATGGAGTCGTTAAGTCTTCGTTAGTCGTTACATGTAAGTGTTGTTTTGAAACCTTTAAGTTAACGATCTCAATTAATGTTGTTAACCCAATGTTTATTATATCAAATGAGATGTTAAATTATGATATTATAATGATATTATGATGTATGAATATCTCTTAATATGATATATACATTAAAATATCGTTACAACTATAATCGTTACATATAAGTCTCGTTTCGTAATTCTTGAGTTAGTAGTCTTGTTTTTACATATGTAGTTCATTGTTAACACACTTAATGATATATTTAAATATCATTTTATCATGTTAAATATAGTGTATCAATATCTTAATATGATACATATGTATTTAGTAGACGTTATCATAACGATAATTGTTATATATATCATTTCGAGTTTCTTAACTTAGTAATCTCATTTCTTATGTATATCACACATTGTTAATATATTTAGTGAGATACTTACTCATCATAATCTTATGTCAACCATATATATATGTCTATACATACCACAACATGTAGTTTTTACAATTTTGTAACGTTCGTGAATCGCCGGTCAACTTGGGTGATCAATTATCTATATGAAACTTATTTCATTTAATCAAGTCTTAACAAGTTTGATTGCTTAACACGTTGGAAACATTTAGTCATGTAAATATCAATCTCAATTAATATATATAAACATTGAAAAGTTCGGGTCACTACAAAACTGACCCGACTGAGACTCTAAATTGGCTCAGGGAAGTGGAAAGAGCATTAGATGCTTGTCAGTGTGAGCCAGAGTTAAGAATGTTATTTGCCAGTTGATTGTTCAAGGGGCGAGCTATGGAGTGGTGGGACTCTATCACAGGTCATTTATCAAAGGAACAACTAAGTTAAGTGTCATGAGAGCAGTTTCATGCCAAGGTTCATGAGCAGTATTGTTCAGAATATGATCTGGAGAAATTGAAAACTGAGTTCTTGGGGATGAGAATGACTGATGATATGATGATTGATGATGTTATTTTGGACTTCACCTCTTAGTTAAGGTTTTGCCAACAGTGGGAACCGCATGAGAAAGATAAAATTTAACATTTTATTATAGTTATTAAGCCAGAGTATCGGTCAATGGTTAGATTTGCTTCTTCTTTATCGCAAGCTTTTGAGATGGCTAAAGCGATAGAGGGTGATGTTAAAGCCACAAGGAGTACGAGAGTGTGGAGTGGTTCTTATGGGAAGAGGTCGGAAGGACAATCCAGTTATCAGTCCAGTCCAAAATCAAGAAAGTCAACCGGGTCCAGTACGAGGGAAGTTTTGAGTACGAGTGGGTCAGGTTCCGTACAGAAAGAGTGGTGTAACTCGTGCAGATCTTACCACATTGAACAGTGTTCTCCAGGTACGAAAAGGTGTCTAAGGTGTGGTATAGTGGGACATGATGTTCAACAATGTTCTTTCAAAAGCAATGTATGTTGGAATTGTCATAAGGAAGGTCATAGGTCAGCAAAGTGTCCGGTAGCGGGTAGAGGGGGTTCCGGGGCAGGGTCCGGGGTGCAGTCGGCGTCTGTTGGTGGATCTACCACATCAGTAGGACAGAAGAGAAAAGGTCCTCCTACGGCTATAGCTAGAGCTTATCAGATGGTAGCAGATACTGATGTTGTATCAGAAGACTTAAATACTGATATGTTCAGACTAACCTTGTTATTGCTTTTGATTTCAGGATTACGTGTTTAGTATGTTATGTAGATGATGTTTTCTGTTTATTAATAGGTACTTTGAGGTAGCGTCGGCTGTAGTGATAGAGATGACTTGGATTTAGGTTTCTCAGATTTTCTTAACTGAAATGAAGACGTGATCTATGATAATGTATTAAGCCTAGCCAACGTAAGCACATTTTGGTAGATCATGCGGAAGTTTCAAAAAGATAAGACGAGAATTAGGTTAGGTGACTACTTGATTAGAGGTTGTTATGTGTTGTGTGACTGGTAGTTGATAGTATTTTTGTCGTGACCTACGACTTTGACCAGATTCTGACGGAATCTCTTTAAGGAGGGTAGATTTGTAACACCCGATAATTGGGTCTAGATGAAATGGCAATTTTGCCCTTGTGTGCATTTATATTGTTATTTTACTAGTTGATTATTTATAGTCATTTGACTATTTAGTTGAGACTAGTTCGTGACAAGGGTCACAGAACAGGTTTGTTTATTTGATTTGGACCTCGATAGGACCGCCTAACGATGTACTAAAGATATCAGATAACTGATAAATACCCGTGTGTTATGAGGTATGGGTTAAAACCCACCTATATATGCCATGTTCTGGATATTTCTATCCATTTTCTCAATTTGTGAAATTCAATCCCGTACCTAACTCATGCTCCTTTGAAACCCTAGCTTGATCTTTGTGTGAAATTAGATTAATTAAAGCTTAGAATCAGATTTCTTGCATCATCTATAGTATATCTCCAGGTTTGTATTCGATTTCATGCTATGATTCTTGTTGAAATTGGGTTTTTGTGTTCTAATGGGTTTTGGTTGAATTCATGCTTGATTCTTGATCTAAATGTGTTTGATATGTTCAATTGATGTTAGAAATATGTTTTATATAGTTTATATGATGTTTTGGGAGTGGTTTTGGTGTTAGATCTTGCAAAAATCGAGTTTTTGGGCCAAAATGGCAAAAATTAGCGAGCTGGAATGTTCTAACAGCTCCCACACTTCTGACAGGTCACCCGTACATGTGACCACGCGTTTGAGGCTCAACCACATGGTTGAGGACTCACTCGCACGAGTGAGGTCTCGTCCGCGCGAGTGACCACTGGTCAGTTTTTGTAAAATTGAAAAGGCTGTAACTTTCAAACCGTAACTCCGTTTTTGATGAATAAACTATTGTTGGACTCATCTTGAAGTTTACTTTACAATGATAAGGTTTCAAAAAGCTAGATCAAAATTTATTTTGGTCATAAGAAGGGATTTTGTTGTGTATGTCTTGTTTTATACTCGTTTAGGGTCGTTATTGATTGAGTTTATGTTGTAGACTTATAATATGATGAATATATGATAATATGACCTAGTTTATAGTATTTATCAATTATATTATTGGTTAGAACACTATACTGACTTTGTTTATGATGTTTCCAGGTGATCAGGAGAAGTGAAGACTCAGAAATATAAGACCTCTGAGTTCTTCTTTTGCTGGTTTTTGGTGAGTGGGTTAATCTAGTCGTTAAGGCATATACTAACATGACCTAGACCATTGACCTAGTTGCTATGCTTCGAACCTATATTGTTATGTGTTATGGACTGTGTCCTCGCGCGTTTGTTTGACCGACCTTGCTTCTTATCAGGTCGGGAGAGATCGACCTTGCTTCTTATCAGGTCGGGCTCAATGATGTTGTATGATCAATATAAGTCAGAATCACGCATTCGTCACGTGTGGAAGACTTATACTAGTGATACAGAGTTATGAGTTTTCGGTAGACTCTAGTCCGATCAACTGGGGTCGTTGGCCCGGCCAGGCCGCCGAGTCTCTCAAGGGGTTGCTTCAGATTACCCAGATGGTTGCTTTGGATTGACCGTTGTTGTAGATGTTTTATTGCTTTGGTGGTCTTTGGATTTAGTTGATTGTTGACTATTGTTTGACATTGCTTTTTATGTTATATGCTAGTGGTAGATTGCTCTATTTCTGCATGTTCTAGTGGTATGTGATTAACTATTCGATTAATTTGATGATACGTGTTCTAGTGATTGTACCTGTATGCTTTAGCTGTTAGATTAGTCCATTCACTTAGCTTCGTGCTAACCCCTCCACCTTCCCCCTTGCAGGTTGTAGGTTTTTTTGCTTTTGTGGTCATGGGAGAAGATGGTCGTGTTGGGTTGTGTTCGACAAATCTAGAACTCTGATGTTGTCTATATGAAATCAATTATTAACGTAACACCGGTTTTTGATAACAATATATTTATGAATGAAGTTGTAATAATTATGTTTATGTTTGTACGTAAGGGCTTATTTTGTAAACAAGACTTCCGCTGTGTTATTTAAAAAAAAGTACGGTGTTACAAGCATCATCATCATCAGTATCACTGTCAGAAGATGAAGAAGAGCTGGTTTCATCCCAATCATGATGCTCAGCAACTAGAACCTTTTCTGGCTTTTTTCCCTTCTTATCAGCCTTTGCACTTTCCTTCATCTGAGCCTTCATAGCTTTGTACTTGTTCTTGTACTTATCAGCTTTTGAGAAGGAGTTAACATGTGATGATGAAGGTTTCCTGGACATGCATTCAGCTGCAAAATGTCCAACCTTCCCACAATTGTAACACTCAGATTTAGGACCCTTGACAGATTTGCTGATATACCTAGCACTTGGTTTCTTACTCCATTTGTATGACTTGCTGGTTCTATTACGACTGAACCTTTTGAACTGCCTAGCCAGCAAAGCCATACCTTCAGCAAACCCTTCCACATCATCTTCATCATCACTGCTTTCTTCAGACCTAGTACCACTATCCACGTCATCTTCAGCTGACTCATCTTCTGCCATCGACTTTTGAGCCAGTAAAGCTTTTTGAGCTTTCTTTTTAGTAGCAGCAATAAGAGCAGTATCATCAGTTTTTGAGGATTTTGAGGTGGTGGGGGTGAAATGTCCCGTTCATATTGATTATAAACGTTCCATATTAATTGATTTCGTTGCGAGGTTTTGACCTCTATATGAGACGTTTTTTAAAGACTGCATTCGTTTTTAAAACAAACCATAACCTTTATTTTATCGACAAGGTTAAAAAGACACCACCTAGATTATCCAAAAATGATAATCTAAAAATATCACACTTACACACTACCAATACATATTGGTTTACAATATTAATATGTTACAACAAAATAAATCTCGAATGCAGTTTTAAACAATATTATACAAGCATGCTGACACCAAATCTTGTCCATATATTGGCATGCAATAGCAGAAGCTCTTAATAATCACCTGAGAATAAACATGCTTTAAATGTCAACAAAAAATATTGGTGAGTTATAGGTTTAACCTATATATTTATCAAATCATAATAATAGACCACAAGATTTCATATTTCAATATACATCCCATATATAGAGATAAAAATCATTCATATGGTGAATACCTGGTAACCGACATTCACAAGATGCATATAAGAATATCCCCTATCATTCCGAGAAATCCTTCGGACATGATAAAAATGAATTCGATGTACTAAAGCATCCGGTACTTTGGATGGGGTTCGTTAGGCCCAATAGATCTATCTTTAGGATTCGCGTCAATTAGTAGATCGGTTTACTAATTCTTAGGCTACCAAGCAAAAAGGGGCATATTCGGATTCGATCATTCACTCATATAATGTAGTTTCATTTACTTGTGTCTATTTCGTAAAACATTTATAAAATTTCATGTATTCTCATCCCAAAATATTAGATTTTAAAAGTGGGACTATAACTCACTTTCACAGATTTTTATTTCGTCGGGAAGTAAGACTTGGCCACTGGTTGATTCACGAACCTATAACAAATATGTACATATATATCAAAGTATGTTCAAAATATATTTACAACATTTTTAATAAGTTTTAATGTTTTAAGTTTATTAAGTCAGCTGTCCTCGTTAGTAACCTACAACTAGTTGTCCACAGTTAGATGTACAAAAATAAATCGATATATATTATCTTGAATCAATCCACGACCCAGTGTATACATATCTCAGGCTAGATCACAACTCAAAGTATATATATTTTTGAAATCAACCTCTACCCTGTATAGCTAACTCAAACATTACTGCATATAGAGTGTCTATGGTTGTTCCAAATAATATATATACATGGGTCGATATGATATGTCAAAATATTTACATACGTGTCTATGGTATCCCAAGATTACATAATATATTAGAATACATGTATAATACAATATGAGTTAGCTAGGATATGATTAATATAGATTTGTTACCAATTTTCACGTAGCTACAACAAGCAAAATTATCCAATCTTGTTTTACCCATAACTTCTTCGTTTTAAATCCATTTTGAGTGATTCAAGTTGCTATGGTTTCATATTGAATTTAAGTTTATGAATCTAAACAGAAAAAGTATAAGTTTATAGTTGGAAATACAGGTTACAAGTCATTTTTGTAAAGGTAGTCATTTCAGTCGAAAGAACGACGTCTAGATGACCATTTTGGAAAACATACTTCCACTTTGAGTTTAACCATGATTTTTGGATATAGTTTTATGTTCATAAGAAAAATCATTTTCCCATAATAACAACTTTTAAATCAAAGTTTATCATAGTTTTTAATTAACTAACCCAAAACAGCCCGCGGTGTTACTACGACGGCGTATATCCGGTTTTACGGTGTTTTTCGTGTTTTCAGGTTTTAAATCATTAAGTTAGCATATCATATAGATATAGAACATGTGTTTAGTTGATTTTAAAAGTCAAGTTAGAAGGATTAACTTTTTTTTGCGAACAAGTTTAGAATTAACTAAACTATGTTCTAGTGATTACAAGTTTAAACCTTCGTATAAGGTAGTTTTATATATATGAATTGAATGATGTTATGACCATCATTACTACCTCAGGTTTTGTGGATAAGTCTACTGGAAATGAGAAAAATAGATCTAGCTTCAAAGGATCCTTAGATGGCTTGAAAGTTCTTGAAGTAGAATCATGACACGATAACAAATTCAAGTAAGATTTCCACTCGAAATAAGATTGTTAAAGTTATAGAAATTGAATCAAAGTTTGAATATGAGTATTACCTTGTATTAGAAAGATATCTTAATATAAATAAGAAAGATTTCTTGAGGTTGGATGATCACTCAAAGTGGATTTGCAAGATTGGAAGTAAGCTAGCAAACTTGGAAGTGTTGTTGGTGTGTTCTTGAGTAGTTGTTTTATAACTTGGTTTATGTATAGATTTATGAACTAGATTGAGCTAGATTTTGATGAAGATGATGAAGAACACTTAGAACAATAGAAGAACACTTGATAGAGAGTAGTTTGATGCATGTAAGTTTCAAAATGAAAGTGTTTGTGTACACCATCATTCACGTGAAACTTGATCAATCATATAGGCTCCATTAGTTTGTTATTTTGTGAGATATTTCATGCTAGATGTTAAATGATGGTTTCCACATGGTTAGGTGACTCACATAGGCTGCTAAGAGCTGATCATTGGAGTGTATATACAAATAGTAAATACATTTAGAAGCTGTGTATTGTACGAGTACAAATACGAGTGCATACGAGTAGAATTGTTGATGAAAATGAATGAGGATGTAATTGTAAGCATTTTTGTTAAGTAGAAGTACTTTGATAAGTGTCTTGAAGTTTTTCAAAAGTGTATGAATACATATTAAAACACTACGTGTATATACATTTTAACTGAGTCGTTAAGTCATCGTTAGTCGTTACATGTAAATGTTGTTTTGAAACCTTTAAGTTAACGATCTTGTTAAATGTTGTTAACTCATTGTTTATTATATCTAATGAGATGTTAAATTATTACATTATCATGATATTATGATGTATTAATATATCTTAATATGATATATATACATTTAAATGTCGTTACAACGATAATCGTTACATATATGTCTCGTTTCGAAATCCTTAAGTTAGTAGTCTTGTTTTTACATATGTAGTTCATTGTTAATATACTTAATGATATGTTTACTTATCATTTATCATGTTTATATATAGTGTATCAATATCTTAAAATGATTCATAGTAATTAGTAAGACGTTGTTATAACGATAATCGTTATATATATCGTTTTCAAGTTTCTTAATTCAATAGTCTCATTTTTATGTATATAACTCATTGTTAAAATACTTAATGAGGTACATACTTCCATATATATGTCATCATATAGTTTTTACAAGTTTTAACGTTCATGAATCGCTGGTTAACTTGGGTGGTCAATTGTCTATATAAAACCTATTTCAATTAATCAAGTCTTAACAAGTTTGATTGCTTAACATGTTGGAAACACTTAATCATGTAAATATCAATTTCATTTAATATATATAAACATGGAAAAGTTCGGGTTACTACAGGGGGCTAACTTAAAGTTTTCTTTTAAATTAAGTTCAAGTTTAGCTTATGCCTTCTCATGGTTCCAAAGTGTACCATAGAGAGAGGACATGTTAAAGTTCTTTAAGGTTTGGGTGGTTCTTAAGGGGTCAGTGACAGGTTTCCATTTAGTAGGCAGTGAGTCAATGAATTTGTTTACTTGTTCAAAATCAGTATATGTGATTTTTAAAGTACCTACCCGTTAAATAAATGGGTTAAAGCCATAAATAGGCCATATACTTTCAGTTTTGTCCCAATGTAGGCTATATACCCCAAAAATACCAATGTAGGTTATACACTCTTAAAAGTTGTATCGATGTACACAAATTTAACAAGTTACTTGCTGAACCGGTAAAGTTAATTATTTAAAAAAAATTTGCATTTTATATGGCTATAAATAGGTCATATACTTTCAGTTTTGTTCCGATGTAGGCGATATACTTTCAGTTTTGTTCCGATGTAGGCTATATACTTTCAATTTTGTTCCGATGTATCACCAACGTCATTCTCCATGTAGAATGCCACGTCATCATTTAGTTGTTTATCCGGTTAATAAGTTTTGTTCGTTTATATTAGTACACTTTATGAAAGTATATATCCTACATTGGTATTTTTCGGGGTTTATAGCCTACATTGGAACAAAAATGAAAGTATATGGCCTATTTATGGCTTTAACCCTAAATAAATTTCGTCCTGAAATTTTAAGCAGTTGGAGGTGTTGACGTATCTTCTGAAAATAAGTGCGGGTATTTCTTCTTTATCTGATCTTCTCATTCCCAGGTGAACTCAGGTCCTCTATGAGCATTCCATCGAACCTTAACAATTGGTATCTTATTTTGCTTAAGTCTTTTAACCTCACGATCCATTATTTCGACGGGTTGTTCGATGAATTGAAGTTTTTTGTTGATTTGGACTTCGTCTAACGGAATAGTGAGATCTTCTTTAGCAAAACATTTCTTCAAATTCGAGACGTGGAAAGTGTTATGTACAGCCGCGAGTTATTGAGGTAACTCAAGTCGGTAAGCTACTAGTCCGACACGATCAATAATCTTGAATGGTCCAATATACCTTGGATTTAATTTCCCTCGTTTACCAAATCGAACAACGCCTTTCCAAGGTGCAACTTTAAGCATGACCATCTCTCCAATTTCAAATTCTATATCTTTTCTTTTAATGTCAGCGTAGCTCTTTTGTCGACTTTGGGCAATTTTCAACCGTTGTTGAATTTGGATGATCTTCTCGGTAGTTTCTTGTATTATCTCCGGGCTCGTAATCTGTCTATCCCCCACTTCGTTCTAACAAATTGGAGACCTGCACTTTCTACCATAAAGTGCTTCAAACGGCGCCATTTCAATGCTTGAATGGTAGCTGTTGTTGTAGAAAAATTCTGCTAACGGAAGGTGTCGATCCCAACTGTTTTCGAAATCAATAACACATGCTCGTAGCATGTCTTCAAGCTTTTGTATCGTCCTTTCGCTCTGCCCATCAGTTTGTTGATGATAAGCAGTACTCATGTCTAGACGAGTTCCTAATGCTTGCTGTAATGTCTGTCAGAATCTATAAATCTGCCATCCCTATCAGAGATAATAGAGATTGGTATTCCATGTCTGGAGACGACTTCCTTCAAATACAGTCGTGCTAACTTCTCCATCTTGTCATCTTCTCTTATTGGCAGGAAGTGTGCTTATTTGGTGAGACGATCAACTATTACCCAAATAGTATCAAAACCACTTGCAATTCTTGGCAATTTAGCGATGAAATTCATGGTAATGTTTTCCCATTTCCATTCTGGGATTTCGGGTTGTTGAAGTAGAACTGATGGTTTCTGATGCTCTGCTTTGACCTTAGAACACGTCAAACATTCTCCTACGTATTTAGCAACATTGGCTTTCATACCCGGCCACCAAAAATATTTCTTGAGATCCTTGTACATCTTCCCCGTTCCAGGATGTATTGAGTATCTAGTTTTATGAGCTTCTCTAAGTACCATTTCTCTCATATCTCCAAATTTTGGTACCCAAATCCTTTCATCCCTATACTGGTTTCCGTCTTCCCGAATATTAAGATGCTTCTCCGATCCTTTGGGTATTTCATCCTTTAAATTTCCCTCTTTTAAAACTCCTTGTTGCGCCTCCTTTATTTGAGTAGTAAGGTTAGTGTGAATCATTATATTCATAGCTTTTACTCGAATGGGTTCTCTATCCTTTCTGCTCAAGGCGTCGGCTACCACATTTGCCTACCCCGGGTGGTAACGAATCTCAAAGTCGTAATCATTCAATAATTCAATCCACCTGCGCTGCCTCATGTTCAGTTGTTTCTGATTAAATATGTGTTGAAGACTTTTGTGGTCGGTATATATAATACTTTTGACCCCATATAAGTAGTGCCTCCAAGTCTTTAATTCAAAAACAACCACGCCTAATTCCAAATCATGCGTCGTATAATTCTGCTTGTGAATCTTCAATTGTCTAGACGTATAAGCAATTACCTTCGTTCGTTGCATTAATACACAACCGAGACCTTGCTTTCAGGCGTCACAATATATTACAAAATCATCATTCCCTTCAGGTAATGACAATATAGGTGTCGTAGTTAACTTTTTCTTTAACAATTGAAACGCTTTCTCTTGTTCATCCTTCCATTCAAATTTCCTCCCTTTATGCGTTAAGGCAGTCAAGGGTTTTGCTATTCTGGAAAAGTCTTGGATGAACCTTCTGTAGTAACCAGCTAGTCCTAAAAATTGGCGTATATGCTTTGGAGTTTTCGGGGTTTCCCACTTTTCAATGGTTTCAATCTTTGCTGGATCCACCTGAATACCTTCTTTGTTCACTATGTGACCGAGGAATTGAACTTCTTCCAACCAAAATGCACACTTTGAAAACTTAGCGTACAGTTTTTCTTTCCTTAACAATCTAGCACTTTTCTCAAATGTTCTTCGTGCTCTTGGTCATTCTTTGAGTAAATAAGTATGTCATCGATGAAAATAATGACAAACTTGTCAAGTTATGGTCCACACACTTGGTTCATGAGGTCCATGAACACAGCTGGTGCGTTAGTCAACCCAAACAGCATAACCATAAACTTGTAATGACCGTAACGCATCCTAAAAGCAGTCTTTGGAATATCATCCTACATCACCCGCATTTGATGATACCCAGAACGTAAATCAATTTCGAATAAACCGACGAGCCTTGTAGTTGATCAAATAAGTCGTCGATTCTCGGTATTGGGTAGCGGTTCTTGATGGTAAGTTTGTTCAACTCTCAGTAGTTGATACACAACCTAAATGTACCATCCTTCTTCTTGACAAACAAAACAGGAGCTCCCCACGGTGATGTGCTTGGTCGAATGAAACCACGCACTAAAAGTTCCTGTAACTGACTTTGTAATTCTTTCATTTCGCTGGGTGCGAGTCTGTATGGAGCACGAGCTATTGGTGCAGCTCCTGGTACAAGGTCTATTTTAAATTCAACGGATCGATGTGGGGGTAATCCCGGTAATTCTTTCAGAAATACATCGGGAAATTCTTTTGCGACGGGAACATCACTGATGTTCTTTTCTTCAGGTTTAACTTCCTCGATGTATGCTAGAATGACGTAACAACCTTTTCTTATTAGTTTTTGCGCCTTCATACTACTAATAAGATTTAATTTCGCGTTATTCTTTTCTCCGTACACCATTAAAGGTTTTCCTTTTTCACGCACAATGCGAATCGCATTTTTGTAACAAACGACCTCTGTTCTCACCTTTTTCAACCAGTCCATGCCAATTATTACATCAAAACTCCCTAACTCGACTGGTATTAAATCAATTTTAAACGTTTCATCCTCCAGTTTAATTTCTCTATCCCGACATATATTATCTGCTGAAATTAATTTACCGTTTGCTAATTCGAGTAAAAATTTACTATCCAAAGGTGTCAATGGGCAACTAAATTTAGCACAAAAATCTCTACTCATATAGCTTCTATCTGCACCCGAATCAAATAAAACATAAGCAGATTTATCGTTAATAAGAAACGTACCCGTAACAAGCTCCGGGTCTTCCTGTGCTTCTGCCGCATTATTATTGAAAACTCTTCCGCGGCCCTGCTCATTAGTATTCCCTTGTTTCGGGCAATTTCTAATAATGTGGCCTAGTTTTCCACATTTATAACAAACAGCGTTGGTATTACTTGCTCTGGCACTATTCGTTCCGACATTACTTGTTCCGACACTATGTGTTCCTTTAGTTCTGTAAAACCTTGGTCCGTAAAAATCGCACTTTGTCGCGCTATGACCATTTCTTTTACACCTGTTGCAAAATGTCGTGCAAAACCCCGGGTGATTTTCTTCACACCTATGACATGGCTGATTTTGGTTTTTGTTGTCGTTGTTGTTATTGAGGTTGTTGTTGGGATTGTTATTGTTGTTGAAATGGTTGTTGTAGTAGTTATTGCTGTTGGGACGTTTGTTGTAGTTATTGTTAGGATTGCGGTTATTGTTGCGATTGTTGTTGCGGTTGTTGGGATAGTTGTTGCGATTGTGGTTGTAATTGTTATTGTTGTTATACTGGTGATTCTTGTCACAGTTTTCCTCCCACTTCCTCTTGAGTTGTTTCCTGTTGGCTTCTTCGACCGCCTGCTCTTTAATTATTCCCTCAATCTGATTTATGAGTTTATGAGCCATTTGACTTGCCTTTTGTATGGAAGCGAGCTCGTGTGAACTCACATCTTCTTGAATCCTTACTGGTAACCCTTTTATAAACGTGTCGATCTTCTCTTCTTCATCTTCGAACGTTCCTGGACACAATAGGCACAACTCTGTGAATCGTCGTTCATATGTGGTAATGTCGAACCCTTGTGTTCGTAACTCTGTAAGCTCTACCTTGAGCTTATTGACTTCGTTTCTAGGACGGTACTGCTCGTTCATCAATTGCTTGAATGCCAACCACGGTAGTGCGTAAGCAGCATTTTGTCCTACTTATTTAAGATAGATGTTCCACCACGTTAACGCAGTACCTGTGAAGGTATGCGTAGCGTACTTAACTTTGTCCTCTTCAGTACACTTACTTATGGCAAACACCGATTCGACCTTCTCGGTCCACCGTTTCAATCCAATAGGTCCTTCGGTTCCATCAAATTCCAAAGGTTTGCAGGCAGTGAATTCTTTATAGGAGCATCCTACACGATTTCTTGTGAAATTAGTTCCACTGTTAGATCCAGAGTTATTGTTATTTTGCATCGCAGCCTGTACTGTGGCTATGTTTGCTGCAAGGAAAACACGGAAGTCTTCCTCGCTCATGTTCAAATTCTGACGAGTCGTCGGTGCCATTTCCTTCAAAAATAGCCCAAAAGAATTAAGTTAATCATATAGAATTTTAAGAGTAGTCAATAGTATTTCGTAGCATAGCATGAACTCATTTATAAAAGCTTTTTCTTCATATTAGCATTTTATAGTTTTAATTCGGGTAGTACCTACTCGTTAAGTTCATACTTAGTAGCTAATATACAATTCAACTACTACAATTCTATATGAAAAAACTGATTATAATAAAATTTCGCGTTCAAATTTTATACCATATTTTACAAACTTACAATACCGCTATTATACATATAGAATGAAATATAGCACATAATAACTTTGCTACTCGGCAGCTATAAAGGCAATTCTAGTTAATACGCAAGTTGTTCAGCAAAAGAAATAAAGACACGTAATTCATAAGTCCAGAAACAAGTCATGCATTCTGGTTTTACTAAGACGACTTCCCATCCTTGGTCTTGTGAAAGTAACCGTTATGACCATTGGCTAGGCAGCATGTTGTAATTCCGTCAAAAGGACGAGGGTTTCGTAATGTCCAACAACCCCGTAATAATCTAAAAACCTTGTTTCTCACCCCAACTACTGAATCCGTCACTTGTGGGAAGGTTTTATTTAAAAGTTGTAATCCGATGTTCTTTTTCTCACTTTGGTAAGAAGCGAACATCACTAACCCGTAAGTATAACATGCTTCTTTATGTTGCATGTTAGAAGCTCTTTCTAACTCACGAAATCCTATGTTGGGATATGTTGAGTCAAAATAGGTTCTTAACCCGTAGCGTAAAATTGCATTTGGGTTCCCCGCATTTAACGCTTTAAAGAAAACACGGCATAACTTACGGTCTCCCCAATGTTATATACCCCACCTATCAAAGGAAAGCCTTTTATAAACTAAGGCATTTCTGGAAAGTCTTTCAAATGTTTGACAAGTTAATTTCGCCATAACTAAATGTGCTGATGAATTCTGACCGACTCTAGACAAGATTTCCTCAATCATATCCTCTGGTAGGTCTTCTAAAATATTCGGTTGTCTACCCTTAACGTCCATTTGTTTATATTCTGTAAAATAGACAAGGATTAGATTCGTAAAAGATAATTACTAAATAATACAAATAATTTTTACATAGAACATAAAAGTACAAGCACACTACAATACATATAATACACAACATGATTACAACCCTCTAATCTGAATCACTGGTTTCTTCTTCTTCGGACTTGGTTCGTTTTCCTAATTTTCTAGGGATATATGGTGTTCCTCTAATACGAGCCGTCGTTTTCCACAATGGTTTAGAAAAACCTGGTGGTTTGGAGGTTCCTGGGTTATTGTTACAATTTAGGAAATACGAATGTTGCCGATACATATAAAGTTCATCGGGGTTGGAATCAGGTTTCTCTATTTTTATACCTTTTCCCTTATTATTTTCTTTTGCTTTATTAAATTGGGTCGAGGTAATTTTTATAACATCATCGGAATCCTCATCGGGATCCGATTCATCGGAAAATTGGTAATCTTCCCAATATTTTGCTTCCTCGGCGGAAACACCATTGACCATTTTTAACTTTGGTCTGTTGGTTGAGGATTTTCTTTTATTTAATCAATTTACTGTAGGTATCAATATTTCTTCCTCCGGAACCTCTTCTTCTTCCGGTTCCTCCTCTTCCGGTTCCTCTTCTTCCGGTTCCTCCTCTTCCGGTTCCTCCTCTTCCGGTTCCTCTTCGGGAATCTGTGAATCTTCCTAAAATATATTCGACTCTTCATTATTATTAGGTGAGTCGATGGGATTTGTACTAGAGGTAGACATCTATCACACAATATTAAACACGTTAAGAGATTAATATATCACATAATATTTACATGTTAATAATATATAGTTTCCAACAAAAAATGTTAAGCAATCGTTTTTGAAGAAAAACACGGTCGAAGTCCAGACTCACTAATGCATCCTAACAAACTCGGTAAGACACACTAATGCAAAAATTCTGGTTCTCTAAGACCAACGCTCGGATACCAATTGAAATGTCCCGTTCATATTGATTATAAACGTTCCATATTAATTGATTTCGTTGCGAGGTTTTGACCTCTATATGAGACATTTTTCAAAGACTGCATTTGTTTTTACAATATTAATATGTTACAACAAAATAAATCTCGAATGCAGTTTTAAACAATATTATACAAGCATGCTGACACCAAATCTTGTCCATATATTGGCATGCAACAGCGGAAGCTCTTAATAATCACCTGAGAATAAACATGCTTTAAACGTCAACAAAAAATGTTGGTGAGTTATAGGTTTAACCTATATATTTATCAAATCGTAATAATAGACCACAAGATTTCATATTTCAATATACATCCCATACATAGAGATAAAAATCATTCATATGGTGAACACCTAGTAACCGACATTAACAAGATGCATATAAGAATATCCCTTATCATTCCAGGAAATCCTTCGGACATGATAAAAACGAATTCGAAGTACTAAAGCATCCGGTACTTCGGATGGGGTTCGTTAGGCCCAATAGATCAATCTTTAGGATTCGCGTCAATTAGTAGATTGGTTTACTAATTCTTAGGCTACCAAGCAAAAAGGGGCATATTCGGCTTCGATCATTCACCCATATAATGTAGTTTCATTTACTTGTGTCTATTTCATAAAACATTTATAAAATTTCATGTATTCTCATCCCAAAATATTAGATTTTAAAAGTGGGACTATAACTCACTTTCACAGATTTTTACTTCGTCGGGAAGTAAGACTTGGTCACTGGTTGATTCACGAACCTATAACAAATATGTACATATATATCAAAGTATGTTCAAAATATATTTACAACATTTTTAATACGTTTTAATGTTTTAAGTTTATTAAGTCAGTTGTCCTCGTTAGTAACCTACAACTAGTTGTCCACAGTTAGATGTACAAAAATAAATCGATATATATTATCTTGAATCAATCCACGACCCAGTGTATACACGTCTCAGGCTAGATCACAACTCAAAGTATATATATTTTTGGAATCAACCTCAACCATGTATAGCTAACTCAAACATTACTGCATATAGAGTGTCTATGGTTGTTCCAAATAATATATATACATGGGTCGATATGATATGTCAAAACATTTGCATACGTGTCTATGGTATCCCAAGATTACATAATATATTAGAATACATGTATAATACAATATGAGTTAGCTAGAATATGATTAATATAGATTTGTTACCAATTTTCACGTAGCTACAACAAGCAAAATTATCCAATCTTGTTTTACCCATAACTTCTTCGTTTTAAATCCGTTTTGAGTGATTCAAGTTGCTATGGTTTCATATTAAACTTAAGTTTATGAATCTAAATAGAAAAAGTATAAGTTTATAATCGGAAATACAGGTTACAAGTCATTTTTGTAAAGGTAGTCATTTCAGTTGAAAGAACGATGTCTAGATGACTATTTTGGCAAACATACTTCCACTTTGAGTTTAACCATGATTTTTGGATATAGTTTCATGTTTATAAGAAGAATCATTTTCCCATAAGAACAACTTTTAAATCAAAGTTTATCATAGTTTTTAATTAACTAACCCAAAACAGCCCGCGGTGTTACTACGACGGCGTATATCCAGTTTTACGGTGTTTTTCGTGTTTTCAGGTTTTAAATAATTAAGTTAGCATATCATATAGATATAGAACATGTGTTTAGTTGATTTTAAAAGTCAAGTTAGAAGGATTAACTTTTGTTTGCGAACAAGTTTAGAATTAACTAAACTATGTTCTAGTTATTACAAGTTTAAACCTTCAAAAAAGGTAGTTTTATATATATGAATCGAATGATGTTATGAACATCATTACTACCTTAGGTTTTGTGGATAAGCCTACTGAAAATGAGAAAAATATATCTAGCTTCAAAGTATCCTTGGATGGCTTGAAAGTTCTTGAAGTAGAATCATGATACGAAAACAAATTCAAGTAAGATTTCTACTCGAAATAAGATTGTTAAAGTTATAGAAATTGAATCAAAGTTTGAATATGAGTATTACCTTGTATTAGAAAGATATCTTACTGTAAATAAGAAAGATTTCTTGAGGTTGAATGATCACTGAAAGTGGATTTGTAAGATTGGAAGTAAGCTAGCAAACTTGGAAGTGTTGTTGGTGTGTTCTTGAGTAGTTATTTTATAACTTGGTTTATGTATGGATTTATGAACTAGATTGAGCTAGATTTTGATGAAGATGATGAAAAACACTTAGAAAAATAGAAGAACACTTGAGAGAGAGTAGTTTGATGCATGTAAGTTGCAAAATGAAAGTGTTTGTGTACACCATCATTCACATGAAACTTGATCAATCATATAGACTCCATTAGTTTGTTATTTTGTGAGATATTTCATGCTAGTGTTAAATGATGGTTCCCACATGGTTAGGTGACTCACATGGGCTGCTAAGAGCTGATAATTAGAGTGTATATACCAATAGTAAATACATTTAGAAGCTGTGTATTGTACAAGTACAAATACGAGTGCATACGAGTAGAATTGTTGATGAAAATGAACGAGGATGTAATTGTAAGCATTTTTGTTAAGTAGAAGTACTTTGATAAGTGTCTTGAAGTCTTTCAAAAGTGTATGAATACATATTAAAACACTACATGTATATACATTTTAACTGAGTCGTTAAGTCATCGTTAGTCGTTACATGTAAATGTTGTTTTGAAACCTTTAAGTTAACGATCTTGTTAAATGTTGTTAACTCATTGTTTATTATATCTAATGAGATGTTAAATTATTACATTATCATGATATTATGATGTATTAATATATCTTAATATGATATATATACATTTAAATGTCGTTACAACGATAATTGTTACATATATGTCTCGTTTCGAAATCCTTAAGTTAGTAGTCTTGTTTTTACATATGTAATTCATTGTTAATATACTTAATGATATGTTTACTTATCATTTATCATGTTTATATATAGTGTATCAATATCTTAAAATGATTCATATGTAATTAGTAAGACGTTGTTATAACGATAATCGTTATATATATCATTTTCAAGTTTCTTAATTCAATAGTCTCATTTTTATGTATATAACTCATTGTTAAAATACTTAATGAGGTACATACTTATCATAATATCATGTTAACTATATATATATATCCATATATATGTCATCAAATAGTTTTTACAAGTTTTAACGTTCGTGAATCGCCGGTCAACTTGGGTGGTCAATTGTCTATATAAAACCTATTTCAATTAATCAAGTCTTAACAAGTTTGATTGCTTAACATGTTGGAAACACTTAATCATGTAAATATAAATTTCATTTAATATATATATAAACATGAAAAAGTTCGGGTTACTACAGGGGGCAGACTTAAAGTTTTCTTTTAAATTAAGTTCAAGTTTAGCTTCTGCCTTCTCATGGTTCCAAAGTGTACCATAGAGAGAGGACATGTTAAAGTTCTTTAAGGTCTGGGTGGTTCTTAAGGGGTCAGTGACAGGTTTCCATTTAGTATGCAGTGAGTCAATGAATTTGTTTACTTGTTCAAAATCAGTATATGTGATTTTTAAAGTAAGCATGTCAGCAACTAAGGAGTTAAACCTAATGAAAGTTTCTTAAGGGTCTCATTCTTATAGGCAAAGAACATTTCATACTCTCTTTTCAAAGCAATAATCTTGTTCTGCCTAACCTCATCCATGCCTTCATAAGTGACATCTAGATAGTCTAACATAAGCTTAGCATTCAGCTTTCCCTTAATCAGTTTGAACAGGTGGTTAGGTAAAGTTATAGCTAACAGAGTTCTTGTAACGACCCTGGATTTTCTGACTTATATTTATTAATTTTTATTATTAATACTTGCGTGTTAATAAATGTATTTTTATACATTTACTTGTTACCGTATTTGACTTTACATGTCCCGACTTGTCTTTGTGACACATGTACTTTTCACGAATAATATTTCTAATATTATTTACATTCATAATTAATTATTATTAATTATTTTTAATTAACTAATGCAAGTAGTTAATTACTTGGGCCTTATTTATTTAATTGTTACATACTTGGACTTGGGCCTTTATCAATGGACATGGACTTGGAAGCCCACCCTACTTTCTTAATGGACTAGTTAGCCCATCATTAAGCTAGTGAATTATTAAGACTTAAACAAGAATAATTAGTGAATGAGGAGACTTGTCACAAGCATGCTTACACCCCTTTCCCATGCAATTTAACTTTAATCCATTTTGAGCTTACACCATCTCCCAATACTTGAAAGTAGCAACTTGACCTTCCCCTTTGAGCCCTTGAAACCGACGGCTTTTGGCTAGTTGATGGGGAGTTCTTTTTTTTCAATTTTTGTTACATATACACTAGTATTGAACCTCACTTTTACATACACATACTTACACTCATTTCATCTCAACTTCCTCTCTAAAATTTGTAAGCATTATATCTTTTCTTTCTTCCTTTTTCCTTTGAAGAAAACCGAAACATATCATCATCATCTACTTGTTACTTATTGTTTGTTGTTGTTAAAGATCAAGTTCTATAGCTTGTATCTTCATAAATCTTGTTACTTCCATTTTTGTTTGATGAGAAAACAAGAACAAGGATCTAAGTTTCTATAACTTATGGTTCTACACTTAAATGTTTTAAAGATCTAAAACTCATAAGCCTTGAGAGCTTACTTGTGTTCATGTTTTGTAGACTTAAAGTTTACTTTTCTAAGATCCAAACTTTGATTTGAATCTTCTTAAGTATGAAACAAACATGAACATAATACTTGTAACTTTAGTTTATTTCTTTTTTTTGTAAGTACTTTAAAGTTGTGATGTTGTTAATTTGGTCAAGTATTACTAGTTAAACTTGATCTCATATTTCTTGAAACTAAAGTTAAACTTTGTAAGTTCAAGAACATGGAAGTATAACTTTCTAGTTATAACTTTGTACACTTATGTTAGATCTAAGTTTCTATAGCTTATGGTCTTCTAATTTTGTTGTAAATAAGAGCTTATAAGCTTACATACATTCTACAAGATTAAAACCTAAGTTTCTTGACTTATGGTTTCATTAAAGTTAAGATCCAAGTTCTATAACTTAGGGTTTAACTTAAGAACACCAGATCTAGACTTTTTAGTCTAGGATCTTCAAGATCTAACTAAGAACTAAGTTCTACAACTGAAAATCTTGTTTACTTAGTTTACTTTCAAGTTTGTAGCTTAATATTACTATTAGAACTCATGTATGTGTAGAATATAAGATCTTGATGTAACTTTGGTTCATCAAACTACTTACCACCCTTAAATGAGTTGTGCTACATATCTTAGACATACACTAGTGTTATGATGGTCAAAATTTGGTAAAGATGATGCAAACACATCAACGAGTTGTACACTTTAAGCTATAAGCATCAAGGATGAGAACCGTAATGAGCATCAAACACCAAGAACCCACCGGAGCACCTTACCTACTGTTTTCCAGGTCTGATCAGTAACCTGGGCTACTGGAAAG
Organism: Rutidosis leptorrhynchoides; assembly: GCF_046630445.1. Taxonomy (NCBI): domain Eukaryota; kingdom Viridiplantae; phylum Streptophyta; class Magnoliopsida; order Asterales; family Asteraceae; genus Rutidosis; species Rutidosis leptorrhynchoides. Next base: position 267,731,638 of record NC_092340.1, on the reverse strand, counting down.
GTTGATTTCTAGCTAGTTCGGTTCGAGTATATGATTTTCCGTTTAGGCCTCATCTTAATCCGAGTTACGATATAGGATTTATGGCCTTCCGAAAGTCACTACACCCTTTTAACATTGTGCTGAAATTTCTGACCTACTCGCACTTAATCCGCCTCCACGGTCAAACGATGACGATTTTGGTTCTGGAAATTGGTCAGCCTCTATGGGACTCATATACGGAGACATGGCCACTGGTCTCACCTCATTTCAGTTTGTATAGAGGTCGTGGCGACTGAACAAAGTCAGCCTTTATTTCAAACTCTATTCTTGATTGAAACTTACTTTACACTTTTTGATTAATGATGAATGATGATGATACTTAAGACCTAATTTACATACATTTAAACCTTTGGGAACGATTTACTGACTTAGTAACTTTTGACTTAGGTTGAGGACCTTTCGGACCAACTTACTTGATTACCTACCGCGTATCGACTTTACTACTTTTCACTGTGAGTTATAGCATCCCTTTTTACTTTAACTATTTTGGGAACTGAGAATACATGCGCATTTTACATTTTACATACTAGGCACGAGTACTTAAACTTTATATATGTGTGGGTTATACAACGGCATAAACTTTCCCCTTAGCTCGATAACGTTTAGTCATTGGTCTTTGAACCGGTGAACGCGAATCTTAGATATAGATCCATAGGGTTTGACATCCCCACTCGGGCTAGTTGCGCTAGCATTTAACAGGTGTTTAATACTTTGTAAACTTATGCACTCGCCAAGTGTACTTTTAGGGGGTGTTATTTACATTAAGTTAGTTAACAAGTGCCCACGGTTATACATATACTTTTCATACTGTTTTGAAATACTGAAATCTCGTGGCCTACCTTACATTATTACTGTTATACTTAAACTATATCTCACCAACATTCATGTTGACGTTTTTAAGCATGTTTTCTCGGGTGCTTAGAGGTTTGGTTGCTTCCACTGTAGTTGTCATGCTGTGTAGACTTTCGCTGCGTTTATTAGAGATGTCTTCGCATGAAACATTTATTTTGCATTCAAACTATGTTACTTTTAAAACAATGAATTTGTAATGACCATTGGGTCACGTACTATTATTAATTGCCTTCTATTCGTAGAAGCACACTATCGGTTGCAAAACTTTTAATGTTGGTTAAGACGTCACTCCGCTTTATGAATGCAAACTTATTTTAAAACAGCATATACTGTTTGACCTTGTAATGATCCTGTTGTTGATTATCCGTACACGTTGATTTTGTACGGGGTGACACATTTGGTATCAGAGCAATGGTTGTAGGGAATTAGGTTGCATTAGTGAGTCTAGACCGGACCGAGTAGGATTCATTATTAGGACTAATCTACAAATTGCTAGTTTACTTGTTTCAACGGAACTTGCTGCATGCTGCTGCTTACTTTTACTGCTATATGTCGTATACTGCTACTTGTTTTCACTACTGCATGCTACTATCTGCTTTCGATTGAATGATACTTGTCGTTATTGCCATGCTACTTACTGCTATAGATGATCTAGACTGTCGTAGTTACTTTGCCTAATACGTGCTTGCTATATTACTTACTGACATGGAAAAAGTTATTTTTCCTTGTTCAGATATCGGATATCCCGCCCGTTATCATTTTGGAGAGCGACTCAGACTCATCTACCACATCCCCTGCCATTGTTGCCGATTCACAGATCCCGTCCTCTCTACCCTCCAGCGACTCTGGCGCTTCGTCCTCTGGAGACAGTAGCCATGCACCCGACCCAGTGATCATCTCAGATGGAGACGAGGATCCACAGGAGATTCCAGCTCCACCTAGCCCAGGACTCCTGAAGCCACATCACCATTTCGGTGGTGCTGTGATTCCTGGGGAAAATGGGGAGGGTCCTTTCCGTCATGAGCGTAACCATTGGGTCAGACGCCTTCCTGATGGACGTTTCGTGCCGATCTCACCTTGCAGATACCGACTGATGACCACCGGTCGAGCAGATCCACCCTCAGATAGTTCAGACGACTCATCATCCGATGACTTCAGCGAGGAGGATTCCGACGAGGATTCCAACGAGGACCCTGAGGAGACGCCCTTGCAGCCACCCTCTACCCCGCCAAAGAAGCGGTATCGTTTGGATGGTACTGTTATTCCAGGGTTTAACGGAGGTAGGTCGTTCGTTAACGCACATGGACTGAAGGTTAGGGTCACTGCCCGCAAGCGGGTTGTGCCTTACCCTGCTGATCCATTCGTGCGTAAGGCTTCACGATACGCAGCATCTGCTTCTGGTGCTGGACCGTCTGCACCACCAGCCCCACCAGCATCATCTGCACCACCAGCTCCACATGTACCATCTGCACCGCCTGCCCCACCAGCATCCCCCGTCGTCGAGGAACTGACGAGGGAAGTGCATATCCTCCGTGCTCGGGTAACTGAGTTCGAGGACCAGGTGTCCCACATGATGGACATCCTTTACCCACCGTCACCCTAGAGCTATTGTATTAGATTTTATTATGTAATCTCGTTTGTAGTTTCATGTTTTGCTAATGTATTGTACGAATCTTATGCGGATGTATGCAACTTTCTTATTTAATGAATGGAACTTTGTGTTGTTTAATTTTTGTGTGGTGTTCTATTTATGTTACTATATGATGATGTTGTGGTATCTGTATCTAGTTGCATTACTTAATTAACATGCGATGTGTTGATTCCATGTTGGTTACCATATACCGTATCATTATTTATTGAATGCTGGATTTTGACTTAAGTCAAAAATTTTGTTTAGAAGATCAATGGCAAACGGAAGATCAAAGCCCACAGCAGCACAGATTGAGGAAATGATAACTGAACGAATAGCCGCTGCAATTGCAAATGTCAACCCCCAAGCTCCACCTGTTAACCAGCACAATCATAATGGGTGTACCTATAAGGAGTTTCAAAGCTGCAAGCCCCACAATTTCAGTGGTACTGAGGGGCTGGTTGGACTGACAAGAAGGTTTGAGAAATTGGAAGCTGTGTTCCGTGTGAGCAACTGCTCAGAAATGAACAAGACTAAGTGTGCCTCCTGTACTCTGTCGGATGGCGCTTTAACCTGGTGGAACACACTGGCTCAGGCTAAGGGTATTGACGAGGCTTATGCTACGCCGTAGGAGGAATTTAAGGGGGCTATGATTGATGAGTATTGCCCCAGAACGGAGATCCAGAAAATGGAAGCTGAGTTTTGGGAGTTGAAGGTTGTGGGAACCGATCTTGACAGTTATAACTGAAGGTACTTGGAACTAGCTTTGATGTGTCCAACGATGGCTACCCCGAAATTTAAGCGCATGGAACGGTATTTGTGGGGACTTCCCAAGTCCATTCAAGGAAATGTCACCTCTTCAAAACCAGCTGATGTCCCAGAAGCTATGCGCATGGCGCACACCCTGATGAACCAAATTACCAGCAAGGAACCCAAGAAGGCGAAATCAGAATCGGGGACTAGTGGTGAGAAACGTAAGTGGGACAACAACAAGGGAAGAGTCTTTGATCAAAACTCAGCTAAGCGACATGAGGGTTTCAAGGGAAACAACGATGGGAGGAACCCCAACCCGAACACTAGCTCGAACCCTAACTACAAGGGTAGTCTACCGCAGTGCAAGAGATGCTACAAGCATCACACTGGGTATTGCAACGTAGTCTGTGAAAAATGTAAAAGGACAGGGCATATTGGCAAAGACTGCAAGATCACTACCCCAACTGTGAAGACAAACCCTAATGGACCAAGAAAGTACTATGAATACAGACAACAGGGCCACTTCAGGAATGAATGTCCCAACAAGAGAAAGGACAGCGGGCCAGCGCGTGGTAGAGCTTTCAACGTAAACGCAAGGGATGCCCGTGAGAACCCTGACTTGGTTACAGGTATATTTACTATCAACAATCTATTAGCTTTTGTTCTATTCGATACTGGTACCGATAGAAGTTATGTATGTAGACACTTTTGCTCCAAGTTAAATTGGTCATTAGTTCATTTAAAGGAGAGTATGTTTGTTGAGGTAGCCAATAGAAAACTTGAGAAAGTTGACCAAATTTGTCGAGGAGCTATTATCAACATAGCTGGTGTGGATTTCGAGATTGACTTGATACCCATTAAATTGGGAAGCTTTGATGTTATTGTCGGTATGGACTGGTTGACCAAGATAAGGGCTGATATTATCTGTGGAGATAAAGCTCTTCGTATACCACACGGAGATGGTGAGCCACTGATTATTTACGGAGAGAGATGTAACTCGAAGCTGAACCTCATTAGTTGAATGAAAGCACAAAAGATCATGAAGAAAGGACGTCTTGCTGTTTTAGCACATGTTAAAACGTTAGAAACTGAGGTGAAGAGCGTGGATGGCATACGAATTGTGAACGATGTAGTGACCCGAACTTTTCCATGTTTATATATATTAATTGAGATTGATATTTACATGATTAAATGTTTCCAACATGTTAAGCAATCAAACTTGTTAAGACTTGATTAATTGAAATATGTTTCATATAGACAATTGACCACCCAAGTTGATCGGTGATTCACGAACGTTAAAACTTGTAAAAACTATATGATGACATATATATGGATATATATATATAGTTAACATGATACTATGATAAGAAAACATATCATAAAGTATATTAACAATGAACTACATATGTAAAAACAAGACAACTAACTTAATGATTTTTAAACGAGACATATATGTAACGATTATCGTTGTAAAGACATTTAATGTATATATATCATATTAAGAGATATTCATACATGATAATATCATGATAATATAATAATTTAAAATCTCATTTGTTATTATAAATATTGAGTTAACAACATTTAACAAGATCGTTAACCTAAAGGTTTCAAAACAACACTTACATGTAACGACTAACGATGACTTAACGACTCAGTTAAAATGTATATACATGTAGTGTTTTAATATGTATTTATACACTTTTGAAAGACTTCAATACACTTATCAAAATACTTCTACTTAACAAAAATGCTTACAATTACATCCTCGTTCAGTTTCATCAACAATTCTACTCGTATGCACCCGTATTCGTACTCGTACAATACACAGCTTTTAGATGTATGTACTATTGGTATATACACTCCAATGATCAGCTCTTAGCAGCCCATGTGAGTCACCTAACACATGTGGGAACCATCATTTGGCAACTAGCATGAAATATCTCATAAAATTACAAAAATATGAGTAATCATTCATGACTTATTTACATGAAAACAAAATTACATATCCTTTATATCTAATCCATACAACAACGACCAAAAACACCTACAAACACTTTCATTCTTCAATTTTCTTCATCTAATTGATCTCTCTCAAGTTCTATCTTCAAGTTCTAAGTATTCTTCATAAATTCCAAAAGTTCTAGTTTCATAAAATCAAGAATACTTTCAAGTTTGCTAGCTCACTTCCAATCTTGTAAGGTGATCATCCAACCTCAAGAAATCTTTGTTTCTTACAGTAGGTTATCATTCTAATACAAGGTAATAATCATATTCAAACTTTGGTTCAATTTCTATAACTATAACAATCTTATTTCAAGTGATGATCTTACTTGAACTTGTTTTCGTGTCATGATTCTGCTTCAAGAACTTCGAGCCATCCAAGGATCCATTGAAGCTAGATCCACTTTTCTCTTTTCCAGTAGGTTTATCCAAGGAACTTAAGGTAGTAATGATGTTCATAACATCATTCGATTCATACATATAAAGCTATCTTATTCGAAGGTTTAAACTTGTAATCACTAGAACATAGTTTAGTTAATTCTAAACTTGTTCGCAAATAAAAGTTAATCCTTCTAACTTGACTTTTAAAATCAACTAAACACATGTTCTATATCTATATGATATGCTAACTTAATGATTTAAAACCTGGAAACACGAAAAATACCGTAAAACCGGATTTACGCCGTCGTAGTAACACCGCGGGCTGTTTTGGGTTAGTTAATTAAAAACTATGATAAACTTTGATTTAAAAGTTGTTATTCTGGGAAAATGATTTTTATTATGAACATGAAACTATATCCAAAAATTATGGTTAAACTCAAAGTGGAAGTATGTTTTCTAAAATGGTCATCTAGACGTCGTTCTTTCGACTGAAATGACTAACTTTACAAAAACGACTTGTAACTTATTTTTCCGACTATAAACCTATACTTTTCTGTTTAGATTCATAAAATAGAGTTCAATATGAAACCATAGCAATTTGATTCACTCAAAACGGATTTAAAATGAAGAAGTTATGGGTAAAACAAGATTGGATAATTTTTCTCATTTTAGCTACGTGAAAATTGGTAACAAATCTATTCCAACCATAACTTAATCAACTTGTATTGTATATTATGTAATCTTGAGATACCATAGACACGTATACAATGTTTCGACCTATCATGTCGACACATCTATATATATTTCGGAACAACCATAGACACTCTATATGTGAATGTTGGAGTTAGCTATACAGGGTTGAGGTTGATTCCAAAATATATATAGTTTGAGTTGTGATCAATACTGAGATACGTATACACTGGGTCGTGGATTGATTCAAGATAATATTTATCGATTTATTTCTGTACATCTAACTGTGGACAACTAGTTGTAGGTTACTAACGAGGACAGCTGACTTAATAAACTTAAAACATCAAAATATATTAAAAGTGTTGTAAATATATTTTGAACATACTTTAATATATATGTATATATTGTTATAGGTTCGTGAATCAACAGTGGCCAAGTCTTACTTCCCGACGAAGTAAAAATTTGTGAAAGTGAGTTATAGTCCCACTTTTAAAATCTAATATTTTTGGGATGAGAATACATGCAGGTTTTATAAATGATTTAAAAAATAGACACAAGTACGTGAAATTACATTCTATGGTTGAATTATCAAAATCGAATATGCCCCTTTTTATTAAGTCTGGTAATCTAAGAATTAGGGAACAGACACCCTAATTGACGCGAATCCTAAAGATAGATCTATTGGGCCTAACAAACCCCATCCAAAGTACCGGATGCTTTAGTACTTCGAAATTTATATCATATCCGAAGGGTGTCCCGGAATGATGGGGATATTCTTATATATGCATCTTGTTATTGTCGGTTACCAGGTGTTCACCATATGAATGATTTTTATCTCTATGTATGGGATGTGTATTGAAATATGAAATCTTGTGGTCTATTGTTACGATTTGATATATATAGGTTAAACCTATAACTCACCAACATTTTTGTTGACGTTTTAAGTATGTTTATTCTCAGGTGATTATTAAGAGCTTCCGCTGTCGCATACTTAAATAAGGACGAGATTTGGAGTCCATGCTTGTATGATATTGTGTAAAAACTGCATTCAAGAAACTTATTTTGTTGTAACATATTTGTATTGTAAACCATTATGTAATGGTCGTGTGTAAACAGGATATTTTAGATTATCATTATTTGATAATCTACGTAAAGCTTTTTAAAACCTTTATCTATGAAATAAAGGTTATGGTTTGTTTTAAAAATGAATGCAGTCTTTGAAAAACGTCTCATATAGAGGTCAAAACCTCGCAACGAAATCAATTAATATGGAACGTTTTTAGTCAATAAGAACGGGACATTTCAGTTGGTATCCGAGCGTTGGTCTTAGAGAACCAGAAAATTTGCATTAGTGTGTCTTATCGAGTTTGTTAGGATGCATTAGTGAGTCTGGACTTCGACCGTGTTTTCTTTAAAAATGATTGCTTAACATTTTTGTTGGAAACTATATATTTTTAACATATGAATATTATGTGATATATTAATCTCTTAACGTGTTTGATATTATGTGATAGATGTCTACCTCTAGAACAAGTCCCATTGACTCACCTAATAATAATGAAGAGTCAAATGTAAATTGGAATGATTTGTGGACTGATTCACAAGTTCCCGAAGAGGAACCGGAAGAAGAGTCGGAACCGGAAGAAGAATCGGAACCGGAAGAAGAATCGGAACCGGGTGAAGAAATAGAACCGGTGGGGGAAATAATAAAACGGTTAAGTAAAAGAAAATCCTCAACCAACCGACCAAAGTTAATTATGGTCAATGGTGTTTCCGCCAAGGAAGCAAAATATTGGGAGGATTACCAATTCTCCGATGAATCGGATTCCGACGAGAATTCCGATGATGTTATAGAAATTACCCCAACTGAATTTAAAAAGGCAAAAGAAAATAATAAGGGAAAGGGCATAAAAATAGAGAAATCTAATTCCAACCCCGATGAACTTTATATGTATCGTCAACCCCCGAAGTCCTTAAGTTGTAACAATGACCCGGGAACCTCTAAACCACCAGGTTTTTCTAAACCAATGTGGACAACGACGGCTCGTATTAGGGGAACATCATATATCCCTAGAAACTTGGCAAAACGAACCAAAACCGAAGAAGAAGAAACGAGCGAGTCGGAATAAGATAGTTGTATTCGTGTGGTGTAATATATGTAATATAGTGTTCTTATGCTTTATGATATATGTAAAAATTGCTCGTATTAATAAGTATTTTTTTTATGAAACTAACTCTTGTCTATTTTACAGTTTAAAAACACAAAATGGATAGACAACCCAATATTTTAAGAGACCTACCCGGAGACATGATTGATGAAATCTTGTCTAGAGTCGGCCAGAATTCTTCGGCACAACTATTTAAGGCGAGATCAGTTTGTAAGACATTCGAAGAACGTTCCAAGAATGTCTTGGTTTATAAGAGACTTTCGTTTGAAAGATGGGGGATATCACATTGGGAAACCCATAAGTTACGATGTGTTTACTTTGACGCATATATTGCGGGGAACCCAAATGCTATTTTACGCAACGGGTTAAGAAATTATTTTGACTCAATATATCCGAATATTGGACTTCGTGATTTAGAAAAAGCGGCTAACATGCAACATAAAGAAGCATGTTATGCTTACGGATTAGTAATGTTCGCTTCTCACCAAAGTGAGAACAAGAACATCGGGCTACAACTATTAAACAAAACGTTTCCACAAGTGACGGAGTCGGTAATTGGGGTAAGAAATGAGGTTTTTAGATTATTACGGGACTGTTGGACATTACGTAACCCTCGTCCCTTTGATGACATTACAACACGCTGTCTTATCAACGGCCATAACGGTTATGTTGCACAAGACCAAGGATGGGAAGTAGTCCTAGTAAAACCAGAATGCATGACTTGTTTTTGGACGTATGAATTACGTGTCTTTATTGCCTTTGCCGAACGACTTGTGTACTAGCTAGAATTGTCTTCACAACTATCTTGTATCAAAGTTATTGTGTGCTATATTTCATGCTTTATGTAAAATAAGCGGTATTGTAAGTTTGTAAAATATTGTATAAAAGTTTGAACGCGAAATATTATTACAATCAGTTTTTCATATAGAATTGTAGTAGTTGAATTGTATATTAGCTACTAAGTATGAACTTAACGGGTAGGTACTACCCGAATTTAAACTTATAAAACGCTAATATGAAGAAAAAGCTTTTATAAATGAGTTCATATTATGCTACGAAATACTATTAACTACTCTTAATATTCTGTATGATTAACTTGTTCCATTTAACTATTTTGAAGGAAATGGCACCGACTACTCGACACACCGTGAATATGAATGAAGAGGAATTCCGTACTTTTCTAGCTTCAAACATAGCCGCAGTACAGGCTGCGCTACATACCAACAATAACCTTGGATCTAGCAGTACAGGAAATCGTGTAGGATGCACCTACAAAGAATTCACTGCCTGCAAACCTTTGGAATTTGATGGAACCGAAGGACCGATCGGATTGAAACGGTGGACCGAGAAGGTTGAATCGGTGTTTGCCATAAGTAAGTGTACTGAAGAGGACAAAGTGAAGTACGCTACGCATACCTTCACAGGTTCTGCGTTAACATGGTGGAATACCTATCTAGAGCAAGTGGGACAAGATGATGCGTACGCACTACCGTGGTCAGCATTCAAGCACTTGATGAACGAGAAGTACCGTCCCAGAACCGAGGTCAATAAGCTCAAGACAGAACTTAGAGGGTTACGAACCCAAGGATTTGATATTACCACGTACGAAAGACGATTCACAGAATTGTGCCTATTGTGTCCGGGAGCATTCGAAGATGAGGAAGAGAAGATCGACGCGTTTGTGAAAGGATTACCGGAAAGAATCCAAGAAGATATAAGTTCACACGAGCCCGCCTCCATACAACAGGCATGTAGAATGGCTCACAAACTAGTGAACCAGATTGAAGAAAGAATTAAAGAACAGACTGCTGAAGAGGCCAATGTGAAGCAAGTCAAAAGAAAGTGGGAGGAAAACGGTGATAAGAATCACCAATACAACAACAACAGTAATTACAACAATAATCGCAACAATTATCCCAACAATCGCAACATCAATCGCAACTACAACAAACGGCCCAACAACAACAACAACAACAACAACAACAACAGCAACTACAACAATCATCCCAACAACAATAATAACCGCAACAACAACAACAATCAGAAGCAGCTATGCCAAAGGTGTGAAAAGAATCACTCGGGGTTCTGCACCAAATTTTGCAACAAGTGTAAAAGAAATGGTCATAGCGCTGCGAAGTGTGAGGTCTACGGACCAGGGGCTAATAGAACGAAAGGAACAAATGGTGTCGGAACGAGTAATGGCGGAGGAAGTAGTGTCGGAGCAAGTTATGCCAATGTAGTTTGTTATAAATGTGGAAAACCAGGCCACATTATTAGAAATTGCCCGAACCAGGAGAACACGAATGGACAAGGCCGTGGAAGAGTTTTCAATATTAATGCGATAGAGGCACAGGAAGACCCGGAGCTTGTTACGGGTACGTTTCTTATTGACAATAAATCTGCTTACGTTTTATTTGATTCGGGTGCGGATAGAAGCTATATGAGTAGAGATTTTTGTGCTAAATTAAGTTGTCCATTGACGCCTTTGGATAGTAAATTTTTACTCGAATTAGCAAATGGTAAATTAATTTCAGCAGATAATATATGTCGGAATCGAGAAATTAAACTGGTTAGCGAAACATTTAAGATTGATTTGATACCAGTAGAGTTAGGGAGTTTTGATGTGATAATCGGTATGGACTGGTTGAAAGAAGTGAAATCGGAGATCGTTTGTTACAAAAATGCAATTCGCATTATACGAGAAAAAGGAAAACCCTTAATGGTGTACGGAGAAAAGGGCAACACGAAGCTACATCTTATTAGTAATTTGAAGGCACAAAAACTAATAAGAAAAGGTTGCTATGCTGTTCTAGCACACGTCGAGAAAGTACAAAATGAAGAAAAGAGCATCAATGATGTTCCCATTGCAAAAGAATTTCCCGATGTATTTCCGAAAGAATTATCGGGATTACCCCCACATCGATCCGTTGAATTTCAAATAGATCTTGTACCAGGAGCTGCACCAATAGCTCGTGCTCCTTACAGACTCGCACCCAGCGAGATGAAAGAACTGCAAAGCCAATTACAAGAACTTTTAGAGCGTGGTTTCATTCGACCAAGCACATCACCGTGGGGAGCTCCTGTTTTGTTTGTCAAGAAGAAAGATGGTACATTCAGGTTGTGTATCGACTACCGAGAGTTGAACAAACTTACCATCAAGAACCGCTACCCACTACCGAGAATCGACGACTTATTTGATCAACTACAAGGCTCGACTGTTTATTCAAAGATCGATTTACGTTCTGGATATCATCAAATGCGAGTAAAGGAGGATGATATTCCAAAAACTGCTTTTAGGACGCGTTACGGTCATTACGAGTTTATGGTCATGCCGTTTGGTTTAACTAACGCACCAGCTGTGTTCATGGACCTTATGAACCGAGTGTGTGGGCCATATCTTGACAAGTTTGTCATTGTTTTCATCGATGACATACTTATTTACTCAAATAATGATCAAGAGCACGAAGAACATTTGAGAAAAGTGCTAGAAGTATTGAGGAAAGAAAAAAATGTACGCTAAGTTTTCAAAGTGTGCATTTTGGTTGGAAGAAATTCAATTCCTCGGTCACATAGTGAACAAAGAAGGTATCCAGGTGGACCCGGCAAAGATCGAAACCGTTGAAAAGTGGGAAACCTCAAAAACTCCGAAGCATATACGTCAATTTTTAGGATTTGCTGGTTACTACAGAAGATTCATCCAAGATTTCTCCAAAATTGCAAAACCCTTGACTGCATTAACGCATAAAGGGAAGAAATTTGAATGGAAGAATGAACAAGAGAAGGCGTTTCAATTATTGAAGAAAAAGCTAACTACGGCACCTATATTGTCATTGCCTGAAGGGAATGATGATTTTGTGATTTATTGTGACGCATCAAAGCAAGGTCTCGGTTGTGTATTAATGCAACGGACGAAGGTGATTGCTTATGCGTCTAGACAATTGAAGATTCACGAGCAAAATTATACGACGCATGATTTGGAATTAGGCGCGGTTGTTTTTGCATTAAAGACTTGGAGGCACTACTTATATGGGGTCAAAAGTATTATATATATACCGACCATAAAAGTCTTCAACACATATTTAATCAGAAACAACTGAATATGAGGCAGCGTAGGTGGATTGAATTGTTGAATGATTACGACTTTGAGATTTGTTACCACCCGGGGAAGGCAAATGTGGTAGCCGACGCCTTGAGCAGAAAGGACAGAGAACCCATTCGAGTAAAATCTATGAATATAATGATTCATACTAACCTTACTACTCAAATAAAGGAGGCGCAACAAGGAGTTTTAAAAGAGGGAAATTTAAAGGATGAAATACCCAAAGGATCGGAGAAGCATCTTAATATTCGGGAAGACGGAACCCGGTATAGGGCTGAAAGGATTTGGGTACCAAAATTTGGAGATATGAGAGAAATGGTACTTAGAGAAGCTCATAAAACCAGATACTCAATACATCCTGGAACGGGGAAGATGTACAAGGATCTCAAGAAACATTTTTGGTGGCCGGGTATGAAAGCCGATGTTGCTAAATATGTAGGAGAATGTTTGACGTGTTCTAAGGTCAAAGCTGAGCATCAGAAACCATCAGGTCTACTTCAACAACCCGAAATCCCGGAATGGAAATGGGAAAACATTACCATGGATTTCATCACTAAATTGCCAAGGACTGCAAGTGGTTTTGATACTATTTGGGTAATAGTTGATCGTCTCACCAAATCAGCACACTTCCTGCCAATAAGAGAAGATGAAAAGATGGAGAAGTTAGCACGACTGTATTTGAAGGAAGTCGTCTCCAGACATGGAATACCAATCTCTATTATCTCTGATAGGGATGGCAGATTTATTTCAAGATTCTGGCAGACATTACAGCAAGCATTAGGAACTCGTCTAGACATGAGTACTGCCTATCATCCACAAACTGATGGGCAGAGCGAAAGGACGATACAAACGCTTGAAGACATGCTACGAGCATGTGTTATTGATTTCGGAAACAGTTGGGATCGACATCTACCGTTAGCAGAATTTTCCTACAACAACAGCTACCATTCAAGCATTGAGATGGCGCCGTTTGAAGCACTTTATGGTAGAAAGTGCAGGTCTCCGATTTGTTGGAGTGAAGTGGGGGATAGACAGATTACGGGTCCGGAGATTATACAAGAAACTACCGAGAAGATCATCCAAATTCAACAACGGTTGAAAACCGCCCAAAGTCGACAAAAGAGCTACGCTGACATTAAAAGAAAAGATATAGAATTTGAAATTGGAGAGATGGTCATGCTTAAAGTTGCACCTTGGAAAGGCGTTGTTCGATTTGGTAAACGAGGGAAATTAAATCCAAGGTATATTGGACCATTCAAGATTATTGATCGTGTCGGACCAGTAGCTTACCGACTAGAGTTACCTCAACAACTCGCGGCTGTACATAACACTTTCCACGTCTCGAATTTAAAGAAATGTTTTGCTAAAGAAGATCTCACTATTCCGTTAGATGAAATCCAAATCAACGAAAAACTTCAATTCATCGAAGAACCCGTCGAAATAATGGATCGTGAGGTTAAAAGACTTAAGCAAAACAAGATACCAATTGTTAAGGTTCGATGGAATGCTCGTAGAGGACCCGAGTTCACCTGCGAGCGTGAAGATCAGATGAAGAATAAATACCCGCATCTATTTCCAGAAGATTCGTCAACACCTTCAACAGCTTAAAAATTTCGGGACGAAATTTATTTAACGGGTAGGTACTGTAGTGACCCGAACTTTTCCATGTTTATATATATTAATTGAGATTGATATTTACATGATTAAATGTTTCCAACATGTTAAGCAATCAAACTTGTTAAGACTTGATTAATTGAAATATGTTTCATATAGACAATTGACCACCCAAGTTGATCGGTGATTCACGAACGTTAAAACTTGTAAAAACTATATGATGACATATATATGGATATATATATATATAGTTAACATGATACTATGATAAGAAAACATATCATAAAGTATATTAACAATGAACTACATATGTAAAAACAAGACAACTAACTTAATGATTTTTAAACGAGACATATATGTAACGATTATCGTTGTAAAGACATTTAATGTATATATATCATATTAAGAGATATTCATACATGATAATATCATGATAATATAATAATTTAAAATCTCATTTGTTATTATAAATATTGAGTTAACAACATTTAACAAGATCGTTAACCTAAAGGTTTCAAAACAACACTTACATGTAACGACTAACGATGACTTAACGACTCAGTTAAAATGTATATACATGTAGTGTTTTAATATGTATTTATACACTTTTGAAAGACTTCAATACACTTATCAAAATACTTCTACTTAACAAAAATGCTTACAATTACATCCTCGTTCAGTTTCATCAACAATTCTACTCGTATGCACCCGTATTCGTACTCGTACAATACACAGCTTTTAGATGTATGTACTATTGGTATATACACTCCAATGATCAGCTCTTAGCAGCCCATGTGAGTCACCTAACACATGTGGGAACCATCATTTGGCAACTAGCATGAAATATCTCATAAAATTACAAAAATATGAGTAATCATTCATGACTTATTTACATGAAAACAAAATTACATATCCTTTATATCTAATCCATACACCAACGACCAAAAACACCTACAAACACTTTCATTCTTCAATTTTCTTCATCTAATTGATCTCTCTCAAGTTCTATCTTCAAGTTCTAAGTATTCTTCATAAATTCCAAAAGTTCTAGTTTCATAAAATCAAGAATACTTTCAAGTTTGCTAGCTCACTTCCAATCTTGTAAGGTGATCATCCAACCTCAAGAAATCTTTGTTTCTTACAGTAGGTTATCATTCTAATACAAGGTAATAATCATATTCAAACTTTGGTTCAATTTCTATAACTATAACAATCTTATTTCAAGTGATGATCTTACTTGAACTTGTTTTCGTGTCATGATTCTGCTTCAAGAACTTCGAGCCATCCAAGGATCCATTGAAGCTAGATCCACTTTTCTCTTTTCCAGTAGGTTTATCCAAGGAACTTAAGGTAGTAATGATGTTCATAACATCATTCGATTCATACATATAAAGCTATCTTATTCGAAGGTTTAAACTTGTAATCACTAGAACATAGTTTAGTTAATTCTAAACTTGTTCGCAAATAAAAGTTAATCCTTCTAACTTGACTTTTAAAATCAACTAAACACATGTTCTATATCTATATGATATGCTAACTTAATGATTTAAAACCTGGAAACACGAAAAATACCGTAAAACCGGATTTACGCCGTCGTAGTAACACCGCGGGCTGTTTTGGGTTAGTTAATTAAAAACTATGATAAACTTTGATTTAAAAGTTGTTATTCTGGGAAAATGATTTTTATTATGAACATGAAACTATATCCAAAAATTATGGTTAAACTCAAAGTGGAAGTATGTTTTCTAAAATGGTCATCTAGACGTCGTTCTTTCGACTGAAATGACTAACTTTACAAAAACGACTTGTAACTTATTTTTCCGACTATAAACCTATACTTTTCTGTTTAGATTCATAAAATAGAGTTCAATATGAAACCATAGCAATTTGATTCACTCAAAACGGATTTAAAATGAAGAAGTTATGGGTAAAACAAGATTGGATAATTTTTCTCATTTTAGCTACGTGAAAATTGGTAACAAATCTATTCCAACCATAACTTAATCAACTTGTATTGTATATTATGTAATCTTGAGATACCATAGACACGTATACAATGTTTCGACCTATCATGTCGACACATCTATATATATTTCGGAACAACCATAGACACTCTATATGTGAATGTTGGAGTTAGCTATACAGGGTTGAGGTTGATTCCAAAATATATATAGTTTGAGTTGTGATCAATACTGAGATACGTATACACTGGGTCGTGGATTGATTCAAGATAATATTTATCGATTTATTTCTGTACATCTAACTGTGGACAACTAGTTGTAGGTTACTAACGAGGACAGCTGACTTAATAAACTTAAAACATCAAAATATATTAAAAGTGTTGTAAATATATTTTGAACATACTTTAATATATATGTATATATTGTTATAGGTTCGTGAATCAACAGTGGCCAAGTCTTACTTCCCGACGAAGTAAAAATTTGTGAAAGTGAGTTATAGTCCCACTTTTAAAATCTAATATTTTTGGGATGAGAATACATGCAGGTTTTATAAATGATTTAAAAAATAGACACAAGTACGTGAAATTACATTCTATGGTTGAATTATCAAAATCGAATATGCCCCTTTTTATTAAGTCTGGTAATCTAAGAATTAGGGAACAGACACCCTAATTGACGCGAATCCTAAAGATAGATCTATTGGGCCTAACAAACCCCATCCAAAGTACCGGATGCTTTAGTACTTCGAAATTTATATCATATCCGAAGGGTGTCCCGGAATGATGGGGATATTCTTATATATGCATCTTGTTATTGTCGGTTACCAGGTGTTCACCATATGAATGATTTTTATCTCTATGTATGGGATGTGTATTGAAATATGAAATCTTGTGGTCTATTGTTACGATTTGATATATATAGGTTAAACCTATAACTCACCAACATTTTTGTTGACGTTTTAAGTATGTTTATTCTCAGGTGATTATTAAGAGCTTCCGCTGTCGCATACTTAAATAAGGACGAGATTTGGAGTCC
The DNA here is from genome assembly GCF_046630445.1 of Rutidosis leptorrhynchoides. NCBI lineage: Eukaryota > Viridiplantae > Streptophyta > Magnoliopsida > Asterales > Asteraceae > Rutidosis > Rutidosis leptorrhynchoides. The sequence goes on along the minus strand of NC_092340.1, from coordinate 267,714,412 downwards.
ATGCTTGTATGATATTGTGTAAAAACTGCATTCAAGAAACTTATTTTGTTGTAACATATTTGTATTGTAAACCATTATGTAATGGTCGTGTGTAAACAGGATATTTTAGATTATCATTATTTGATAATCTACGTAAAGCTTTTTAAAACCTTTATCTATGAAATAAAGGTTATGGTTTGTTTTAAAAATGAATGCAGTCTTTGAAAAACGTCTCATATAGAGGTCAAAACCTCGCAACGAAATCAATTAATATGGAACGTTTTTAGTCAATAAGAACGGGACATTTCAAACGAGTTTCCCGATGTCTTCCCAGAAGAATTTTCTGGATTATCGCCAACGAGGGCAGTGGAGTTTCAGATCGATTTAGTGCCAGGAGCTGAACCTGTAGCTCGCGCATCTTATCGACTCGCACCTTTCGAAATGCAAGAGTTGCAGAATCAACTACAAGAACTATTAGACCGTAGATTTATCCAACCAAGTTCATCGCCTTGGGGTGCACCTGTTTTGTTTGTGAAGAAGAAGGACGGATCTTTCCGCATGTGTATCGATTATCGTGAGCTGAACAAGTTGACGATCAAGAATCGGTATCCCCTTCCCCGAATTGACGATCTTTTCGATCAGTTGCAAGGATCAAGCATTTAATATAAGATCGATTTGCGATCCGGTTATCACCAGTTGAGGGCGAAAGAGAGCGATGTGATGAAAACTGCATTCAGAACCCGTTATGGTCATTATGAGTTTCTCGTGATGGCATTCGGTTTAACCAACGCACCTGTCGTGTTTATGGACCTCATGAATCATGTATGCAAGCCATACCTGGATAAGTTCGTTATCGTCTTCATAGATGATATCTTCATCTACTCCAAAAGTGAAGAAGAACATGAACAACATCTTCGTCTAGTGTTGGAACTCTTGAGACAAGAGCAACTTTATGCCAAATTCTCCAAGTGTGAGTTTTGGTTGAAGGAAGTCCAATTTTTGGGTCATATTGTGAGCGATCAAGGTATCAAAGTTGATCCTGCAAAGATCGAAGCTATCAGCAAGTGGGAAACCCCCACTACTCCGACTCACATTCGCCAATTTTTAGGCCTCGCCGGTTACTACCGAAGATTTATTGAAGGTTTCTCTCTGATTGCGCGTCCTTTGACCGCACTGACTCACAACGGGAAGAAGTTCATTTGGGAACCCGAACAGGAATCAGCATTTCAAACCTTGAAAAAGAAGTTAACCACCGCACCTATCTTATCACTTCCTGAAGGCAGTGACGATTTCATCGTTTATTGCGATGCTTCGAAAAGTGGTTTTGGTTGTGTACTGATGCAACGAACAAAGGTTATCACTTACGCCTCTTGTCAACTAAAGATTCACGAGCGAAATTACACAACGCACGATCTCGAGCTTTGAGTCGTTGTCTTTGCATTAAAACTGTGGAGACACTACCTTTATGGAACAAAGAGTACTATCTTCACCGACCACAAAAGCCTTCAACACATATTCGATCAGAAACAACTAAACATGAGACAGCGACGATGGATCGAGATGCTGAACGACTATGATTGTGAACTTCGTTACCATCTTAGCAAGGCAAATGTTGTAGCCGATGCCTTGAGCCGAAAGGAGAGGATGGCACCTCTTCGTGTCCGCGCCCTGAACATCACCATTCATTCAAATCTCAATAGCCAGATCCGAGTAGCCCAAGATGAGGCTCTCAAAGAGGAGAATATTTCTCACAAACACTTGAACATTCTCGTCTCTCGATTCGAGGTTAAGGAGACTGGACTCCGATACTTCGCCGGAAGAATTTGGGTGCCTAGTTATGGGGATTTGCGAAGCCTCATTCTAGACGAAGCCCACAAGTCAAGATATTCGATTCATCCAGGAGCCAGTAAAATGTACCACGATCTTAAGGAACAGTATTGATGGCCTAATCTTAAGAAGGATGTTGCAACTTATGTTGGTAAGTGTTTGACTTGCTCGAAAGTTAAGGCCGAACATCAAAGGCCATATGGGTTACTTCAGCAACCGGAAATCCCGCAATGGAAGTGGAAAAGGATAACGATGGACTTCATTACGAAACTACCAAAGACGGTGGGCGGATACGATACCATCTGGGTTATCGTTGACCGTCTTACCATATCTGCACACTTCTTAGCCATGAAGGAAACAGATACGATGGAGAAACTCGTTCAACTATACATAAAGGAAATTGTATCTCGTCATGGGGTGCCCTTATCGATTATTTCAGACCGAGATGCCCATTTTGCTTCTAGATTTTGGAGTTCTTTGCAAGAAGCCTTGGGGACCCGTCTCGACATGAGTACTGCGTATTACCCACAGACCGACGGGCAAAGCGAACGCACAATTCAGACTTTGGAGGACATGTTGCGTGCTTGTGTTATTGATTTTGGAAAGGCTTGGGAAAGGCATTTGTCACTAGCCAAGTTCTCTTACAACAACAGTTATCATTCGAGTATTAATGCTGCACCTTTCGAAGCATTGTATGGCCGCAAATGCCGTTCTCCTATTTGTTGGGCCGAAGTAGGCAAAAATCAAATCACCGGACATGAAACAACTGAGAAGATTGTCCAAATTCAAGCGAGACTCAAGACGGCCCGTGATTATCAAAAAAGTTATGCTGACCTTAAACGTAAAGACTTTGAATTCAACGTGGGTGACCGTGTAATGTTGAAGGTCGCGCCTTGGAAAGGTGTGATCCGTTTTGGAAAACGTGGGAAGCTCAACCCGCGATATATTGGTCCTTTTGAAATCTTGGAACGTGTTGAACCCGTTGCTTACTATTTGGATCTTCCGACTCAATTGAGCTCAGTTCATCCTACCTTTCATGTATCGAATTTGAAGAAGTGTCTTGCTGAACCGGAACATGTCATACCATTGGAGGAACTTACAATTGATGACAAACTCCACTTCGTAGAAGAGCCTGTCGAAATTATGGACCGTGAGGTCAAAACTTTGAAACACAACAGGATTCCGATCGTCCGATTCCGATGGAATACCAAACGAGTACCTGAGTTTACCTGGGAACGAGAGGATCAAATGATGCAGAAGTATCCTCACCTTTTCCCAACTCCTCCATCTCCCTCAGCTTAAAATTTAGGGACGAAATTTTCTTTAACAGGTGGGTAATGTAACGACCCTGGATTTTTCGACTTATATTTATTAATTTTTATTATTAATACTTGCGTGTTAATAAATGTATTTTTATACATTTACTTGTTACCGTATTTGACTTTACATATCCCGACTTGTCTTTGTGACACACGTACTTTTCACGAATAATATTTCGAATATTATTTATATTCATAATTAATTATTATTAATTATTTTTAATTAACTAATGCAAGTAGTTAATTACTTGGGCCTTATTTATTTAATTGTTACATACTTGGACTTGGGCCTTTATCAATGGACATGGACTTGGAAGCCCACCCTACTTTCTTAATGGACTAGTTAGCCCATCATTAAGCTAGTGAATTATTAAGACTTAAACTAGATTAATTAGTGAATGAGGAGACTTCTCACAAGCATGCTTACACCTCTTTCCCATGCAATTTAACTTTAATCCATTTTGAGCTTACACCATCTCCCAATACTTGAAAGTAGAAACTTGACCTTCCCCTTTGAGCCCTTGAAACTGACGGCTTTTGGCTAGGTGATGGGGAGTTCTTTTTTTTTTCAATTTTTGTTACATATACACTAGTATTGAACCTCACTTTTACACATACATACTTACACTCATTTCCTCTCAACTTCCTCTCTAAAATTTGTAAGCATTATATCTTTTCTTTCTTCCTTTTTCCTTTGAAGAAAACCGAAACATATCATCATCATTTACTTGTTACTTATTGTTTGTTATTGTTAAAGATCAAGTTCTCTAGCTTGTATCTTCATAAATCTTGTTACTTCCATCTTTGTTTGATGAGAAAACAAGAACAAGGATCTAAGTTTCTATAACTTATGGTTCTACACTTAAATGTTTTAAAGATTTAAAACTCATAAGCCTTGAGAGCTTACTTGTGTTCATGTTTTGTAGACTTAAAGTTTACTTTCCTAAGATCCAAACTTTGATTTGAAACTTCTTAAGTATGAAACAAACATGAACATAATACTTGTAACTTTAGTTTATTTCTTTTTTTTGTAAGTACTTTAAAGTTGTGATGTTGTTAATTTGGTCAAGTATTACTAGTTAAACTTGATCTCATATTTCTTGAAACTAAAGTTAAACTTTGTAAGTTCAAGAACATGGAAGTATAACTTTCTAGTTATAACTTTGTACACTTATGTTAGATCTAAGTTTCTATAGCTTATGGTCTTCTAATTTTGTTTTAAATAAGAGCTTATAAGCTTACATACATTCTACAAGATTAAAACCTAAGTTTCATGACTTATGGTTTCATTAAAGCTAAGATCCAAGTTCTATAACTTAGGGTTTAATTTAAGAACACTAGATCTAGACTTTTTAGTCTAGGATCTTCAAGATCTAACTAAGAACTAAGTTCTATAACTTAAGATCTTGTTTACTTAGTTTACTTTCAAGTTTGTAGCTTAATATTACTATTAGAACTCATGTATGTGTCGGATCTAAGATCTTGATGTAACTTTGGTTCATCAAACTACTTACAACCCTTCAATGAGTTGTGCTGCATATCTTAGACATACACTAGTGTTATGATGGTCAAAACTTGGTAAAGATGATACAAACACATCAACAAGTTGTACACTTGAAGCTATAAGCATCAAGGATGAGAACCGTGATGAGCATCGAGCACCAAGAACCCACCGGAGCACCTTACCTACTGTTTTCCGGGTCTGATCATTAATCTGGGCTATTGGAAAAGTTTATTTCCAACTAGTTCGGTTCGAGTAGATGATTTTCCGTTTAGGCCTCGTCTTAATCCAAGTTACGGTTTAGGATTTATGGCCTTCCGAAAGTCACTGCACCCTTTTAACGTTGTGCTGAAATTTCTGACATACTCGCACTTAAACCATCGCCGCGGTCAAATGAAGACGTGTTTGGTTATGGAAATTGGTCAGCCTCTAGGGGACTCATATACGGAGCCATGGCCACTGGTCTCACCTCATTTCAGTTTGTATAGAGGTTGTGGTGACTGAACGAAATCAGACTTTATTTCAAACTCTATTCTTGATTGAAACTTACTTTACACTTTTTGATTAATGATGAATCATGATGATACTTAAGACCTAATTTACATACATTTAAACCTTTGGGAACGATTTACTGACTTAGTAACTTTTGACTTAGGTTAAGGACCTTTCGGACCAACTTACTTGATTACCTACCGCGTATCGACTTTACTACTTTTCACTGTGAGTTATAGCATCCCTTTTTACTTTAACTATTTTGGGAACTGAGAATACATGCGCATTTTACGTTTTACATACTAGGCATGAGTACTTAAACTTTATATATGTGTGGGTTATACAACTGCATAAACTTTCCCCTTAGCTCGGTAACGTTTAGTCATTGGTCTTTGAACCGGTGAACGCGAATCTTAGATATGGATCCATAGGGTTTGACATCCCCACATGTGTTAAACTTCTGCATTTCCACGTGGTCTTGTAAGGTCACTTGTCAGCCGCCGACGCGTGTCCTTTCCTGTTCAACTTTGTCTTTGACTTCTGTTGAATAGTACAATTGATGTGGACCACTTAAGAAACCACCATGCTTGTAATGGAGCATGGTTGTCTTGTGTTGTATGCTGCTTACCAGGTTTACTGGTTCTTCTTATGCTGAGTCACTTGATATTCTTGAATTGCTGGGTACTCATCCTGTGCTGATTCGAAGAATACATTCTACCTTGTGCTGGTAGACTAGGCAGCATACTAGACACTAGACACAGCAATATTTGCTGTCTATACATAAACAACCTTGTGCTGGCTGCACATAATATTTAAGTGCAAATAAATTACAGTTTTGTCATAATTAAATCCTTAATTATTTTGGGGACTCAACAAATACGCTAGAGTAAACGGGAGATGTTATAATTAAATAACGGACTTTAAATAATTAAACGAAAAGTAAACGGAAAAAGACGGGTTATTACATCTTTATTGGGCGGCCATGTAGACATGGTGGTGGTTCTTCCAATCGTGGCGGTTATTCAAGTTCTCCGGTCACTCTTACACCGAACCGTCAAGTTTTTTTTGTTTGGACCGGTGTGTTCTCTGAGTCGATTCGTCTCCTTTGGTGGAAGACAAAGTAAAGGCTTTCGTGACTACTTGTAAAGCTAAGATTTTGAATTTTAGAAAATTGGGGGCGCTTGCAGGGGTGATTAAGTGTGTTGATGCAGCTTCATACTCCAATGTTCATGCAGAAGGTCATGTTTCTGGTTTTGATTTGGTGGTTCCATTCTCTCTAAAGGCTGATGCCTTTTTCAGGTACGTTTGGGTGCAGTTAAGGGGTTTTTTGAACGAAGTTTGTTTCCATTGATAATATTAGAGGTATTGCTAGTAGAGTTGTTTCGATTGTGAAAGTGGAGAATTCTTCGTCTGATTTGTTAAGTTATGGTTTTGTGTTTGTTGAAACTACTCAAGTTAAACACATTCACGAGCTTGTTTCGGAGTCTTTGATTTCCCGACACTTTGGTTAATGGTCAAATTTGGGTTAACGAGGTATCCGATGTATCGTTCGTAGAAAGAATACAGGCGGCTTCATTTTCTGCTGGTTTTGTACAGGTTGTTAATGATTCTGTTTTGAAGGAGTTGATGTTGGGGGGTGTAATCTTCAAGCAGGGGTTCAAACAGGTGTTTCTGTTAATTGTGGAGAGGATTTGGTTGGAGGTAATGGGGATGGAGGTTTTGTTAGTGTTGAGGAGGAATTTGATTTTTCTTTTCCAGTTATTACAGGTACTAAGGCGGGTAATGTTAAATTGAATGATCTTAAGTCGGGGTCTGGATTTGTTACACCTTCTTCGATTACATTTTCTTTAGATAAGGTTTAAGCGGATTTAGATTTTCAAGTTCTTTGAAAGCGTAAACGGGATCGTTGTTTAAGTTCAAGTGATAGTGGTGGGGGTTTAGGCTTTCAAGAAAAGGTGAATGGGAAGAGTGGTTCGGGTCTTGTTCCGGTGCTTGTAGGTTATGATGATGGTCAGTCGAGTAGCAAGATGGACGAATTGAAAACATGTCGTGTGGATAATTTGACTGGAAAAATATTTGGTGGGCCTGGGTAAGGTGATGGGCCTGGTTTTGGGCCAGGGTTGGGTCCTATTTCGGATGTCGGGTCGGGTGAGGGTGGTGTGTCGGATAGAGGTATAGTTTTTTTGAAGAGGCGGTAAAAGGTATTGAAGGTTTGGTTAGGGTGGAAGGCAAATTGATTGGGTCGAAGACGCTTCCGAAGCAAAAAGAGGGTAAAAAGGTAAAGGGGGTGGTGGTTCGAAGGTCTAAGTTTGATGGTTAAGTTTATTTGTTAGTTTGTTAGTTTCATTGAGCTCATGTTGTATAGTTATTTGTATTTGTGTGGGTCGGTTGTGTTTGTTGTAGTGTTGGTGTGCGTGTTTTAGTGGTTTTTGTGTTGTTTTGGCTTCGTTGCCTATGTTTGTTTTTGTTTTTTCGAGTCTTCATTTTTCTGATTAATGTCTTGTGATCAAAGGGGAAGTAATCAATTAGGAGAAGCGGGGGGAAGCAATTTTTGTTCGTCTTTTGGAAAAATTTTGTTCACGAACATTATAGATTGGATGAATATGTGAATATTTAATAAAGACACTTTGTGATAAATGTTTTTATTTTGGCTGGAAAACGCTCGAAGAATTAATATATAATAATTATCGTGTTTTTCGAGCGTATTTTGAGGTTTTAGATATTAGGGTTTAGATATTAGGGTTTAGAAATTTAGGGTTTAGGGTTTATGGTTTAGATTTAGGACTTTAGATTGAGTTTTTAACACGAACGATTTAGAGTTTAGGGTTTAGGGTTTATGGTTTAGGGTTTTGAGTTTTGGGTTTAGGGCTAAACCCTAAACTCTAAATCGGGCTAAATTTTGACAAAAAGTACTTCACAAAACATGAAAAAAGAAAACGTTAACATTCTTCAGGATCAATATTATCTTGAATGTTATTTTTGTCGATCGTTTTCCCGCCTAAATAATAACATTCATCACGAAGTGTCTTTTTTAAATGTTCATATTTTCGTGTGATCTTGATGCCTGAAAAATAAATTCCAAAAAAACGAAGAAAAAAAAAATTACTTCCCCCCGATTGGTTACTTCCCTTATTGATCCTACCCCTATATATATATATATATATATATATATATATATATATATATATATATATATATATATATATATATATATATATATATATATAATTTTTATATTTAATATTTATATGTATAAACTACAATCCGATTAATTCACAATTAATCCTCGAATTACTTATTACTCCTTCAAAGTCTCAACCGATTAATCTCTAAATAGCAAAATTTTGCAACCTTGATTATATGTACAGACAACATAGACAAAGATAAATAAAACAAAATTTTGTTTCATTTTATTCCTTGCAAACTATAGAATTGTATTTGATCTTAATAAAAAAAGGTAAAAAAGCCTTGTAATGTAAAATTACTTAGAATTACACAATTTGAACGTCACTCCTAAATTTTCTCCAATTGATATATATATATATATATATATATATATATATATATATATATATATATATATATATATATATATATATATATATATATATATATATATATATAATTAACGCTCTTTAAATAAAGTAAGATGTTTATTGATTCAGTTTTCAGTTTATTGATTCTATTTCAATTTATGTAGTTTATTCGATTTAATAAATTTGGAGGAACAACTGAAATCAAAATCAATTTCGAAACTGAAAGTAAAACCGACCAAAAAGTGGATTCAGTTTCATTTTCGTTAAAACTAAAAAACCCAAAGAAATTGAAACGATCCAACCCGTTATTATACCGGCCAGAAAAAAAATTTCTTTTATATAACGCATAAATATTGATAACAACGACGCCATGAATATGTTTAGAAAACATTTTCAATACCCGACAAGTTTAAACAACTTTAATGTATACATTACATAAGTTAGGTGTCAAAATGGGCATAACAACCCACGACCCGTTTAACACGACCAAAAGACACTTTCAACCCAAAGCGTTTAACTCCGACATAGGACCGAGCATGGTGATTGGGAAAACACTACCCAATCCTAAATCGAATCCAAAAGTAAAGTCTTCTAATATTCAACACTACCCTTAACTTCACTCTCAATAGCATTCCATACACCATACGATGTTTTATGTGTCTCAAATTGGTAAAAAACCTCTTTTGAGAGAGCCTGGGTTAGATGGTTGTAGGTCTTGCATTCAAGACTATAAGTCTCTCTCAGCAGCATTAAGCTCTAACACTATCTTTAGTTCACCAGCTGTTTTCACAGGGAATTTGTATTCTTCTTTTAAAAGTTGAACATGTGAGTGTCGATACCATTAAGTGAAATAAGGAATTTAGGTTTCCATTCGACATCATCGTCTAAAGATTCAAGTCTAGGAACCCTAGTCAAACTCCCAATAAAATTTTCAGTCTGTAAAAGTTTATGGAGACCAGAGGAGGATGCCCCGACTAAAGCTGATTGAGTTTCAGAGAATTCAGTTGATTCTGACATTGTATCCGTGCGGTTAAAGTACACGGTTGCACTAAATTAACACGGATGCAAGACTAACATGGAACACGGATGCAAGACTAACACGGATGCAATACACGGATGTAATGTCACACAGATGCAAGGTGTATCCGGGTGAAACTTGTACGAATGCAAGGTGTATCCGTACGGTTACAAGGATTGATACGGTTGCAATACACGGATATAAATATTCACGGTTGTATGTCACAGATTCAAAATAACACGGATGCAATGGTGTATCCGTACGGGTGTGGTATTCGGGTGATGTATCCGTACGGAAACTACATCAAAACTAGGGTTTAGGGTAGAATTTGAATTAGCACTTTAATTAGGGTAAAAGAAAGCTTACTGTTTTACGTTCAAAACACCAATTATGATCTTTATAACACACTGGTTTAAAAAAAATACAGATTTAACGTGAAAAATTCAAGCGTTGATGATTTCTTTCAAAACCACCAAAAACTCAAACACAATTTTGACACTAAATCCGATCGATTAATAGCAAAAAGCTTTAATACCACTTATACGAACGATTAAACGGTATTAATCGGTCTAATCTTCAACATCGAGTGCAGAATAACTTGATATTGGGTTTAATATCAAAGCTACTCAATAAACTTACGATCTAATGATTAAAACGACTTTAATACGCAATAGATCAGTAAACCAACGTGCTAGACCTGCAAACAATTGAATTCACGGCTAGAGAGGTGTTTAGGTCCGTGACCCTAACAATGAACCCAAAACTTTTATTATATAAGGTCTGCACGTGTTATTGTGCGGTTGCACTTGTACCCGTACGGATGCAACGTGCATCCGTGTGGTTACACAGACAGTAAGTAATCCAACCTTAAATGCATACAATCGATCATAGACGCAATAAATAAACGTTAACTACCAACAATCGATTGTCCAAGTACTTACATAGTCTTAACAAACACAAATACGCTATAATGAACTCGGGACTTCCGTTCATGCACTAACAACTAATCTTTTGCAAACACGTAATGGAGATGTAAGATAAAGTATGAATACGATACGGCTTTAAAAGATCTGAGAACTTTAGCATATGGGAAGGTTTTAATAGATCTGATAGACAGATTAAATCGATAATTGTTCAAAATATGGGGCAAGCGATCGAATGAACATTTGTGTATATGATTTGAAAACGTGAAAATCAAAAAGTGTATAAATAAAATGAGTGGAGTAGTTCCATCATGATTAACGAAATTCAAGTCAACATTTTCGAGTGAGTATTTAGAAGAATAAAAAAAATGACAACCGATATCACCAATGGTTGTTAAAGTCAGGTTCATACATTTCAATCTTTAAATAAAGTCGGAATGTGGTAATCCATATAGTGAATTAAATGTTTGTAAGTAATTCCAGTACATCCTAATACATATCCCGATGTTGTATTGTAATCTACATTCACATTTATATTTTACATTTTACATTTTGATATATAACTAACTTGCTTTTAAAAAAAACCCCGATAATTTTACATTTTTACCCTTTTATTAAAAAAGAAAGAAAAGGAAAATTGATTATTTAAGATTTGGGCTCACTATCGGGCCCACTATGAGGTTCATACTGGGCCGAGTCGTGAACCAACAAAGCCCATCCAAACCGTAAGATAAAACAAGTATACAACTTCCTTTATACACACACGCACACATTCTACATCCCAAAAAAAAAAAAAAAAAAAAAAAAATCCCCAAATCAAGCGAAAAATGGTGGAAGAAGTGATGATGAAATCAGAAGAACAGAGACAAATTAAGACAGTTCGATCGGACGGAGAAGAAGATGAACTGCTGGAAGAAGGTGAAATAATCGACGGCGATACACTGTCGTCGTCATCTTCCCGACCTAGTACCGCCGTCGTGCAGCATCAACTCGAGCATCCATGGACATTTTGGTTTGATAATCCAAGTGCTAAATCTAAACAAGTTGCTTGGGGTAGTTCCATTCGACCTATCTACACTTTCTCAACTGTTGAAGATTTCTGGAGGTATAATTATATTTGTATATGTATATGTATATACATAATTATAATTATAATTATAATTATAATTATGCGTATATTTATAGATTTCGATTTGTGTTATTGATTCGATTAATTGTGCTATGCTAGCGATAGGATATAAAATTGAAACTGGATTTGGTTATTTTTCTTGAGTTGTAGAATTAGGGTTTCGACAGAGTTTCTTTTTCTTTTAATTGAATTGATATATTTGATTTGATTTGATTTGATTTCAATTCTTTTTTAAATATTATAAATGCTACAGTGATATTATAATCAAGAAAGATTGAAATGGAAATGAAGTTAGTAGAACTCAGTTCTTGAGTTAGGGTTTCACGAACTAGAATTATCTCTGTATGGATTGGTGTGATAGTTTTATCTAACTTCTATAATCGTGTAAAGACGCTGATGTCTGTTATTAGCCATTGTTTCAAGAAATGATAATTTGAAAACGTAACGAGTTGTTTAAGAGTTTGCATTACATGATCATGAATAGATCTATATGTTAAGAAAGACGTAGTTGGGTGTTGTTCATCCATAAGTTGAATTGCTGAAGATTGGGATAGTTGTTGTTTGTTTTATTGAGGGGTTATATCATTTACAGGCATAAGTTTAAGTGTGGCATATCATAGTATCATATTAAAGATGGTACGCGGTTTGATAACCTTGTTGTGATTGCTCTTAGATATGTATGCTGTATTATTCACGTAGTTGACGTAATCGTACTCGTGTCTAACTTCTTTACATATTAAAGATAGTTCGATATGATGAGTGTTTCTTGATACTCATGTTTAGAGCTTAGTATGTTGCTGTCACTCTTTATCACACATATAAAAATTTAGTTCATACTTGTTGAAATTTTCAGATAAACATAACCCTATTTTCAAATACTTTACTATATTAGTGAATTATATGAAATTAGTTGTTTCCTGATCTCTTTTTCAGATGAATTAGGAATAAACGGCCACAATAACCTACAACTAATAACCTGAATTGGGTAAACAAGCTTCTGCATACCTGTCTTTTCTTTTTTCAAGATGATACTTGTACATTAATCATGAATGAAGAGTGATGTAGTTTCTATAATAATAGATTATATTATATAGATTATGTTCAAAGCTGCAACTTTATTCTATAAATGAATTTGAATGTTGTCCACTGAACCTTCCAAAAAATGCAGCCTATACAACAACATACACCGACCAAGCAAGCTGGCTAATGGAGCTGACATCTATTGCTTCAAGGCTAAAATCGAGCCCAAGTGGGAGGACCCTATCTGTGCTAATGGTGGAAAGTGGACCATGACCTTTTCTAAGGGAAAATCTGATACGTGTTGGCTGTATACGGTACTTGCCCAGTTCTATCCTTTTCTTCTAATCCGTCTTACTACATCATACTATTTTTCTCACCCATTTTCGTACGTGAAACAGTTGCTAGCAATGATTGGAGAACAGTTTGACCATGGAGATGATATATGTGGAGCTGTAGTTAATGTGAGACCAAAACAGGAGAAAATATCTCTTTGGACCAAAAATGCTGCTAATGAGGGTGCTCAGGTACTATTATTATATCATTATAACTAACCCATAACTTAATTCAAGATATGTTGTATATCATTTATGTTTAGATAAAGCAAATTCATTTTAGATGCTATTATCAACATGATATTGGCTATGTTTGCAGATGAGCATTGGGAAGCAGTGGAAGGAGTTTCTTGATTACAATGACAGCATAGGCTTCATATTTCATGTAAAATATAATCTTCAGATCTCATTTTCTTATAGAATATTTATATTTATTTGGTTGTAATTTTTGTTTTGATTACATTCTGCCATTATTATGTTGCAGGAAGATGCAAAAAACTTTGACCGAGGTGCTAAGAACAGATACACAATTTGAGTTGTGGCCGTGTTTTTTTAGTGCATGAAGTGCAATTTAGGTTATTGGTAACCTGTTGTTCAAGAACCTTTTTTACTATATCGTTGAATGAATGTACTTTACAAACTCAGTTCTGAATCCGTGTTAATCTCTGAAGAAGTGTATTCTGTATACTATTGTTGGTTTCAGCTGTTATAATAGTTTGGGGGCTTTTCAGTCATTATTTTTGTTGTGGTTAAATAGCAACCGCGAGTGGTTAAAATCTTTGAATCTTGAAATTACTTGAACATCAAGTGACCGTGGGATTATGAGTCATCATTGACAACAAAGTGAAGGGATTTAAGGGTCTTTCGAGTTTAACTCTCCGGTCTGGAGTACTGTGAATAATCCCGTTACGAGATGATGATCTCAGAAGGGGTGGTTAAACGTCGACCCACCATCGTCGGGATAACCGGTTGATGGCTCAAGGGTGTTGTTAGGATTTACGTTATAGGAATGCTACCTGTAAGTAATGCTATTAGACAGGTAGCGTGGGTTGAGAAGTGTATATCTAGTAGCGCATATATAACTTCCGATATTGTTGAAAGTGAGATCTTGTGTTCTTCTGATCGAGTAGTCCCTTACATCGAGAGGTTGATCCTTTATTTATAGTCTGAATATATTTGTCCATAAGTGTCACGTGATAAGACAATGTTCGACCCTGATCGTACTATGATCGTACTATTCTGTCTGTAAAAGTTGTCAAAAAGTTAAAGTATCCTATCGAGTCTGCTACATGCCTGTTCTGGCCGCTTCTGTGGAGTATATCGCTAGCGGTCGATCGTACAATGTTGGGATCGTGCCCTGCTTCTCGCCTTGTCTGTAGCCTGCATGTTGTTGTCTTCCACGATAGGCCTCTGTCAGCGCATGTTGGCCCTCGACTGCGCTCAACATTCTTAAGGTTGTTGTGTATGCGGTAACTGCCACATTTTGTTCGTTTTAATTAATAACTTTAACACGTGAGTAACACGTGTGATGCTCTACACGATAGGTTCGGGTATGTGTATCATTGGTGCTATACATACACAAAACAAATGAAAGCTAAATGACAAATGAACTCAAACGTTCTTATTCATAATAGAGCAGAAAAATTGGTTAAATGGTCACGTTCACGGCTTGTGCTTCCTCTCAATGTTCATGACAATCTCTTCTCCTTCAAACAGTGCTTTTCCTCAAGCATGTAAAACCGAATCTTTCCGCGATCAAAAACATACGTAATGTTAACACTAATCGCAAGCTTTCCCCGATCAAAAACAAAGGTGATATCAATTGAGCAAACTCGTAATAGTGCCATTAAATTGCCATTTGAGCATACCGTTTAGTCTTCCATTTAGGCCACATATGCATCATTAACTTCCACATGTGATGATCAGTGGAGCTCTTGATTATGCCACACTCACACACCGGAACTAACTTTGCTCAAAGAATGAGTCGAGTGCGTTGCGGAACCCATCCATAACTATTAATCCTTGCAACTTCCACATCATCATCACGCCTCTCAACATGATGTTGCTTAACCAACTATATGTTTACATTATGAGCTTGATTCTCAGCTACATTTATGAATTCGTACTTACCATAGCCGGAATAAGCTCATGTTGTTCATCTGTACCATTTAAAAGTGAGCTTATGAGAATATCAGTATCATAGAATTCATTTGTATCTTGAAACAATGTATTTTGTATAGGCATTTCCATCATGACGTCAAATTTCGACTAAAATGGCATCACATTAGGAGCAATAACATCAAAAGGTTCAGTGTCACCCATGACATTTTCATCATTTTCATCTGAAACAATCTTTTTGAGAGAGATTAAAGGATCGTTTGTCAATACCTCAGTTGGTTCTTGTTTCATCCTTACCTCATCTCATTGTTTGGTATGCCTTAGTTCCACATAAGGTGTTCACAGAAATGCGTGGTACAATTTCGTTAATGTCAACTTGTTTTTCAACCACCACTTCTTTGTCTTGTTTAACTTCCTCATTATAATTTGCACTTCACACTCAGTTATACTTAACACTTCTAGTGTGAATCGTTGCCCACTTACATTTATGTCATTACGTATAATATTGGTCACTGTGGAGGCACAAGTTTTTCACAAGTTTGTCATTAAATCCTCTTGTGTTAACTCTCTTATTCGAACTCATTGTACTCTGCATTTTCACTTCATCATGTAGTGTTGTAGTGAGAGCCATTTGAGTGTTAAGTTGCGGTACACTTACTGATCTCATTGCATTATACAAATGAGATGCATCTTTTGTGTTGCACCCACACATGGTATTGATATAGGAAGAGATGTTGAATCCGTATGCATAACAATATCTTCTTGATTTAATAACTCTAATTTAACAGTGTAATAGAAATAAAAATAAAAATAAAAATATAAATTAATCTATCTATTTATATAATTATAATTAAGACGATATATGTACTACTATTACAATTACCATTAGTTACATAGAAAAATCATTTTCCAAATTATTATTACTTATTAGTTATAGTTATTATTATATCAATTTGATTATAATTATATTATATTTTTTATTATTTGATTTGATTATTATTATTATCATTAAAATTAAAATTATAATAATTATTATTATAGTTATTATAATATAATTAAAATTATAATTATAACTAGTGAAATGACCTGTAAAATCACGGGTTTGTTTAAACGAAACATATTAATGACATGTTTTAGTGAAATGACCCGTGAAATCTCGGGTTTGTTTAAACGAAACATATTAATGACATGTTTTAGGTATTAAGTGAATGTAAATGCTAAAGTCATTTATTTTAATGACCCGTTTGACTAAAAAATTTGTCGTTATTTTAACAAATATATAGAGACATGTATTTTCGCATACATATGTAACGTAATTAATTTTGTAAAAAGAATTCATATTTGAATATTAATAATATAATAATAATAATTATAATTATATTATAACTACTATATTAAAAGTAAATGATAATAATAAAGTTTTACTCAAAGCTGAGTATTTATATTTTTAATAATAATAATTATTATAATTATTAGTAATAATAAATGTCTTTTATTTTTTTTTAGAAAAATAAAATACACTTATTATATAAAAGTTGTATAATTGTATAATATACTTTAAAATTTGAGTGTTTTGTAGAAGATTTTAAAATTTAGGAGAGATTAGTATTTCTTTTAATAAAAGATTTTGTATTATTAATTAAATTAATATAAAATTATGACATCATTATTATGAAAATTAAAGGATAATTAGCTTTAATGATAACATTATCATTTTAAAGCTTTATATGACTATATAGATATAGATATAGATATAGATATAAATAATTAGATATAGATAGATAGATAGATTTATAATTAATAATTAATAATAATAATAATAATAATAATAATAATAATAATAATAATAATAATAATAATAATAATAATAATTATTATTATTATTATTTTATTATTATAGAAATAGAAATTAACCCAAATACGCAAATAGCCCTAACTCGCTGAACCTAAACTTCGGATCGTAACACACCATCAAACGGGTCAAGCTTACCATGGAAGCTTCAACCCTATAACAACAACAACCACAATTCACTCACAGGATTCAGGCCTCTGCTAAACTACGAATCTTAACCGAATCTCTCAAACACCTTTTGATCTCTACTAACCAAAAGACGAATTCCGTACCAGGTTATTACAATTACTTCTCCCTATTATATATATTTCATTCGTCAACTTAATAAATGTTTCGTTACATAATCATATTCGAAAATTAGTGTTTTATATGTGTGTATCTGGCACTGCAATAATTTTGTTATATAATACGTTAACGCGTCGTCGTTTATGATCGATATATTGATAATTAGGGTTTAGGGTTTTGTATTACTATTAGGTTTTGTTTCATGTTGTTACCATAGACTGTATATACTATATTGCATGTGTTGAGAATTGGAGACTGACTACATTGTTCTATTTTCAGCTTAACCTATTGAGTCAATATTGGAATTCAATTTGGAGCTTGAAAAATGGTAAGTTGGAATTTTTTAGTTAGTTATTTGTATAATGTATGTTTATGTTTATATAGTTGTATGCAGGTTTCACTTGTGCTACATATTTTCAATTATCATTTGGAGCTTCAAATAATTTGTTTGTTTATGTTTATGAAATTGGAAAATGATGTTGTCGTTTGATTAGAAACTTATCTGTTTGCAGCAACCAGATATTAGAAAGTGGTTTATGAAGCAACACGACAAAGGAAATGATAATGGCAACTCATCAAAGCCTGCTAAACCTGCACTTGCTATACCAGGAAAGCCATCAACTGCTAAAGACGCAACACCGTCATCGCCTGCCAAATCTGTAAGTACAGAAGATGTTATTGTTGACTGTTGACAAGTAAAATGCATATCGAGTAATTGTGATTAGTATAGCCTTTGTGCTTATAATCACATGGTAGGAAGTTGTGACTGGATTGTCTAATTTGCGGTTGTTCTTTATGTTATGTTGTTAACTAGGCACAAGGAGGTCAAGAAAGTTCAGGGAGACGGAAAACTAGTAAATATTTTGGTGCTGACAAACAAAATCAAGAATCTGTATCAGAAGTTTCTGGATCTGCAGCTAAAAGGAAGTTGCAGAAGTCATCTGCTGATGTAAAACCTCCACCTGTAAAGAAGCAACACATGGTGAAAGATGAAGATGATGAAGATAGTGATGATGATTTTGCTCCACCAAAAACCGGAAAACAGTTGGTTGAAACGACTCCTAGCAAAAAACTGAAGAGTGGTTCGGGTAGGGGTATTTCACGTGATGTGGCAGATGATGTTGATGATACTCCAGTTTCTAAATCGGGTGGACGGGGTCTTGGTAAAAGGGGCGGGTCAGGTGGTGTGATGGGTAAAAAAATGGAACTTGATGATGACAATGGTGAAGATGATGACGGTAAAGAAGTTAAGTCTGGTGGTCGTGGTCGCGGTGGACGGGGTGGTTCAGCGGCGGCAGCTGGCGGCAGAGGTGGTGGACGTGGTGGATTCATGCCTTTTGGTGAACGAAAACCTCCTCCTCATAAAGGAGAAAAAGAAGTTCCTGAAGGCTCTCCTGATTGTTTAGCTGGGTTAACATTTGTCATTAGTGGAACACTTGACAGGTATATTTATTGTGTGAGTTGCCATTTTATAGATTCTTGATTTAATAATCTAATAATGATCATGTATTCTGTAATAATAACGTGTAGTTTGGAAAGAGACGAAGCTAGTGATCTGATTAAGCGATATGGCGGTCGTGTTACTTTAGCTATGAGCAGGAAAACTGTAAATTTCATTATGCAAAAACTAGCTTTATTATTATACTATATGCTTTATATTATTGTGTAATGACTTTTTTTTTTTTTTGGTTTTGTTATGAAAGTCTTATCTTCTATGCGATGAAGATATTGGAGGATCGAAATCAGTAAAAGCAAAAGAGCTAGGGTTTGTTATCTTGCATATCCCAATTTCCTTTTATTCTGCTATATTTTCATTTATTAACCTATTCTAATTGTTCTAAAGCACTCGCTTTCTTACTGAGGATGGGCTGTTTGATATGATCCGTGCATCAAATAAATCAAAAGTCACCACCGATAAAGATAACAAGAAACAGGCGGACACGATAGCTAAACCTCTGCCAAAACAAAGTCCTCAGAAAACATCAAAGAAAAGTACACTCATATACTATTCTTTTTTGCAGTTTTTTTTTTTTTTTTTTTTGATCTTTACAACTAATTAACATTTTACTGGCTATTGTGTTTTTAAAGATGAAGTTCATGAATCTCCGGGTAAGAGTGTAGCTACCACTCATGCTAGGACAGGTGTCTCCCCTGGCAAGTTGAAAAAACAAACTGTAAGCTCATTGCCATGGACGGAGAAATACAAACCTAAAGTTCCAAATGACATTATAGGGAATCAGTCACTGGTACTGTACTCTTTAGGCCTTTGTAACTTGTTAAAAAGAAAGAAGAATTATTACTAAGATACATAATTGAAAATATTTCAGGTTAAGCAGATTCATGATTGGTTGACACAGTGGAATGCAAATTTTTTGGGTGGGGTCGGAAAGGGGAAGGGAAAAAAGCAAAGTGACTCGGGGCCCAAAAAGGCGATATTGTTGAGTGGTACACCTGGTATAGGGAAGACAACATCCGCCAAATTGGTTAGTCAGATGCTCGGTTTCCAAACAATCGAGGTGTGTTGTCATATGAAAGTTTAGTTTTTTTTATTTATTTCTTGGTATAATTATACGTTTCAGAATTTGTTTTTTTGAAGTCATATTAACCGATCATAGGTTTTATAAAGTCTTGTAGTAGCTATAGTTAGTATTTAACATTATCTGATTTTTTTGGGACCAATTAATTTCTAAAGGGTAATTTTGTCCCAAATGTTGTTGTAGGTGAATGCTAGTGACAGTCGAGGAAAGGCTGATTCCAAAATCGAAAAGGGGATTAGCAACAGCACTGCTAATTCTGTTAAAGAACTTGTTAGTAATCAATCCTTGAATGTTGACGTGAATAGGTATGTGCCTTTCCCTTGTATTTTCAACTGTATTTCAGTTTTATCCTTTTACCTATGCAATTATCAATAAACGAAAATGACACAGCTCGAAGCATCCAAAAGCGGTGCTTATTATGGACGAAGTGGATGGTATGTCTGCTGGAGATCGAGGTGGTGTAGCAGATCTTATATTGAGTATCAAGATGTCTAAAATTCCTATAATTTGTATATGCAATGATCGATACAGTCAAAAATTAAAGAGCCTTATAAACTACTGCACACTCTTGACCTTCCGCAAACCAACAAAACAACAGGTTTTGACATCTTTCTATTTGTTTTGTATTGTTGTAAAGGTCAACACATCATTTTAGGGACTAGCCCTTCCCAACTCGTCCATAAACACATTAAAAGTTGGTCAACGCTAAAAAGTTGGGTCAAAGTTGGACCGAGTTGGGTCTGAGTCGTCAGAGTCTTAAATTCAAAGATAGGTAAAAAAAAGAATTTGTATTTTATGATATTAGGTTTTGTGCCATTTATCTATGTTTGAAATATATATTTATGTGTAATATAAATGTTTTAATTTATTTATTACTCCCTCCGTCCCAATTTAATTGCTACAAAAAACACAGTTTAAGAAAATTTCATCATCACATTGTACCTTTTGTTCACCCCTTACATTTTACCTACCTTATTGTTTTACATGCATTAAGTAAGGGTATAAAAGAACTTCATCTTATTATTCTTATCTATTTATGGAAGTGGACTATTAATTTGGGACATCCAAAAAGGAAATTGAGACTATTAAATTGGGATGGAAGGAGTACTAAAAGTCAACGTTGGTCAATGCCTAACTCGTCCCTCCAAGGTCCCGACTGACTCGTTCCTGACTCGTGACTTTGACAACCCTGATTTTATTTGAGATTTCAGTCACTAAATGTTGGTAACTATATTTGATTATCATGATAATAGATGGCGAAGAGATTGGCACAAATTGCGAAGTCAGAAAATCTTGAAGTTAATGAGGTACAGGTCATGCACATAGTATTATGTAAGTTGAAAAGTGATAAGTTTTAATTTTTATTTGTATTTGTACTTTTGTTAGATTGCACTCGAGGAACTTGCTACAAGAGTTAATGGAGATATGCGTATGGCTCTAAATCAATTGCAATATATGAGTCTTTCCATGAAGGTTATCAAGTTTGATGACATAAAACAACGACTTCTTAGTAGCTCTAAGGATGAGGATATATCCCCATTTACAGCAGTAGACAAGTATGAACAATTAACATAACTTATGCTACTACAACATCACTTTCTGCACAACACATATGTTACTCTAATTTGTGTTTTAATTGTGCAGACTGTTTGGTTACGAGGCTGGTAAACTGCGAATGGATGAACGGTTCGATCTGGCTGCTAGTGATCCAGATTTAGTACCTCTTTTGATACAGGTATCTGTCATGCTGTACTCTCAAATTTGGGTCAGTTGGGTCAAACTTTTTGATTAATTGGATCTTGAACAAAAGCTTGGCAATGTAAACCCCAAACCTTAAAAAAAAGTTCCAATGGGTTTCCCTCCAACATATTGGGTCCTACATAAATTTATAAAGAAACGGGTCTAATCTGTATCAATTCCTAAAGCTCAATAAATAGAGATAGGTCTCATGGGTCTTCTGAATGGCTTAAACTGGTTAAGCATAAAGATCATAATAAGTTTCATCTGTCAAACATTTATTATGTATATTAAATATTAATTAACATTTTCCATAAATTTAATACTCCATAATAACTAAAATATTTTTTTGACCCATGGCCCAGTTTGACCCGTTACCCAGCCGGACCCAACCTGGCCCATTTGGACCCGCTTAAAAATCTGACCCATTTGACCCATGACCCATTCCCAAAACCATTTTGACCTGTTATCCAAAACAACCCAACCTGACACGTTTGCCAGGTATAATGATAATGATATTCTCATGCTTATGAAACCTATGCAGGAAAACTATATCAATTACAGGCCAAGTGCGGCTGGAAGAGATGATGGTGGGGTCAAGAGGATGAACTTGATTGCGCGTGCTGCTGACTCTATTGCAAGTGGAGATATAATCAACGTACAAATTAGAAGATATCGGCAGTGGCAGCTTTTTCAAAGTAGTTCTCTTACGTCTTCCGTAATCCCGTAAGTAACATATCACTCATGAATGATACCTTCACAATATCAGATTATTGCTTTGCAAAAAGTAATCAGTTTATATGTTATTCAAT
Source organism: Rutidosis leptorrhynchoides (assembly GCF_046630445.1). NCBI lineage: Eukaryota > Viridiplantae > Streptophyta > Magnoliopsida > Asterales > Asteraceae > Rutidosis > Rutidosis leptorrhynchoides. Next base: position 267,691,995 of record NC_092340.1, on the reverse strand, counting down.
AAAGAGCCGCATTGCTGCGTGGACAAAGGGAAACACTTGAACCGGTATGGATGCATGCCCATAATATCACTTTAGAGCCTCGTATATATCTATCTATATTATAATTAAAATTTACTTTATACATGTGTAGGGTGAACGAAACTTTAACAGATTTGGAGGGTGGCTAGGTAAAAACTCTACAATGGGAAAGAATTACAGGCTTCTTGACGATGTGCATGTTCATGTACAATCATCTCTACAGTTCAATTTGGGCAGGTGTGCAGTCTGCTGCTATATCGTTTTTCTATGACATAAACACCTGCACCACAATAATATTTTATGATCGTATTGCACAACTATTGTAGGTCCACCCTGTGTCTCGACTATCTCTCCCTTCTCCTTAAACACATGACTAACCCATTGAAGATGCTCCCAAAAGATGAAGCTGTTGAAAAGGTCGTGGAGTTTATGGATACATATTCCATTAACCAAGAAGACTTTGAGTCGCTTATGCTTATGTCCAAGTTTCAGGTATATAATATAATCAATTCTTAGTGTGATAATATTATTTCACTTGATTCTAATTATAGGTGTAATTATGTATCATTTAGGGCCGTCCAAATCCACTTGATGGTGTACCCGCTGTTGTAAAATCTGCACTAACAAGGGCATACAACAAAGGAAGCAAGTCACGTGTGATTCGTACTGCAGACTTGATCACACTTCCAGGCATTAAAAAAGCTCCAAAGAAACGGGTTGCAGCCATGCTTGAACCAGTGGATGATGGTCCAGTTGGAGATGGTGATGTCATTGCACAAAATGAAGAAGATAACTCTGATGCAGAGGATTTGGGTATACTTTTTCTACTTGATTAATTAATGATTCTCACGGGTAGATACTTTTTTGTTAATTGCTGCACATCATAGATTGTTAATCTTTTGTGATATATATATATCAAAAGGTACAGGTGATGGTGAAGAAAAGCCAAAAGTTGATATCAAGAGTCTCAGTTCTAAAGGTAGTCCTTATTCTGGCGACCACTCAATTGCATTATTTATTTATTTTTTATTTATTTTTTTATATGCGGTTGTGTAGGAATTCAAATACAAATGGAGTCGAAGGCTACAGGCACAAAGAGGGCTCCTGCAGGTAGGGGAAGAGGTGGTGGTGGTGGTGGTTCTGGTTCTGGTTCTGCTTCCAAACGAAAAAGATGAATGATGACTTTTTGTGGCACGTGAGTTTCAAGTGATGTGTTTGAGTACGTGTTATGCTTACCTCTTTTTCCTACTGGCATGGTATGTAAGCAAATGATAATGTAAAGTTTTGGTGGATTAAGGTAGATATGATCTGGATGATACTTGAATGAATTGTGTATGCATGCTTTTTGTGGCATCAAATGCATTTCTTTTACGTTTTGTGCAATGCTACCATTGTTGATTCTCTCTGGTTTCTGATTCTACATGGTATTTCTGATTTCTATTAGAATATGGTAATATTGCCGCCAAGCCTTTTTTTTTTTTTTTTTTTTGGGATAATGATATTTACGCAATCTTGTTATGAACACAACTAATCATGCCTTACAGTGTTGTACTGTACAACAATGTAAAGCATGATTAACTGTGTACATAACAAAAATGGTAGTGTACATGTCACTCCCCATTTTTTGTTTCTCTTAAAAGGGTTTTGCTTATGAGAGTAATAAGTGGCGGGTTTTGTAGCGCATGTTTGTGGTTCTGATTTTGTTGTTTGCCAGTTTGATTCAGCTTGCATCATGGATTCCCAGACACACTGTAAACAAACTGAACGATCACAAACAGATCAATATGGCTGATTTTCGTGTCATATTCCTTCACTGTATATATAGATTTGTTTGTTCTTTACGTCACTTGAATGTGAAGTTTCTTTTTATGTCAACATGCAAGCGTTTAACGAGTTCTTATTTGTTGTCATTTATCAAAAAAGTAATGCTAAATTATGAATGAAACACCAAGAATCATGCATATCATAAAGCCATATGTTATGCCGTGTACGGAGTAATTGAGTAACCAGTTTCCTAATTGATGTAAATTACAAGTATTAGGGCAGTACAACTCTACTCCTTATGTAAGAAATAATTATGTAAAAAAATAAAAAATTACCCCTCATATTAACTACCCTAAACCTCAACCCCTGATTTCATAGTAATACACTAGATAACGAAACCAGGCCAAAATCATGTAAGGTTTCAATCTTCTATCATGTAACGTTTCAATCTTCTATCACCTTTGATTAGTAAGGTCCGGCAAATCACAGTTTTATACTTTTACACTTTTACACTATAGTTGAAATGAAGCTTTTGTGGGACCATATCCTTGCAAACATTGTAATATTGTATATTCCATCCTGCCCATTTTGCGCCCTCTTGGTCAAGATATTTCACCTTTGCCTGTGCCAACATTGTATATTCCAACTTGTCAAGTGTAAGTGTTACGGTTCCGTTCAATATTCAAAAATCAAATTGATTAATTCACTAGATCACTATTTTATCACTATTCACTACCCTTTATAAAATCCAAAATTTTTAAATTTAATAAAATAGTAATATCTCCGTTTCAAAATTAAAAAAAATAGTTTATTGAAGATATACAGGCGCAGCTCAATAATGTAGTACATGTATATTATATGATTACTTTTGATTCAAATATTCTACCAAATGTATAGTAGTTAGTCAGTCATTGAACCCATAGTTTATTTCCACTCTAAAAACACAATTAAATAATAACCACTCTTTCAATGGATTTAAGATCCAGCACATTTGCTACTTTGTTGATGATGAAGATTGTGATCACGGTGGTGTTAAGTAACAGTTGTTTGTATGTTAACGGAACATCATGTTTTCCGTCCATCATCAGTTTCGGTGACTCGCTTGCTGACACTGGTAACTTGAAACAATTGGCTTTAATATCCGATCAACAGTTTCCACTTTTTTTATGGCCTTACGGCCAAAACTTTTATAATCACTCAACTGGACGCTGCTCCAATGGACGTCTCATCATCGATTTTCTAGGTATTTAACTGACTAACCTCTTGTTATTTGATTTAGATATTACATTAGATATTTAATTTAACTGTATTTTGTTGTTGCTTGATTTTGAATTTCGGACTGTGAATAATTGGTGATCCTGAATAATAAACAGTTACTACACTTTAACATATGTACTTTGGGGTGTACATAGGTTCGGTTAATATTTTTTCCGGTTTATTTGGTTTTGAAATTTGTGATGGCAAAATTGAAATCTGAATTTAAATTCAAAACTGAAACTGAACCGAAAAACGAGTTTGATTTCAGTTCGGTTTCAGTTTAAAACGAAAAACAAAAAAGATCATAGTTTAACCAAATAGGTTCGATTAATTTTTTTTTTTTTTTCCGGTTTATTTGGTTTTGAAATTTGTGATGGTAAAATTGAAATCTGAATTTAAATTCAAAACTGAAACGGAAACTGAACCGGAAAACAAGTTTGATTACAGTTCGGTTTCAGTTAAAAACGAAAAACAAAAAAATCATAGTTTAACCAAATAATCCTAAGAAATTTGATTATGTATCCTCTTTTGATTTTCAAATCGGTTTGCAGTCTATATACTCCGTAATAATTATATAACAAAATTATTAGTTGTATCCAATTTTCGGTTTAGCCGAATTCAAAAATGTAAAATCCAAAACCGAATCCAGATTTGTTAACTGAATCGAAAACCAAATTCAATTTTTTATTTATTTTTATTTTGATTCAATTTCATTTTTTGATTAAACGTTTTGAAAGTGAATATTGAATACCCCTAAATAAACTAGTGGATATTTTGCTTAAATGACTTTGATTCATGCTGCCGAGACCAGTAATAAGTAAAAATTCATGAGGAAGTGAAGATGATAAGTGTGTTTTGGCCATTTAATTAAACTAGAGGTGGTACATGGGATCAAATCTTAAAATAGGGGCAACCAATTTAATACCAGAAGTTAATGTATGAAATCTGTGATTTTGTTCAAACCATATTAAGGATTATTGTGAATTGTGATTAACTCTATATTATCTTGTTAGATTAGAAGTACATATTCATCTCAAACGAACCGTTTCTTTTTATTCTTATTTTTTATTGATTATGTAGCGGAGAGTATTGGGTTGCCATTGGTGCCGCCATTTGTACACGACAAAGATATTGACAACTCCATTGCATTTGGACAAGGTATAAATTTTGCGGTGGCAGGTGCAACAGCATTGGATTCAACCGTTCTTGAAGCAAGAGGGATTGTAAATCCTGTGACAAATGCATCGTTACGAGTCCAGTTGGAATGGTTTAAACAATCACTACCTTCTATTTGTGGCAATGCATCAGGTACACTAATTAAGTAATGGTGTGCATATATCTACTTCTACAAGATCTCATAAATATGGCTGCAGATTGTCGAAAATTTATTGGAAGTTCGTTGATCCTAATGGGAGAGATAGGAGGAAACGATTACAATTATCCGATATTAGAAGGGAAATCAGTCAATGAGGTTGACTCTTTGGTTCCTCTTGTTACTGATTCCATCGTCTCAGCAATTAATGTAAGACACACATTATGTTCTATATGTAATTTAATGTAAATAATTATTATCAATTACAAATACTATGTTCTACTATAAGATTAATGAATACTTTAAAATACAGGAGTTGATTGAGATGGGGGCTCAAACGCTAGTTGTTCCAGGAAACTTTCCGATTGGATGTTCTTCGGCGTATTTAACAGTATGTGGTTCTGATACGCAAGAGTATGATCCCACAACCGGTTGTCTCATCGCACTAAATGAATTTGCTGAATATCAAAACGAACTACTGCAAACAAAACTAATTCAGATTCGAGAGCTTCATCCTAATGTCAACATCATTTATGCCGATTACTACAATGCTGCCATGCAAATCTACCGTTCCCCAGATAAATTTGGTACATAACATGTTAATATGATATATTTAGGTTAATAGGTTAATTATGCCAGAGTTAATTTTTATAATAGGTTTTAAGTCAACTCATGTACAATAATAAACCGTCACTAGATATAGCCCGGTTGGAGCCTTAAGTTCCTTGCAATAGGTCTCAGATTCGAATCTTGTCTAGGACAAATATATAGTGGTGGTCAGAGATGTGTTGGAAACAACTAGATGTTGGTGATTTTAGTGTGATCCAACATAATCAAGGTTTTAGGTTATTGGATTACTTGGATGAGAGTGGAAGTGATTGATTGATACTTTACACGAATCTGGGAAGTGTGGAGTACACATTCGTAAAGAGTAAAACCGATCACTTAGTATATAGTTGAGCTTGAAAGAATAAGTGCTTGAAAATGGCTGACTCTAAGGATCAGACTAAGCCGCGCCGCGGGGCTCCCAGCCGCACCGTGGGCCTTAGTGTAATTTGAAGTCAGAACCTTTGGGTGTTTCTGGAACCGAACAAGGTATCGAACCGTGCCGCGGCCATTTGAAGGCGCGACGCGGCTTCACGGCTAATTTGGTTACAGAACATTTGGCAATCGAGTGGACATCATGTATGGTGTAAGGACGCGACGGGGGCCTTCTGGCCGTGGCGCGGCTCGTAGCCTGGAGACTGAAAAGGTGCCTTTTTGACCCAAAAGGCATATTGGTCCAAAACGTTGCTTGGCATTTTCTGTTCACTTTGGGGACGGGTTTTATCATTGAAAACACATATTTAGACACCAAATAAGTGGTGGTGATTCCCAAGAGATGTACCATTTCATTATGGTCACTTGTGAAAGGTTGTGACTCTTGATTCACACCTTTTGGTTAACTATAAATAAAATGCACATTCTTTTGAGAAAAGGTTCCAGATTTTTATCTTCTCTCACACTCTCATCATACACGCAAACATTTTCTGCATTATACTTTGCAAGGACAACTTTTCTTAGTCTAGAAAAGATTGTTAAAACTATTCTTATCCCAATATTGATTTCGTGCAACCCAAGACTGATAGGGGCGAAATACTCTATTGAGAAAGTGATTCACGATTCTAGTTTCAGTCCGGTGACATTATCCTATTGGCAATCTATATTTCCTTACACTAGAGACTAAATCTACTGGGATGCGTACATCAGAGGGTTGAAAACAGCCAGAGACTAATCCTGCTGGGTTGCGTACATCAGAGTATAAGGTCGGATCACTCGCCCTCCCGAGTAGCTCGAACACGAAAAAAACCTTCTACCTCTCCACTTCACTTTTCGTATGTACAATAATAGATTAACAACAAAGATAGGCATCAAGTCAAATTAGACCAATCGTTACGCCAATGTTGTTGTCATCCGTTGTTTGTCACAACGCCACAACACATTCTTTAAGGCGTTGAAATGTTACATTGTTGGTGGCGTATAGCGTAAAAAACGAGGGGAATAACCATGCTCTTTACTTGATTTTCATTGGTTCTCAATTTTTAATTTATATTAATAATTTTTATTTCATTAAACTATCCATTATATTTTACCATATCATTCACAACATTTCAGAACATTTTTACACAACCTTTTCCATAACAAATGGCGCTTCTCACTAATAATGCCACTTCACATTAAAACCCCACAACATTCTCCACAACCCCCCACACCATAACATATAGTCTTACATTTAAACTCAACTCATATGTACAATAATATAGTTCCACGATCATAACTTGCACACTCACTTTTGAAAGTAATTGAGTGAAAAATTGTTTGTAGGTCAGACCCAGCCCTTTTTGATCCATATTGCCCATGTGTAGTACTGTAGTTTCTGGTTAAAAATTAAACAGTTCTTGTTTATGCAGGATTTACGAATGGGGCTCTGAAGGCTTGTTGTGGAGGTGGAGGGCCGTTTAACTTCAACTCATCGGCAAATTGTGGATTAGAATCTGCAAGCGTGTGTGATCAATCGGATACATACGTTAGTTGGGATGGTATACATTTAACAGAAGCGGCATACAAACTAATTGCTAGTAATTTATTTCAAGGGGCATTTACTACACCTCAGTTTAATTCTTTGTGTCCTACATCGAATCTATTGAGTTATATGTAATCAAATGCCAGCTTGAATATATGCATTAAACCACGGCCGGTCTTGAGGTTAGTGGGGCCCCGAGCGAAATAAGAAAGTAGGCCCTAAATATTTTCATAAGAAGCCAATCGACACTATCTATGAATTTGAAAATCTAATGAAGCTAGAAGTTTTATGTCTATTAGGCCTGCTGTACAACTAGTGTTTATAAGAAAATAAGAGAATAAGACAATATTTCCCACATCGATGTATCATGGATGTTTCAAAAGATTTTTATAAAATGGAATAACAGGTAAGTTAAAACTTTGCATCTTAGCCCATTTACAATTGGCATTGGGAGTGGGCTTTTCATAAAAGTCTTAAGTTTTGCTAGTAAAATGTTAGCCTAATAAAAAAATTGGGCCGATGACGTTAGCCTAATAAAAAAATTGGGCCGATGGGCCTAAAAAAATTAGGCCCCTACAGATGATGGGCCTAAAACGTTAGCCTAATAAAAAAATTGGGCCGATGGGCCTAAAAAAATTAGGCCCCTACAGATGATGGGCTGTGTGTACACATTGCACACCCTGTGTGCCGGCCCTGCATTAAACTGTCATGGGAAATCAAGTATAACAACTAGAAAGAATTTTCGTAGTAAAACGTTAGCCTAATAAAAAAATTGGGCCGATGGGCTTAAAAAAATTAGGCCCCTACAGATGATGGGCCTCAGATGATGGGCCTAAAACGTTAGCCTAATAAAAAAATTGGGCCCCTACAGATGATGGGCTGTGTACACATTGCACACCCTGTGTGCCGGCCCTGCATTAAACTGTCATGGGAAATCAAGTATAACAACTAGAAAGAATTTTCGCCCCTACAGATGATGGGCCGTGTGTACACATTGCACACCCTGTGTGCCGGCCCTGCATTAAACTGTCATGGGAAATCAAGTATAACAATTAGAAAGAGTTGAAAATTTAAAAGATGAGAAGTACTTAAAAGTTTGGTATTATTTATTTATATACTTATTAGATAAGTAGTAAAACACAATTCATGTTATTGTTAGCGTCGAAGTACCAATAAAAAATGTCTTAATTACCTTAAACTAGTTAAAGTAAGAAATTTTCGTTCCACGTGAGATTGGAGTACCAATAAAAAATGTCTTAATTACCTTAAACTAGTTAAAGTAAGAAATTTTCGTTCCACGTGAGATTGTGATTAAAAGAAAGCAATTCTTAGAGTTGTTTTTGCACTTTTGTGATTAAAAACTAAATTAAAACTAATTAAAAGACTTAAAAAAAGACTTAAAGTTTATAAGGTTTAAGCAAAAAGCATAAAACAAGTAACTAAAAGAGAAATTGTAATCAATGGATTAAAAACCTTCATCTTTTTCAAATCCCAATTAGGTATCATTCATTCAAACAAATATGTGTGCTTATTAAGCTATTATCTAAATAAGATAGACATGAATTCTTAAATTCGTTAAAACAATTATCTTAGGGACGATTATGTAACCTAAACACTTGTCTTTATCCCTAAACTAAATTAACACTAAGTGGATCAAGCACGATTGTTAAATCACAATAATACGTCTTGCAATAATCAAAATCAACAAACTTGCATCAAATAATCACTTGAACTGTTTACAGAATTATAAGGATTAAATCAAAAGACTTTATTATTGTAAAATTACAATCCACACACATACTTGAATGAATAAATAATACAATAAAAGTTCATTGGAAGGAATAAAGAAAAGAAAATTAGCCTCACATGTTCATGATGATGAACATGATGAATCTTTGATGAAGAATGATGAACAAGTCTTGAATCTTGAAAAGCTGGAGTGTAATAGTGTTAGGTTTGACTTTTAGCTCCGATACTGAGCTATGGGATGATAACTCATGACTCATCCATTGAAGATGCTCCCAAAGGATGAAGCTGTTGAAAAGGTTGTGGAGTTTATGGATGGATAATCCATTAACCAAGATGACTATGAGTCGCTTATGCTTATGTCCAAGTTTCAGGTATATAATATTTAATATATAATATATAATATAATCACTTATTCTTAGAGTGATATTATTTCACTTGATTCTAATCACAGGTGCAATTATATATCATTTAGGGCAGTCCAAATCCACTTGATGGTGTTCTGGCTGTTGTAAAATCTGCACTAACAAGAGCATACAACAAAGGAAGCAAGTCACGTGTAATTCGTACTGCAGACTTGATCACACTTCCAGGCATTAAAAATCTCCAAAGAAATGGGTTGCAGCCATGCTAGAACCAGTGGATGATGGCAGTGGCGGATCTAGAATTAGTGGTCACTGGTGTCACCGTTAAAACCCAAAAAAAAAAAAAAATTTCCACTACATGACTTACTTCAATGGTGTCACATATAAAAATTTACACTATCAAGTGGTATCACTAGTTAAAAACACAAAAATTTCCACTACATCACGTATTTTTGTGTTGTCCCATGCAACCACTCTTCATAACATACATCCGCCCTAGGATGATGGTGCAGTTGGAGATGGTGATGCCATTGCACAAAATGAAGAAGATAACTCAGATGCAGAGGATTTGGGTATACTTTTTCTACTTGATTTAATGGCTAGATACTTTTTGTTATTTGTTGCATCATGGCTTTGTTAATCTTTTGTGATATATATCCGAAGGTACGGGTGATGGTGAGGAAAAATCGAAAGTAGATATCAAGAGTCTCAGTTTCAAAGGTAGTCACAAATACATGAACATGTGTTCCTTATTTTGGTGACAGCTAAATTGCATTTTTTATTTTTATTTTTAATATTATGTGGTTGTGTAGGAATTCAAATACAAACGGAGTCAAAGGCTACAGGCACAAAGAGGGCTCCTGCAGGCAGGGGAAGAGGTGGTGGCGGTAGTGGTGCTGCTGGTTCTGCTTCCAAACGAAAAAGATGAATGATGGCTTTTTGTGGCATGTGAGTTTTAAGTGACATTACTGTTGTGACGACCCGCCAAAATCGCCATTGGCGGCGCCGTTAACTTAGGTCCCGTTACGTGTTCATAAGTCCCTAAATGAGACGCGTTGACCAAATTTGTCGAATTCATTTCAAATGTTATAGGACTTACAAAGTTTTACCAATCGGATCGACAACAAGTTTAAAATTACGGAAGTTATGAAGTTTTAAAAGTACAAGTGAAACAATTGCGACACAATATGAGTTTGAATCAAAAGGTGCTATCTATAGCGTATGCATGTATGCTTGGCTCCAAGCAAGTAATCAGGAGTGTATACGGAAGCATGTAGTCATGTAGCAATCAAGGACCTGAGAAAACATAGTAAATCTGTCAACGAAAACGTTGGTGAAATCATAGGTTTAGTAAGTATGTTATGTTGAACCACCAGATTTATAACTTTGAAATAATAGTAAACCATTCTAAAAGTTGTTGTATCACGATCACCCAATTATCAAGGCTTAACTGTATACGAACCTCAGTATCATAGTGTTAGAACTACACTATACTCAAAATTACATTTCATCCGCCAACGGTAGCTAACCGTCCGAATGAGGGTTTGTCAAACCCGTATGGATCCACACAACATAAGTTCTCGCATACACCCTACAAGTGTAACTAATGATAATTGAATTGAGGCTTTTTGTTCTAACTCGTACGTAGAATGTTTGTTTTCGTACTTGTGTTCACTTAGTAAAACGAAACGTTTATGTTTTCTCATCCCAAGTATAAGTATAAAAGAGTAAAAGTGAGACTATGATCTCACCTTGAGTGCACGAGTAAAAAGGTACTTCACAAAGTAAACGTATGCAAGAACGAATGCTAGTCTTGACCTAAATGAAGCGACCCATCCTAATCCATCTGAACGAAGTCCATATCGATTATAAACGATTCACAATAGTTGATTTCATTGCGAGGTACTTGACCTCTATATGATACATTTTACAAACATTGCATTTGTTTTTAAAAAGACAAACTTTCAATACATTGAAAGTTGACGGCATGCATACCATTTCATAATATATCTAAACTATAAATGATTTGATAATGATCTTGATGAACTCGACGACTCGAATGCAACGTCTTTTGAAATATGTCATGAATGACTCCAAGTAATGTCTCTAAAATGAGCAAATGCACAGCGGAAGATTTCTTTCATACCTGAGAATAACATGCTATAAAGTGTCAACCAAAAGGTTGGTGAGTTCATTAGTTTATCATAATCAATCATTTTCATCATTTTAATAGACCACAAGATTTTCATATTTCATAAACATCATTCTCATATCAGGCATTTCGCAAACTGCATAGAGATAAAAATCATTCATATGGATTTAACACCTAGTAATCGACATTAACTTAATGCATAGAATATCCCCAAAACAGAACCTCTCGTCTGTATAATAATCTCGAAGTACTAAAGCATTCGTACCCCGAATGGGACTTGTCAAGGTCCATAGATCTATCTTTAGGATTCGCGTCAATCAGGGGCCATTTCCCTAAATTCTTAGGTTACCAGACTTGAAGGGCGATATTCGGTTTAATAATCCAACCATATAATGTAATTTTAAGTACTTGTGTCTATTTCGTAAAACATTTATAAAAACAACGCATGTATTCTCAGTCCCAAAAATATATCTTGCAAAAGCATTTAAAAAGGGAGCAAATGAAACTCACCATACTGTATTTTGTAGTAAAAATACATATGACAACATTTAACAAGTGCAGGGTTGATCTCGGATTCACAAACCTATATCATTTATATATATATTAACACATATATTGGTAATCAAATAATTACATCTATTAATTATATAGTATTTATATATTTAGTGGTGTAATTTTATATAGAATTTGTATTACATTTTGTCTATATATTATATCTTAAATTATATACTATATATATGTTTATTTTATATATATATATATATATATATATATATATATATATATATATATATATTTATATATAAAAATATGTTGTATATATTTATTTGTTAAAATAATAGTTTTGATAATAATGATTTACTAATAAATATAATAATAACTTTATTAATAATGATAATACTAATAATAAAATTAATAATGATAATCTTTAATAATAATAATAATAATAATTTTTTTTATAATAAAAACAATAATATTGATAATAATACCTAATACTAATAATGAGTAATAATAATACTAATTATGATAATAATGATAAAAATAATAATTTTACTAATAATGTTAATCTTAATAAAATGATAATTTTTAATTAAAAATAATGATAATAATAATACTTATATTCCTAATAATGATATAATAATAATGAGAATAATAATAATGATAAATATAAATACTATCTTAAAGGAAAAGCCTAAAAATATAAACAGCCTTGGCCCAGGCTCGAACCCGTGACCTCTCGGTTATACTTAACACTGCCCAACCATTTCACTGTCACTGTTTTTCTGGATTATATCCCCATCTAATCTTTATAACCCATCTGATCCCAACATCTTTCGACCCATATATTTCGGCCCATCAGTATTTTAGAACTCGGCCCAACAGAAATTTAGTACTCGGCCCAACTGGAATTTAATGTTGAATCTCGGCCCAACTTGTGTAGCTATTAGGAAAAATAATAAATACTAAAACACAGCAGTCTGGATTAGAACTCAAGACCTCCTGTTTAATACAAACACCCCTTAACCGCTCTTCTATATCTATATTTCTGTTTTAAACCCAAATTATAATCATATATCCTATTTCATCTACTCTTCTTCTTCTTTTAACGTCATCATCTTCTTTAATTATCATCATTAATTACATCGCCATCATCATCATCATCAACTCATCTCATCATACGTAATCAATATCTTAATCTAATCATAATCTAATCATAATTTTATGATTATGTATCATCATGTCATCGACCTTTTAACCGTACCACCATCATCATCTTTATCCTACTTCATGTATCATCATCGCCACTTTATATATTGTTACTGTTTCGTCACCATCATCTCCAACGTCATCATCATTGAGCAACATTATCATTATCTTATTTATCTTCACACAATCGTGTATCACTGTAACTCCCATATTCATTATCTTCTTCTTCTTTTTGTAATGGAAACCGAATATTTAGCTGCTACAGTAGCAACAATATAACGACATCAGTAATTATCGAAGTAGTAGTTTGTGGCAGCAGACCAGTAACAAATAAGGATGGTTTTTCGATGGTGATTAAGTTACAAAACATAAATAGAAAACGCAATAATATTTCATCGATAGTGGGAGCTGTATTGGGTTGTTTAGGGTGGTTAATGGAAGTGATTTCGTGGGCTGCAAACACAGAGAACGAAAAGAAACACCCAGTAGCAGTAGCGTAGCAGTAATAACAACACCATCATCTTTTACCACTGTTCATCTTCTTTCTCGCAAGTATACTGTAGCAGCAGGGGTAAATCATTTCGAGAAGCAAAACAGAAGTCGAGTATTAGTATGTTGATTTGTGTAATGATGTTGGGTTGTGGTGTTTTCACGTCAAGAAAAGAGAACAGAATAAAAATGGCAGCGATGGTTGGTTCTTGGTCATAACTAGGAGAGAGAGAGAGAGAGAGAGAGAGAGGGATAGAGATGGTTGTTTGCGGTGGTAACCGATGGTGATATCGTGGTGAGTGGTTGTTTGTTCTCGGTCCAAACATAAACGAATGTTAGAAAGACAAAATGGTGGCGGTTAGTTTTGGTGACCGAAGACATAAAGGAAAGTAGAGAGGAAGATATAGAGAGAGAAGAGGTGGTTCGTTGTTCATGTTGACCGGAAGTCCGGCGGTTCATGGTGGGTGTAGGGTGGTGACAGCAGTGGCTTGGGAAGGAGGAGGGAGTAATATATCTCTCACTCTCTGCATATCTCCATATGCACATATACACATATATAAGTAATATAAGTATAATATTAATAATTAATAATAATAATAAACAATTTAATAATAATAATATAATTATGACTTGAAAGTCATGATTGCACAGTAATTGAGGTCACAAGCTAAATAGTTTAGCAGCCAGAGTAATTTGTAATCTTGTACCGACACTTTACACGAGGCGTGTCCATTGCTAAACAGTTAACGTATAAAAGTGTTCCTAAAAATCCCAAATTTTTAGATTAAACATATTTAATTATTTCACTCATTACCTGTTTGAAACCTGATCAAAAAGGTTCGAAAATTATTTATTTTCTGTTTCAATTTATATGTACGGAGTACAAAAACTTAGTTCGAAAAGGTAAAAAAAAAATATTTATCAAAACTATTATCTTTTTAATCAAATTATGTACCAAATTTTATTTTAAAACCTCATATATATATATTAGACCTATTTTAAAAATAAATAAACGTCAACCGAAATTTACAGACATTTACAATTTAAGTTCAAAATTAATTATATTTAATATACACTATGTGTATATATAAACAGTTTTTAAATAACAAAATATACTATGCAAATAAATATATTAATTAATTAATTTAAATATATCAATATATATACAAGTAATATACATATATTATATATAAAATAATAGTTTTTATTACAATGTATTTTATTGTACATATTTATTTATAACAATAAATGTTATATAATAGTTTATTAATGTTCATGTTATTATATATATAATACATATATTTATATATACACATAATTATTTATATCTACATATTTACAAGCAGTGGTTCGTGAATCACCGGGAATAGTCAAAGGTCAAATGGTTTCATGTAAACTGTTAAAAGAAAAAATTAGAGATTCAACTTTACAGACTTTGCTTATCGTGTCGAAAGCATATAAAGATCAAGTTTAAATTTGGTCGGAAATTCCCGGGTCATCACAGTACCTACCCGTTAAAGAAATTTCGTCCCGAAATTTGAGTGAGGTCGTCATGACTAACAATAAAAATGTTTTCATGACGCATATGAGTCGATAAAATAAAATTTCATTACCGTAGAGTAATGTGGCTAATATGATTCGATTACTCGAAGCGGGTGAGTGAAGTCATTACAAAAGAGTGAAATGAGAAAGACAAGTTTTATCATAACTTTTGACTAGTCATGGTTGAATTCAGAAAATAAGGTGCGTCTTAACTTTTGACGTTGTCTTTGTTGAATTCCGGAATTCAAGGAATTTAAAGAAAATTTTCGAAATCTAAAAGATTTGATTCTTCGGCGAATAAAGAAATTAAGATCTCTATAATTCAGTACGGTGATCTGCTTCGATTACTCTATCTGATATTTCCATTATAAATTAAACTCTTCCGTTCCATTATTCTCACCATTCCTATACTTTCCTTCTTGTTTCATACATCCAAAAGATTCTGAAAATGCTTAATCCAGTTCTAATCCTTGTCCTTATCCTTACTATCGCAACAATCATTCTCCTTTTCCAACTTCCACCAGAGGAATCTGCTTATTTCTACTTTTTCCTTGGGGTTATAGTACTTATAGTTCTCCCGTGTCTTTATGTTGCGATAAACATTGATATACACGGTTTGTAATTTATGGGTTGTTATCGGGCTTTATATCTCCTCTTATATTTCAATGTCCCTATTTTTGTTCCATATAATCACTGTCATCCACAGTTAATACTCCCTCCTATTTGCTGCGATTTATACTCCAATTTCTATTTCGGAGCCTTGTCCCTCCGTTTCTTCTTCTTGCGATTAGACATCTCTTGTAATGGTCCAGAATTCGCAGATATAAGTTTTAGAATGAACATTGTTGATGTTCTAAGTAGGAAATAGTAATGGCACGATCTTGATTTGTTAAATTACCAGAATTATTGAGAATAGAACTATCAAGAATATTTTCTTGATATGTTCCGAAGTTAAACAGAATGAAAGAGTTATGTAACATGGCACGTGACGTTGTGATCTGTGAATCACCACATCCCATTAGAAACTCAGCATGACTTACTGTAATATAATCACGTTGATCAAGTGTCATTATACTATACTAACTCATGCTTCAGTTCCCACACTACTTTAAAAACATTCACACTTCAAACTCGATGTGAAGACCCGTCCCAATCCATCCGGACGAATACATTACATTTGGTTACATCGCGAGGTACTAGACCTCTATATGATACATTTTACAAACATTGCATTCGTTTTTAAAAGACAAACTTTTATTACATCAAAAGTTGACAGCATGCATACCATTTCCTAATTTATCCAACTATAAATGACTTGATAATAATCTTGATGAACTCAATGACTCGAATGCAACGTCTTTTGAAATATGTCATGAATGACTCCAAGTAATATCTCTAAAATGAGCAAATGCACAGCGAAAGATTTCTTTCGTACCTGAGAATAAACATGCTTTCAAGTGTCAACCAAAAGGTTGGTGAGTTCATTAGTTTAACATAAATAATCATTTCATAAATTTAATAGACCACAAGATTTCATATTTCCATTTCTCATAAACATACGTCCCATGCATAGAGACAAAAATATCATTCATATGGATTGAACACCTGGTAACCGACATTCACAATATGCATATAAGAATATCCCCATCATTCCGAGATCCTCCTTTGGACATGATATAAATTTCGAAGTACTAAAGCATCCGGTACTTTGGATGGGGCTTGTTGGGCCCGATAGATCTATCTTTAGAGTTCGCGTCAATTAGGGTGTCTGTTCCCTAATTCTTAGATTACCAGACTAAAAAGGGCATATTCGGTTTAATAATCCAACCATAGAATGTAGTTTCGTTTACTTGTGTCTATTCCGTAAAACATTTATAAAAGCAGCGCATGTATTCTCAGTCCCAAAAATATATATTGCAAAAGCATTTAAAAAGGGAATAATAAAACTCACAGTACTGTATTTTGTAGTAAAAATACATATGACGATATTGAACAATGCAGAGTTGGCCTCGGATTCACGTACCTATATCATTTGTGTATTCATTAATATATATAATCGTAATCGAATAAATATATATACAATTATTAGTAATATAATTTTTATATTAATAATTTATATAAATATATTTTATTATTTAATTAAATATATTCATTTTGTATATAAACACATTATTATAGTTAAGTTATGTATATTAAATATACTTTTATATAATTACTCTTTTGTTTTCAAAATACTAGTTATAATAACACTGGAATAATTATATTGATAATAATAATAATTTTCATAGTACTGATAATATTTATAATAGTATTAATAATATTTTTTATAAAAATATAGATGTTAAGTAATGATACTTTTAGTAATAATTATATTAATTAAATTTCAATAATAATATTACTTGTTAATGATATTCATTTTAACGGAAGTGCTAATATTAATAATAATACTAATAATTATAATACTTATAATAATAATAACTGTTATAATACTTATAACTATTATAACTATGATAATAATAATAATTGTTATAATTCTTATAATAACAATAATAATAACAATAATAATAATCCTAATAATAATAGTAATAATAATAATAATGGATATATTAAAAAGGTTACCTTCATGTATAAGCCTTTTAAAAAAAACGTGACCCTGCCTGGAATCGAACCAGAGACCTCTCGGTTACATCAAACACCCTGAACCATCTGTCTATTTTCCACTTTTCTGATTTAGTTGATATCTATTTTTAATTAAACCGAATTTCTGTTTCTTCACCCACTTCTTAACATCTCATCACTTGCTAGCCCAACATTAAGGACTGAATCTCGACCCATTTATTTTTAACAGAAGCCCAACTTCTTATCATATTATAAGTCCAAAAATCAAATCCATTTAAGTAGGTTTAGTCCATTAAAAAAAAATCAAAAGGTGTTGGTATAAAAAAAATAATATCTGGAACGACTTGATCAAATTCGATAGCAGGCGTAACTTTACAGCTCATACACCATTATCATAATATTATTATGTCTGTGGTTTGATCAATCAGTAAAAGGGAAAAATAAATAACGACCTCAGAAACTATCGAGTACCCTATTCTTCATCTTCATCGTCTTTATTTATCATCAATCTATCCCAATTTTTCCTTGTACAACCATTATTATTATCTCGTTAATATTATAGTATTAGAAACAGGTTATATCAAGTAACAAGTGTGCTGCAGAAACAGCGAAGTTAATATGGTGAAGAGTTAAATAAAATAGCAGGTTTCATGGTGTAGAGGACGGCTTAGTTGCAGGTGGGTTCTCGAAGAAGAACAACAAAAAAAATGGAGGATGGTGGTTATGGTGACCGTGATTGCAGTTGATGGGTTCGATTATGTTTGATGGAGGTGATGACTATTAAATGGGTTTTCGAAGATCTCGAACAGAAGCATGTAGTAGTCGTCGGGTTCTTGGAAAAAAAAAAGAAGAGAAAGAGTGAGGTGGTACCTGTGGTTGTTTGATTCAAAAACAGAAACAGGAAGCATATGCGTAGCAGTAGTAGCAGGTTCTAGGCGGTGGTGATCGATGTTTGGATGTGAAGTGATCTCGGACAGAAACAGTTCACAATGAAACTGTGATCTACAAGTATTCGTTGTCGGTATCTGTTGGTTGATCAGTGAATAAAATAAATAGATAGCAGCATAAATGGTGGGTTGTGAGAGTTGTGTTCCAGCATGAAACGAAACAGGAAAAAAAGGAAACATGTGATAATGGTGGTTGTTTGGTCGACACATTCAAAGGAATAGATTTGTGATCAAGCTTGTTTGGAACGATAATAGAAAAAGAAGAAAAAAATATATGTATAAATGAGTTTTGATTTGTGGTTCGAACAAGAGAAAAACAACAACAAAAACTTGATCGGATAGTGGCAGATTTACATAGTTGTTCTTGGGTTATCGAAGAGAACCCATCATAAATAGAAATAGGAAATAACAACAGCTTGCGTGTGTGTGGTTTGACTGATGAGCAACGGTTGATTAACAATAGATGAAGAGCAGAGGTAATGACGAGTTTCAGGGTTTTGTTCTTTTTAATTTCTAGATACATTGTGAGAATAGAATTGTATATAGATAGAATTTGAATAATTGATGCAGTAATCTTAATTGGTTGTATTGTAATTTGATATTGACGTGTAACAAAATTTGGGCAGATGACAAATTAGTTAAAGTCTGATGTTGATTTCAAACAGGATTGATTTGTACAATCTGTGAAGTCACTGAAGTAAAGTAGCAGGCAATTCAAAAAGTCAGATAGTGATGCCAAACTGTTTTTGGATTCTATATAAAAATATGATGCCTATTTATATTATATATTACTCTAACTACATATATGTGTTTATTTATATATATAACTGAAATTTATTTATAAATATGTATAGGTATATATATCAGTGCTTGTATAAATATATATTGATTTTCTATATATTAAATAGAAACACATTATTATTAATTATATAATTATTACTACTTACTAATAATAATGAAACTGATAACAATAATAATAACAATAGAGATAATGATGATAATAATATCAATAATATTTGTACATGTCAAATTTAACATATATATATATATATATATATATATATATATATATATATATATATATATATATATATATATATATATATATATATATATATATATATTAAAACATTATTATCAATAATACAATTATTAATATTATCATTTATAGTGGAAGTATTATTAATACTATTAATATAACAAATATATTCAAACTTGTAATTAAATTTAATCAATATTATATATTATTTATTTATTATTTATACCTTTTGTTACAATATGCATTTAATAATTATACATAAAAATCACATATAGATTCATTTTAAATTACACTTAATTATTTTGTAATTTATTTTACATATTTAATTTTAACTTATATTTTAAAATTTCACATTATTACATATATACTTACATTTATATATATATATATATATATATTTACATTTTTTATTTATACAAAGTTGTTCGTGAATCGTAGGGAGTAGTCAAAGGTCAAATTGAGTTCATAAACATAGTTCAAAGTTTTTGAAACATCAACATTACAGACTTTGCTTATAGACTTTGCTTATCGTGTCGAGATCAGATATAAAGATTAAGTTTAAATTTGGTCGGAAATTCCCGGGTCGTCACACTCGAAGGTTTCAAAATTTAGAAACTAAATAGTTTCTTTTATGATGTAACACAGGAAGCACGAAGAGGTACATAATTTCAGACGGGAATATTTATAAAAATATCCTCAGAAATATCGAAGATATTGATGATGATATTTTGGAATTTCTAAGTTCGAAGGTTGATGAAGAAAAAAATTTTCCGCAAGATTTTAACATGACCTTCGAGCAAGATATTCTCTAAAGATTTCAACGGATCCATAATTACTTGGATTCTTTGAATATAGGGTATGGTCCTTGTATTTGTCCTTGGTCTCCTTCAGGGTTAGCTCAATCCGTTTTCCAGTTCCAACTTTTCTGAGCTTTTCCAACGTATCCTTCTTTACCATCAAACTTCTAACTGTTACGGTCGTTTACGTTGTCTACAGTTTCAGCTACTTCATTCAACTTTTCAATATTTAGAGTATTGATTTGTAGACTGATTGCTCTTCAAAATTTCAGAATGGAAGATGATAATTCTATGAGATAAATGTTATATGTATACATATAACTTTTGATGTAGAAACGCTGCGAGATTCAAAATACTGATTGCTGATTTCCCGATACTTGGTATGGCAATTCTCGTTACAAGATGCCGATGAGTTCATGATAAGACTTTAATAGATAAATATAGTGATTTGTCGAAGAGATTTAAACCAAGGAGCAACGAGGTTGCTGGTACGTCTGCTGGTAATATGATGGAATATAAAAGGTTCTCCGGTAACACTAAAAGAGCACGCATATATATCAAAGTTTTAATAAGGTTGTTTAGAACGAATAGTTGAAGTTGATTTATTGGAGCTGTGACAAAATTGGTTAATTTGAAAAAGAATTGCAATGTTATTTACAGTAATAACAATGGCAAAGGAGTTAGTACAGATATGTGTTAAATGTTTACTCAGGTTCCGAGTATTTTCAGGTGCATAACTATATGCATAAATCTTTCTTCTGTAGATGAAGTGCGGTTAGTTCCTCTTCTCAGTTGTTTCTTAATTGAGAGGTTTCAAGAATCATGAAAGATTTGAACGCAGATTGTAATCGTCGAGATACAAATGAAGTTTAAGATGAAATCAAGTGGCAAATTTGAAGAATTCTTTAGTTTCATAGGTTATAATCAATATTTTAATTCATTTTAAATGTCCAATGTTTTTAGTCCACAGTCGATAGTCCACAGTTGACAGTCCAATAATTCATATATAGTTTAATATATAATATTCAAATTAATTAATACGTATCGTGACCCGTATATGTAGTGACCCGAACTTTTCCATGTTTATATATATTAATTGAGATTGATATTTACATGATTAAATGTTTCCAACATGTTAAGCAATCAAACTTGTTAAGACTTGATTAATTGAAATAGGTTTCATATAGACAATTGACCACCCAAGTTGACCGGTGATTCACGAACGTTAAAACTTGTAAAAAAAACTATATGATGACATATATATGGTTATATATATAGTTAACATGATATTATGATAAGTAAACATATCATTAATTATATTAACAATTAACTACATATGTAAAAACAAGACTACTAACTTAATGATTTTGAAACGAGACATATATGTAACGTTTATCGTTGTAACGACATTTAATGTATATATATCATATTAAGAGATATTCGTACATCATAATATCATGATAATATAATAATTTAAAATCTCTTTTGATATTATAAACATTGGGTTAACAACATTTAACAAGATCGTTAACCTAAAGGTTTCAAAACAACACTTACATGTAACGACTAACGATGACTTAACGACTCAGTTAAAATGTATATACATGTAGTGTTTTAATATGTATTTATACACTTTTGAAAGACTTCAATACACTTATCAAAATACTTCTACTTAACAAAAATGCTTACAATTACATTCTCGTTCAGTTTCATCAACAATTCTACTCGTATGCACCCGTATTCGTACTCGTACAATACACAGCTTTTAGATGTATGTACTATTGGTATATACACTCCAATGATCAGCTCTTAGCAGCCCATGTGAGTCACCTAACACATGTGGGAACCATCATTTGGCAACTAGCATGAAATATCTCATAAGATTACAAAAATATGAGTAATCATTCATGACTTATTTACATGAAAACAAAATTACATATCCTTTATATCTAATCCATACACCAACGACCAAAAACACCTACAAACACTTTCATTCTTCAATTTTCTTCATCTAATTGAACTCTCTCAAGTTCTATCTTCAAGTTCTAAGTGTTCTTCATAAATTCCAAAAGTTCTAGTTTCATAAAATCAAGAATACTTTCAAGTTTGCTAGCTCACTTCCAATCTTGTAAGGTGATCATCCAACCTCAAGAAATATTTGTTTCTTACAGTAGGTTATCATTCTAATACAAGGTAATAATCATATTCAAACTTTGGTTCAATTTCTATAACTATAACAATCTTATTTCAAGTGATGATCTTACTTGAACTTGTTTTCGTGTCATGATTTTGCTTCAAGAACTTTGAGCCATCCAAGGATCCATTGAAGCTAGATCCATTTTTCTCTTTTCCAGTAGGTTCATCCAAGGAACTTAAGGTAGTAATGATGTTCATAACATCATTCGATTCATACATATAAAGCTATCTTATTCGAAGGTTTAAACTTGTAATCACTAGAACATAGTTTAGTTAATTCTAAACTTGTTCGCAAACAAAAGTTAATCCTTCTAACTTGACTTTTAAAATCAACTAAACACATGTTCTATATCTATATGATATGCTAACTTAATGATTTAAAACCTGGAAACACGAAAAACACCGTAAAACCGGATTTACGCCGTCGTAGTAACACTGCGGGCTGTTTTGGGTTAGTTAATTAAAAACTATGATAAACTTTGATTTAAAAGTTGTTATTCTGAGAAAATGATTTTTATTATGAACATGAAACTATATCCAAAAATTATGGTTAAACTCAAAGTGGAAGTATGTTTTCTAAAATGGTCATCTAGACGTCGTTCTTTCGACTGAAATGACTACCTTTACAAAAACGACTTGTAACTTATTTTTACGACTAGAAACCTATACTTTTTTTGTTTAGATTCATAAAATAGAGTTCAATATGAAACCATAGCAATTTGATTCACTCAAAACGGATTTAAAATGAAGAAGTTATGGGTAAAACAAGATTGGATAATTTTTCTCATTTTAGCTACGTGAAAATTGGTAACAAATCTATTCCAACCATAACTTAATCAACTTTTATTATATATTATGTAATCTTGAGATACCATAGACACGTATACAATGTTTCGACCTATCATGTCGACACATCTATATATATTTCGGAACAACCATAGACACTCTATATGTGAATGTTGGAGTTAGCTATACAGGGTTGAGGTTGATTCCAAAATATATATAGTTTGAGTTGTGATCAATACTGAGATACGTATACACTGGGTCGTGGATTGATTCAAGATAATATTTATCGATTTATTTCTGTACATCTAACTGTGGACAACTAGTTGTAGGTTACTAACGAGGACAGCTGACTTAATAAACTTAAAACATCAAAATATATTAAAAGTGTTGTAAATATATTTTGAACATACTTTGATATATATGTATATATTGTTATAGGTTCGTGAATCAACCAGTGGCCAAGTCTTACTTCCCGACGAAGTAAAAATCTGTGAAAGTGAGTTATAGTCCCACTTTTAAAATCTAATATTTTTGGGATGAGAATACATGCAGGTTTTATAAATGATTTACAAAATAGACACAAGTACGTGAAACTACATTCTATGGTTGAATTATCGAAATCGAATATGCCCCTTTTTATTAAGTCTGGTAATCTAAGAATTAGGGAACAGACACCCTAATTGACCCGAATCCTAAAGATAGATCTATTGGGCCTAACAAACCCCATCCAAAGTACCGGATGCTTTAGTACTTCGAAATTTATATCATATCCGAAGGGTGTCCCGGAATGATGGGGATATTCTTATATATGCATCTTGTTATTGTCGGTTACCAGGTGTTCACCATATGAATGATTTTTATCTCTATGTATGGGATGTGTATTGAAATATGAAATCTTGTGGTCTATTGTTACGATTTGATATATATAGGTTAAACCTATAACTCACCAACATTTTTGTTGACGTTTTAAGCATGTTTATTCTCAGGTGATTATTAAGAGCTTCCGCTGTCGCATACTTAAATAAGGACAAGATTTGGAGTCCATGCTTGTATGATATTGTGTAAAAACTGCATTCAAGAAACTTATTTTGTTGTAACATATTTGTATTGTAAACCATTATGTAATGGTCGTGTGTAAACAGGATATTTTAGATTATCATTATTTGATAATCTACGTAAAGCTTTTTAAACCTTTATTGATGAAATAAAGGTTATGGTTTGTTTAAAAATGAATGCAGTCTTTGAAAAACGTCTCATATAGAGGTCAAAACCTCGCAACGAAATCAATTAATATGGAACGTTTTTAATCAATAAGAACGGGACATTTCAGTTGGTATCCGAGCGTTGGTCTTAGAGAACCAGAAAATTTGCATTAGTGTGTCTTATCGAGTTTGTTAGGATGCATTAGTGAGTCTGGACTTCGACCGTGTTTTCTTTAAAAATGATTGCTTAACATTTTTGTTGGAAACTATATATTTTTAACATATGAATATTATGTGATATATTAATCTCTTAACGTGTTTGATATTATGTGATAGATGTCTACCTCTAGAACAAGTCCCATTGACTCACCTAATAATAATGAAGAGTCAAATGTAAATTGGAATGATTTGTGGACTGATTCACAAGTTCCCGAAGAGGAACCGGAAGAAGAGTCGGAACCGGAAGAAGAATCGGAACCGGAAGAAGAATCGGAACCGGATGAAGAAATAGAACCGGTGGGGGAAATAATAAAACGGTTAAGTAAAAGAAAATCCTCAACCAACCGACCAAAGTTAATTATGGTCAATGGTGTTTCCGCCAAGGAAGCAAAATATTGGGAGGATTACCAATTCTCCGATGAATCGGATTCCGACGAGAATTCCGATGATGTTATAGAAATTACCCCAACTGAATTTAAAAAGGCAAAAGAAAATAATAAGGGAAAGGGCATAAAAATAGAGAAATCTAATTCCAACCCCGATGAACTTTATATGTATCGTCAACCCCCGAAGTCCTTAAGTTGTAACAATGACCCGGGAACCTCTAAACCACCAGGTTTTTCTAAACCAATGTGGACAACGACGGCTCGTATTAGGGGAACATCATATATCCCTAGAAACTTGGCAAAACGAACCAAAACCGAAGAAGAAGAAACGAGCGAGTCGGAATAAGATAGTTGTATTCGTGTGGTGTAATATATGGAATATAGTGTTCTTATGCTTTATGATATATGTAAAAATTGCATGTATTAATAAGTATTTTTTTTTATGAATCTAACTCTTGTCTATTTTACAGTTTAAAAACACAAAATGGATAGACAACCCAATATTTTAAGAGACCTACCCGGAGACATGATTGATGAAATCTTGTCTAGAGTCGGCCAGAATTCTTCGGCACAACTATTTAAGGCGAGATCAGTTTGTAAGACATTCGAAGAACGTTCCAAGAATGTCTTGGTTTATAAGAGACTTTCGTTTGAAAGATGGGGGATATCACATTGGGAAACCCATAAGTTACGATGTGTTTACTTTGACGCATATATTGCGGGGAACCCAAATGCTATTTTACGCAACGGGTTAAGAAATTATTTTGACTCAATATATCCGAATATTGGACTTCGTGATTTAGAAAAAGCGGCTAACATGCAACATAAAGAAGCATGTTATGCTTACGGATTAGTAAACAAAACGTTTCCACAAGTGACGGAGTCGGTAATTGGGGTAAGAAATGAGGTTTTTAGATTATTACGGGACTGTTGGACATTACGTAACCCTCGTCCCTTTGATGACGTTACAACACGCTGTCTTATCAACGGCCATAACGGTTATGTTGCACAAGACCAAGGATGGGAAGTAGTCCTAGTAAAACCAGAATGCATGACTTGTTTCTGGACGTATGAATTACGTGTCTTTATTGCCTTTGCTGAACGACTTGTGTACTAGCTAGAATTGTCTTCACAACTATCTTGTATCAAAGTTATTGTGTGCTATATTTCATGCTTTATGTAAAATAAGCGGTATTGTAAGTTTGTAAAATATTGTATAAAAGTTTGAACGCGAAATATTATTATAATCAGTTTTTCATATAGAATTGTAGTAGTTGAATTGTATATTAGCTACTAAGTATGAACTTAACGGGTAGGTACTACCCGAATTTAAACTTATAAAACGCTAATATGAAGAAAAAGCTTTTATAAATGAGTTCATATTATGCTACGAAATACTATTAACTACTCTTAATATTCTGTATGATTAACTTGTTCCATTTAACTATTTTGAAGGAAATGGCACCGACTACTCGACACACCGTGAATATGAATGAAGAGGAATTCCGTACTTTTCTAGCTTCAAACATAGCCGCAGTACAGGCTGCGCTACATACCAACAATAACCTTGGATCTAGCAGTACAGGAAATCGTGTAGGATGCACCTACAAAGAATTCACTGCCTGCAAACCTTTGGAATTTGATGGAACCGAAGGACCGATCGGATTGAAACGGTGGACCGAGAAGGTTGAATCGGTGTTTGCCATAAGTAAGTGTACTGAAGAGGACAAAGTGAAGTACGCTACGCATACCTTCACAGGTTCTGCGTTAACATGGTGGAATACCTATCTAGAGCAAGTGGGACAAGATGATGCGTACGCACTACCGTGGTCAGCATTCAAGCACTTGATGAACGAGAAGTACCGTCCCAGAACCGAGGTCAATAAGCTCAAGACAGAACTTAGAGGGTTACGAACCCAAGGATTTGATATTACCACGTACGAAAGACGATTCACAGAATTGTGCCTATTGTGTCCGGGAGCATTCGAAGATGAGGAAGAGAAGATCGACGCGTTTGTGAAAGGATTACCAGAAAGAATCCAAGAAGATATAAGTTCACACGAGCCCGCCTCCATACAACAGGCATGTAGAATGGCTCACAAACTAGTGAACCAGATTGAAGAAAGAATTAAAGAACAGACTGCTGAAGAGGCCAATGTGAAGCAAGTCAAAAGAAAGTGGGAGGAAAACGGTGATAAGAATCACCAATACAACAACAACAGCAATTACAACAATAATCGCAACAATTATCCCAACAATCGCAACATCAATCGCAACTACAACAAACGGCCCAACAACAACAACAACAACAACAACAACAACAGCAACTACAACAATCATCCCAACAACAATAATAACCGCAACAACAACAACAATCAGAAGCAACTATGCCAAAGGTGTGAAAAGAATCACTCGGGGTTCTGCACCAAATTTTGCAACAAGTGTAAAAAAAATGGTCATAGCGCGGCGAAGTGTGAGGTCTACGGACCAGGGGTTAATAGAACGAAAGGAACAAATAGTGTCGGAACGAGTAATGGCGGAGCAAGTAGTGTCGGAGCAAGTTATGCCAATGTAGTTTGTTATAAATGTGGAAAACCAGGCCACATTATTAGAAATTGCCCGAACCAGGAGAACACGAATGGACAAGGCCGTGGAAGAGTTTTCAATATTAATGCGGTAGAGGCACAGGAAGACCCGGAGCTTGTTACGGGTACGTTTCTTATTGAAAATAAATCTGCTTACGTTTTATTTGATTCGGGTGCGGATAGAAGCTATATGAGTAGAGATTTTTGTGCTAAATTAAGTTGTCCATTGACGCCTTTGGATAGTAAATTTTTACTCGAATTAGCAAATGGTAAATTAATTTCAGCAGATAATATATGTCGGAATCGAGAAATTAAACTGGTTAGCGAAACATTTAAGATTGATTTGATAGCAGTAGAGTTAGGAAGTTTTGATGTGATAATCGGTATGGACTGGTTGAAAGAAGTGAAAGCGGAGATCGTTTGTTACAAAAATGCAATTCGCATTATACGAGAAAAAGGAAAACCCTTAATGGTGTACGGAGAAAAGGGCAACACGAAGCTACATCTTATTAGTAATTTGAAGGCACAAAAACTAATAAGAAAAGGTTGCTATGCTGTTCTAGCACACGTCGAGAAAGTACAAACTGAAGAAAAGAGCATCAATGATGTTCCCATTGCAAAAGAATTTCCCGATGTATTTCCGAAAGAATTACCGGGATTACCCCCACATCGATCCGTTGAATTTCAAATAGATCTTGTACCAGGAGCTGCACCAATAGCTCGTGCTCCTTACAGACTCGCACCCAGCGAGATGAAAGAACTGCAAAGCCAATTACAAGAACTTTTAGAGCGTGGTTTCATTCGACCAAGCACATCACCGTGGGGAGCTCCTGTTTTGTTTGTCAAGAAGAAAGATGGTACATTCAGGTTGTGTATCGACTACCGAGAGTTGAACAAACTTACCATCAAGAACCGCTACCCACTACCGAGAATCGACGACTTATTTGATCAACTACAAGGCTTGTCTGTTTATTCAAAGATTGACTTACGTTCCGGGTATCATCAAATGCGGGTGAAAGAAGATGATATTCCAAAGACTGCTTTCAGAACACGTTACGGTCATTACGAGTTTATGGTCATGCCGTTTGGTTTAACTAATGCACCAGCTGTGTTCATGGACCTTATGAACCGAGTGTGTGGACCATACCTTGACAAGTTTGTCATTGTTTTCATTGATGACATACTTATTTACTCAAAGAATGACCAAGAACACGGTGAACATTTGAGAAAGGTGTTAGAAGTATTGAGGAAGGAAGAATTGTACGCTAAGTTTTCAAAGTGTGCATTTTGGTTGGAAGAAGTTCAATTCCTCGGTCACATAGTGAACAAAGAAGGTATTAAGGTGGATCCGACAAAGATAGAAACTGTTGAAAAGTGGGAAACCCCGAAAACTCCGAAACACATACGCCAGTTTTTAGGACTAGCTGGTTACTACAGAAGGTTCATCCAAGACTTTTCCAGAATAGCAAAACCCTTGACTGCATTAACGCATAAAGGGAAGAAATTTGAATGGAATGATGAACAAGAGAAAGCGTTTCAGTTATTGAAGAAAAAGCTAACTACGGCACCTATATTGTCATTGCCTGAAGGGAATGATGATTTTGTGATTTATTGTGACGCATCAAAGCAAGGTCTCGGTTGTGTATTAATGCAACGAACGAAGGTGATTGCTTATGCGTCTAGACAATTGAAGATTCACGAACAAAATTATACGACGCATGATTTGGAATTAGGCGCGGTTGTTTTTGCATTAAAGACTTGGAGGCACTACTTATATGGGGTCAAAAGTATTATATATACCGACCACAAAAGTCTTCAACACATATTTAATCAGAAACAACTGAATATGAGGCAGCGTAGGTGGATTGAATTATTGAATGATTACGATTTTGAGATTCGTTACCACCCGGGGAAGGTAAATGTGGTAGCCGATGCCTTGAGCAGGAAGGATAGAGAACCCATTCGAGTAAAATCTATGAATATAATGATTCATAATAACATTACTACTCAAATAAAGAAGGCGCAACAAGGAGTTTTAAAAGAGGGAAATTTAAAGGATGAAATACCCAAAGGATCGGAGAAGCATCTTAATATTCGGGAAGACGAAACCCGGTATAGGGCTGAAAGGATTTGGGTACCAAAATTTGGAGATATGAGAGAAATGGTACTTAGAGAAGCTCATAAAACCAGATACTCAATACATCCTGGAACGGGGAAGATGTACAAGGATCTCAAGAAACATTTTTGGTGGCCGGGTATGAAAGCCGATGTTGCTAAATACGTAGGAGAATGTTTGACGTGTTCTAAGGTCAAAGCTGAGCATCAGAAACCATCAGGTCTACTTCAACAACCCGAAATCCCGGAATGGAAATGGGAAAACATTACCATGGATTTCATCACTAAATTGCCAAGGACTGCAAGTGGTTTTGATACTATTTGGGTAATAGTTGACCGTCTCACCAAATCAGCACACTTCTTGCCAATAAGAGAAGATGACAAGATGGAGAAGTTAGCACGACTGTATTTGAAGGAAGTCATCTCCAGACATGGAATACCAATCTCTATTATCTCTGATAGTTCCTCTTCTCAGTTGTTTCTTAATTGAGAGGTTTCAAGAATCATGAAAGATTTGAACGCAGATTGTAATCGTCGAGATACAAATGAAGTTTAAGATGAAATCAAGTGGCAAATTTGAAGAATTCTTTAGTTTCATAGGTTATAATCAATATTTTAATTCATTTTAAATGTCCAATGTTTTTAGTCCACAGTCGATAGTCCACAGTTGACAGTCCAATAATTCATATATAGTTTAATATATAATATTCAAATTAATTAATACGTATCGTGACCCGTATATGTAGTGACCCGAACTTTTCCATGTTTATATATATTAATTGAGATTGATATTTACATGATTAAATGTTTCCAACATGTTAAGCAATCAAACTTGTTAAGACTTGATTAATTGAAATAGGTTTCATATAGACAATTGACCACCCAAGTTGACCGGTGATTCACGAACGTTAAAACTTGTAAAAAAAACTATATGATGACATATATATGGTTATATATATAGTTAACATGATATTATGATAAGTAAACATATCATTAATTATATTAACAATTAACTACATATGTAAAAACAAGACTACTAACTTAATGATTTTGAAACGAGACATATATGTAACGTTTATCGTTGTAACGACATTTAATGTATATATATCATATTAAGAGATATTCGTACATCATAATATCATGATAATATAATAATTTAAAATCTCTTTTGATATTATAAACATTGGGTTAACAACATTTAACAAGATCGTTAACCTAAAGGTTTCAAAACAACACTTACATGTAACGACTAACGATGACTTAACGACTCAGTTAAAATGTATATACATGTAGTGTTTTAATATGTATTTATACACTTTTGAAAGACTTCAATACACTTATCAAAATACTTCTACTTAACAAAAATGCTTACAATTACATTCTCGTTCAGTTTCATCAACAATTCTACTCGTATGCACCCGTATTCGTACTCGTACAATACACAGCTTTTAGATGTATGTACTATTGGTATATACACTCCAATGATCAGCTCTTAGCAGCCCATGTGAGTCACCTAACACATGTGGGAACCATCATTTGGCAACTAGCATGAAATATCTCATAAGATTACAAAAATATGAGTAATCATTCATGACTTATTTACATGAAAACAAAATTACATATCCTTTATATCTAATCCATACACCAACGACCAAAAACACCTACAAACACTTTCATTCTTCAATTTTCTTCATCTAATTGAACTCTCTCAAGTTCTATCTTCAAGTTCTAAGTGTTCTTCATAAATTCCAAAAGTTCTAGTTTCATAAAATCAAGAATACTTTCAAGTTTGCTAGCTCACTTCCAATCTTGTAAGGTGATCATCCAACCTCAAGAAATATTTGTTTCTTACAGTAGGTTATCATTCTAATACAAGGTAATAATCATATTCAAACTTTGGTTCAATTTCTATAACTATAACAATCTTATTTCAAGTGATGATCTTACTTGAACTTGTTTTCGTGTCATGATTTTGCTTCAAGAACTTTGAGCCATCCAAGGATCCATTGAAGCTAGATCCATTTTTCTCTTTTCCAGTAGGTTCATCCAAGGAACTTAAGGTAGTAATGATGTTCATAACATCATTCGATTCATACATATAAAGCTATCTTATTCGAAGGTTTAAACTTGTAATCACTAGAACATAGTTTAGTTAATTCTAAACTTGTTCGCAAACAAAAGTTAATCCTTCTAACTTGACTTTTAAAATCAACTAAACACATGTTCTATATCTATATGATATGCTAACTTAATGATTTAAAACCTGGAAACACGAAAAACACCGTAAAACCGGATTTACGCCGTCGTAGTAACACTGCGGGCTGTTTTGGGTTAGTTAATTAAAAACTATGATAAACTTTGATTTAAAAGTTGTTATTCTGAGAAAATGATTTTTATTATGAACATGAAACTATATCCAAAAATTATGGTTAAACTCAAAGTGGAAGTATGTTTTCTAAAATGGTCATCTAGACGTCGTTCTTTCGACTGAAATGACTACCTTTACAAAAACGACTTGTAACTTATTTTTCCGACTAGAAACCTATACTTTTTTTGTTTAGATTCATAAAATAGAGTTCAATATGAAACCATAGCAATTTGATTCACTCAAAACGGATTTAAAATGAAGAAGTTATGGGTAAAACAAGATTGGATAATTTTTCTCATTTTAGCTACGTGAAAATTGGTAACAAATCTATTCCAACCATAACTTAATCAACTTGTATTATATATTATGTAATCTTGAGATACCATAGACACGTATACAATGTTTCGACCTATCATGTCGACACATCTATATATATTTCGGAACAACCATAGACACTCTATATGTGAATGTTGGAGTTAGCTATACAGGGTTGAGGTTGATTCCAAAATATATATAGTTTGAGTTGTGATCAATACTGAGATACGTATACACTGGGTCGTGGATTGATTCAAGATAATATTTATCGATTTATTTCTGTACATCTAACTGTGGACAACTAGTTGTAGGTTACTAACGAGGACAGCTGACTTAATAAACTTAAAACATCAAAATATATTAAAAGTGTTGTAAATATATTTTGAACATACTTTGATATATATGTATATATTGTTATAGGTTCGTGAATCAACCAGTGGCCAAGTCTTACTTCCCGACGAAGTAAAAATCTGTGAAAGTGAGTTATAGTCCCACTTTTAAAATCTAATATTTTTGGGATGAGAATACATGCAGGTTTTATAAATGATTTACAAAATAGACACAAGTACGTGAAACTACATTCTATGGTTGAATTATCGAAATCGAATATGCCCCTTTTTATTAAGTCTGGTAATCTAAGAATTAGGGAACAGACACCCTAATTGACGCGAATCCTAAAGATAGATCTATTGGGCCTAACAAACCCCATCCAAAGTACCGGATGCTTTAGTACTTCGAAATTTATATCATATCCGAAGGGTGTCCCGGAATGATGGGGATATTCTTATATATGCATCTTGTTATTGTCGGTTACCAGGTGTTCACCATATGAATGATTTTTATCTCTATGTATGGGATGTGTATTGAAATATGAAATCTTGTGGTCTATTGTTACGATTTGATATATATAGGTTAAACCTATAACTCACCAACATTTTTGTTGACGTTTTAAGCATGTTTATTCTCAGGTGATTATTAAGAGCTTCCGCTGTCGCATACTTAAATAAGGACAAGATTTGGAGTCCATGCTTGTATGATATTGTGTAAAAACTGCATTCAAGAAACTTATTTTGTTGTAACATATTTGTATTGTAAACCATTATGTAATGGTCGTGTGTAAACAGGATATTTTAGATTATCATTATTTGATAATCTACGTAAAGCTTTTTAAACCTTTATTGATGAAATAAAGGTTATGGTTTGTTTAAAAATGAATGCAGTCTTTGAAAAACGTCTCATATAGAGGTCAAAACCTCGCAACGAAATCAATTAATATGGAACGTTTTTAATCAATAAGAACGGGACATTTCAGTATACGTCTCAGACTCGATCACAACTCAAACTATATATATTATTGTAGAATCAACCTCAACCCTGTATAGCTAACTCCAGCATTACTGCATATAGAGTGTCAATGGTTATTCCAAATAATATATATAGATGCGTCGATATGATATGTCAAAACCTTGTGAAATGTCCCGTTCTTATTGATTAAAAACGTTCCATATTAATTGATTTCGTTGCGAGGTTTTGACCTCTATATGAGACGTTTTTCAAAGACTGCATTCATTTTTAAAACAAACCATAACCTTTATTTCATAAATAAAGGTTTAAAAAGCTTTACGTAGATTATCAAATAATAATAATCTAAAATATCCTGTTTACACACGACCATTACATAATGGTTTACAATACAAATATGTTACATCGAAATCAGTTTCTTGAATGCAGTTTTTACACAATATCATACAAACATGGACTCCAAATCTTGTCCTTATTTTAGTATGCAACAGCGGAAGCTCTTAGTATTCACCTGAGAATAAACATGCTTTAAACGTCAACAAAAATGTTGGTGAGTTATAGGTTTAACCTATATATATCAAATCGTAACAATAGACCACAAGATTTCATATTTCAATACACATCCCATACATAGAGATAAAAATCATTCATATGGTGAACACCTGGTAACCGACATTAACAAGATGCATATATAAGAATATCCCCATCATTCCGGGACACCCTTCGGATATGATATAAATTTCAAAGTACTAAAGCATCCGGTACTTTGGATGGGGTTTGTTAGGCTCAATAGATCTATCTTTAGGATTCACGTCAATTAGGGTGTCTGTTCCCTAATTCTTAGATTACCAGACTTAATAAAAAGGGGCATATTCGATTTCGATAATTCAACCATAGAATGTAGTTTCACGTACTTGTGTCTATTTTGTAAATCATTTATAAAACCTTCATGTATTCTCATCCCAAAAATATTAGATTTTAAAAGTGGGACTATAACTCACATTCACAGATTTTTTTACTTCGTCGGGAAGTAAGACTTGGCCACTGGTCGATTCACGAACCTATAACAAATATGTACATATATATCAAAGTATATTCAAAATATATTTACAACACTTTTAATATATTTTGATGTTTTAAGTTTATTAAGTCAGCTGTCCTCGTTAGTAACCTACAACTACTTGTCCACAGTTAGATGTACAGAAATAAATCGATAAATATTATCTTGAATCAATCCACGACCCAGTGTATACGTATCTCAGTATTGATCACAACTCAAACTATATATATTTTGGAATCAACCTCAACCCTGTATAGCTAACTCCAACATTCACATATAGAGTGTCTATAGTTGTTCCGAAATATATATAGATGTGTCGACATGATAGGTCGAAACATTGTATACGTGTCTATGGTAGCTCAAGATTACATAATATACAATACAAGTTGATTAAGTTATGGTTGGAATAGATATGTTACCAATTTTCACGTAGCGAAAATGAGAAAAATTATCCAATCTTGTTTTACCCATAACTTCTTCATTTTAAATCCGTTTTGAGTGAATCAAATTGCTATGGTTTCATATTGAACTCTATTTTATGAATCTAAACAAAAAAATTATAGGTTTATAGTTGGAAAAATAAGTTACAAGTCGTTTTTGTTAAGGTAGTCATTTCAGTCGAAAGAACGACGTCTAGATGACCATTTTAGAAAACATACTTCCACTTTGAGTTTAACCATAATTTTTGGATATAGTTTCATGTTCATTATAAAAATCATTTTCCCAGAATAACAACTTTTAAATCAAAGTTTATCATAGTTTTTAATTAACTAACCCAAAACAGCCCGCGGTGTTACTACGACGGCGCAAATCCGATTTTACGGTGTTTTTCGTGTTTTCAGGTTTTAAATCATTAAGTTAGCATATCATATAGATATAGAACATGTTTTTAGTTGATTTTAAAAGTCAAGTTAGAAGGATTAACTTTTATTTGCGAACAAGTTTAGAATTAACTAAACTATGTTCTAGTGATTACAAGTTTAAACCTTCGAATAAGATAGCTTTATATGTATGAATCGAATGATGTTATGAACATCATTACTACCTCAAGTTCCTTGGATAAACCTACTAGAAATGAGAAAAATATATCTAGCTTCAAAGGATCCTTGGATGGCTTGAAAGTTCTTGAAGCAGAATCATGACACGAAAACAATTTCAAGTAAGATTTCCACTCGAAATAAGATTGTTATAGTTATAGAAATTGAATTAAAGTTTGAATATGATTATTACCTTGTATTAGAAAGATAACCTACTGTAAGTAACAAAGGTTTCTTGATCTTGGATGATTACTTGGAATGGATTTAGAAAACTTGGAAGTAAACTTGCAATCTTGGAAGTATTCTTGATTTTATGAAACTAGAACTTTTGGAATTTATGAAGAACACTTAGAACTTGAAGATAGAACTTGAGAGAGATCAATTAGATGAAGAAAATTGAAGAATGAAAGTGTTTGTAGGTGTTTTTGGTCGTTGGTGTATGGATTAGATATAAAGGATATGTAATTTTGTTTTCATGTAAATAAGTCATGAATGATTACTCATATTTTTGTAATTTTATGAGATATTTCATGCTAGTTGCCAAATTATGGTTCCCACATGTGTTAGGTGACTCACATGGGCTGCTAAGAGCTGATCATTGGAGTGTATATACCAATAGTACATACATCTAAAAGCTGTGTATTGTACGAGTACGAATACGGGTGCATACGAGTAGAATTGTTGATGAAACTGAACGAGGATGTAATTGTAAGCATTTTTGTTAAGTAGAAGTATTTTGATAAGTGTCTTGAAGTCTTTCAAAAGTGTATGAATACATATTAAAACACTACATGTATATACATTTTAACTGAGTCGTTAAGTCATCGTTAGTCGTTACATGTAAATGTTGTTTTGAAACCTTTAGGTTAACGATCTTGTTGAATGTTGTTAACCCATTGTTTATTATAACAAATGAGATGTTAAATTGTTATATTATCATGATATTATGATATATAATATATCTTAGTATGATATATATACAGTTAAATGTCGTTACAACGATAATCGTTACATATATGTCTCGTTTCGAAATCATTAAGTTAGTAGTCTTATTTTTACATATGTATTTCATTGTTAATACACTTAATAATGTATTTACTTATCATTTAACATAATTAACCAAGTGTATCAATATCTTAATATGATTCATATGTACCTAGTAAGACGTTGTTATAACGATAATCGTTATATATATCGTTTTCGAGTTTCTTAAATTAATAGTCTCATTTTTATGTATATAACTCATTGTTAAAATACCTAATGAGATACATACTTATAATAAAATCATTTTAACTATATATATAACCATATATATGTCATCGTATAGTTTTTACAAGTTTTAACGTTCGTGAATCACCGGTCAACTTGGGTGGTCAATTGTCTATATGAAACCTATTTCAATTAATCAAGTCTTAACAAGTTTGATTGCTTAACATGTTGGAAACACTTAATCATGTAAATAACAATTTCATTTAATATATATATATAAACATGGAAAAGTTCGGGTCACTATAGTACCTACCCGTTAAATAAATTTCGTCCTGAAATTTTAAGCAGTTGGAGGTGTTGACGTATCTTCTAGAAATAAATGCAGGTATTTCTTCTTCATCTGATCTTCATGCTCCCAGGTGAACTCGGGTCCTCTACGAGCATTCCATCGAACCTTAACAATCAGTATCTTGTTTTGTTTAAGTCTCTTAACCTCACGATCCATTATTTCGACGGGTTCTTCAATGAATTGAAGTTTTTCATTGATTTGGATTTCGTCCAATGGAATAGTGATATCTTCTTTAGCAAAACATTTCTTCAAATTTGAGACGTGGAAAGTGTTATGTACAGCCGCGAGTTGTTGAGGTAGCTCCAGTTGGTAAGCTACTGGTCCGACACGATCTATAATCTTGAATGGTCCAATGTACCTTGGATTTAGTTTCCCCCGTTTACCAAATCGAACAACGCCTTTCCAAGGTGAAACCTTAAGCATGACCATTTCTCCAATTTCAAACTCTATATCTTTTCTTTTACTGTCCGTGTAGCTCTTTTGTCGACTCTGGACGGTTTTCAATCTTTGTTGAATTTGGATGATTTTCTCGGTAGTTTCTTGTATTATCTCTGGACCCGTAATCTGTCTATCCCCCACTTCACTCCAACAAATCGGAGACCTGCACTTTCTACCATAAAGTGCTTCAAACGGCGCCATCTCAATACTTGAATGGTAGCTGTTGTTGTAGGAAAATTCTGCTAACGGTAGATGTCGATCACAACTGTTTCTGAAATCAATAACACAAGCTCGTAGCATGTCTTCAAGTGTTTGTATCGTCTTTTCGATCTGCCCATCAGTTTGTGGATGATAGGCAGTACTCATGTCTAGACGAGTTCCCAATGCTTGCTGTAATGTCTGCCAGAATCTTGAAATAAATCAGCCATCCCTATCCGAGATAATAGAGATTGGTATTCCATGTCTGGAGACAACTTCCTTCAAATACAGTCGTGCTAACTTTTCCATCTTGTCATCTTCTCTTATTGGCAGGAAGTGTGCTGACTTGGTGAGACGATCAACTATTACCCAAATAGTATCATAACCACTTGCAGTCCTTGGCAATTTAGTAATGAAATCCATGATAATGTTTTCCCATTTCCATTCCGGGATTTCAGGTTGTTGTAGTAGACCTGATGGTTTTTGATGTTCAGCTTTGACCTTAGAACACGTCAAACATTCTCCTACATATTTAGCAATATCGACTTTCATACCTGGCCACCAAAAATGTTTCTTAAGATCCTTGTACATCTTCCCCGTTCCAGGATGTATTGAGTATCTGGTTTTATGAGCTTCTCTAAGTACCATTTCTCTCATATCTCTAAATTTTGGTACCCAAATTCTTTCAGCCCTATACCAGGTTCCGTCTTCCCGAATATTAAGATGCTTCTCCGATCCTTTGGGTATTTCATCCTTTAAATTTCCCTCTTTTAAAACTCCTTATTGCGCCTCCTTTATTTGAGTAGTAAGGTTAGTGTGAATCATTATATTCATAGATTTTACTCGAATGGGTTCTCTGTCCTTTCTGCTCAAGGCGTCGTCTACCACATTTGCCTTCCCCGGGTGGTAACGAATCTCAAAGTAGTAATCATTCAACAATTCAATCCACCTACGCTGCCTCATATTCAGTTATTTCTGATTAAATATGTGTTGAAGACTTTTGTGGTCGGTATATATAATACTTTTGACCCCATATAAGTAGTGCCTCCAAGTCTTTAATGCAAAAACAACCGCGCCTAATTCCAAATCATGCGTCGTATAATTTTGCTCGTGAATCTTCAATTGTCTAGACGCATAAGCAATCACCTTCGTCCGTTGCATTAATACACAACCGAGACCTTGCTTTGATGCGTCACAATAAATCACAAAATCATCATTCCCTTCAGGCAATGACAATATAGGTGCCGTAGTTAGCTTTTTCTTCAATAATTGAAACGCCTTCTCTTGTTCATCCTTCCATTCAAATTTCTTCCCTTTATGTGTTAATGCAGTCAAGGGTTTTGCTATTTTGGAGAAATCTTAGATGAATCTTCTGTAGTAACCAGCCAATCCTAAAAATTGACTTATATGCTTCAGAGTTTTTGGGGTTTCCCACTTTTCAACGGTTTCGATCTTTGCCGGGTCCACCTGGATACCTTCTTTGTTCACTATGTGACCGAGGAATTGAACTTCTTCCAACCAAAATGCACACTTTGAAAACTTAGCGTACAGTTTTTCTTTCCTCAATACTTCTAGCACTTTTCTCAAATGTTCTTCGTGCTCTTGATCATTTTTTGAGTAAATAAGTATGTCATCGATGAAAACAATGACAAACTTGTCAAGATATGGCCCACACACTCGGTTCATAAGGTCCATGAACACAGCTGGTGTGTTAGTCAATCCAAACGGCATAACCATAAACTCGTAATGACCATAACGCGTCCTAAAAGCAGTTTTTGGAATATCATCCTCCTTTACTCGCATTTGATGATATCCAGAACGTAAATCGATCTTCGAATAAATCGATGAGCCTTGTAGTTGATCAAATAAGTCATCAATTCTCGGCAGTGGATAACGGTTTTTGATGGTAAGTTTGTTCA
This sequence comes from Rutidosis leptorrhynchoides, assembly GCF_046630445.1. Taxonomy (NCBI): domain Eukaryota; kingdom Viridiplantae; phylum Streptophyta; class Magnoliopsida; order Asterales; family Asteraceae; genus Rutidosis; species Rutidosis leptorrhynchoides. Next base: position 267,651,994 of record NC_092340.1, on the reverse strand, counting down.
ACTCTCTGTAGTCAATACACAACCTAAATGTACCATCCTTCTTCTTGACAAACAAAACAGGAGCTCCCCATGGTGATGTGCTTGGTCGAATGAAACCACGTTCTAATAGTTCTTGCAGTTGGCTTTACTGTTCTTTCCTCTCGCTGGGTGCGAGTCTATAAGGAGCACGAGCTATTGGTGCAGCTCCTGGTACAAGATCTATTTGAAATTCAACAGATCGATGTGGAGGTAGTCCCGGTAATTCTTTCGGAAATACATCGGGAAATTCTTTTGCGATGGGAACATCATTGATGCTCTTTTCTTCAGTTTGTACTTTCTCGACGTGTGCTAGAACAGCATAGCAACCTTTTCTTATTAGTTTTTGTGCCTTCAAATTACTAATAAGATGTAGCTTCATGTTGCCCTTTTCTCCGTACACCATTAAGGGTTCTCCTTCTTCTCGTACAATGCGAATTGCATTTTTATAACATACGATCTCTACTTTCACCTTCTTCAGCCAGTCCATGCCAACTATTACATCAAAACTCCCTAACTCTACTGGTATCAAATCAATCTTAAATATTTCGCTACCCAGTTTAATTTCTTGATTCCGGCATATATTATCTGCTGAAATTAATTTACCGTTTGCTAATTCGAGTAAAAATTTACTATCCAACGGCGTCAATGGATAACTTAATTTAGCACAAAAATCTCTACTCATATAGCTTCTATCCGCACCCGAATCAAATAAAACGTAAGCAGATTTATTGTCAATAAGAAACGTACCCGTAACAAGCTCCGGGTCTTCCTGTGCCTCTGCCGCATTAATATTGAAAACTCTTCCGCGGCCTTGTCCATTCGTGTTCTCCTGGTTCGGGCAATTTCTAATAATGTGGCCCGATTTTCCACATTTATAACAAACTACATTGGCATAACTTGCTCCGACACTACTTGCTCCGCCATTACTCGTTCTGACACCATTTTTTCCTTTCGTTCTGTTATCTCCTGGTCCGTAGACCTCACACTTCGCCGCGCTATGACCATTTCTTTTACACTTGTTGTAAAATTTGGTGCAGAA